>NC_062548.1:45504074-45804074 GCF_016906955.1 Phacochoerus africanus
TCTTTGGCCAGCAGGTTCTTGGCACGCATGACGGAGACTTTCAGGGCGTAGGTGGGGGCCTGCGGGTGGGGGGGCTGCTGAGGGCCTCTTGGGGCTCAGCACGGACCTGACACGGCCCCGCCCTGAGCCCCCGCCCCCCCCCCCCCCCCGGTCCCTGCGCACGCGCACTGTGCTGGTCGGCGTCTTCCCCGGGCAGGTGGTGGCCTCACCTTGGCCTTCCGCACGCGCTCCACGGCCTCGGCATGCTCCTCGGGGCTGGTGCCGAACACCTGCACATAGCGGGCAGGTGTGAGGGCCCAGGAACCCCTGAAGTGGGGCTGACCATCGTCCGGGGGGCCTCCCGGGGTAGGAGGAGCAAGGAAGGGTCAGGAAGAAAGGCATGCTTGCTCCTCTGCTGGTTTGTCCTTTCTCCCGTTTCTGCCCCTTGCTGTGTGTGTCCTCCATTTGTCTGTCTGTCCTTTCTCATGTTCTCCGTGTGTGTCTCTGTGTCTGTGGCCTTCTGTTTGAGTGTGTTTGTGTGTCTGTCCGTCACTCCATCTTTCCAGGCCTGCTGTCAGCCTGCATGTGTGTCTTCACCCCCGTGTGCATGTGCTGGTGACATGGGGCAAATCTGTGTGTTTCCGGTGACAGTGACATCAGCAGGTGGGGGAGAGCATCTCACCTGTTGAAGGTAGCTCAGGAGGACCTCCTGGTCATCCACCTGGTCGGGGCCCATGGTCCCTGCGCGGTAAAGGACCGTGTACAAGGCTTCCTCGTAGAGCAGCTCCACCTGCAGGTGGGGCAGGCTGCTGAGTCCTGGCCACAGGGGAGCTCCGGCTCCTCGGTCCAACCCGCATGCCCCGCCCCCAGCTCAGCCCGCACCCTGCCTCTGGGCCTTTGCACCTACCGCCTGAACAGGGGGTTCCTGCTCACCCCGACCTCTGCTCGCTTCCTTGGGGAGGCCTGGCCCACCCACCCCGGGACTGGGGCCCAGCACACGGAGGCTTACAGCCCCTCCCTGGGGCCAAACCCCCGTTTCCCTTACCTCTTCCTGGGTCAGGGCTCTTAGGCCACGGCTGGGGTCCACGGGCTCTGCGGGGGCTGGTGAGCTGCTGCGCAAGAGGACCTGTGAGGGGCGCAAGGGGGAGGCCTCTGTGGCTCCTTGTGACCCCGGGGCCAGCTCTGCGGGGAATGCTCTGGGGAGGGAGGGGGTTGGGGTGGGGCCTAGCATGACGCCCCATGCTGGGCGGCAGCACCGTGCCCTTTCCACACCTCGGGGCCCGGCAGGCCCTGTCGGCCTTCCCCCTTCTTCAGGATGAGGCGCATCTGGGCAAAGAACTCCACGCCATCTCCCGGTTTCCTGCCAAGAAAGGCCAGCCTGGGATCAGCAGACCCTCCCCGAACCTGCAGCTCACAGCACGTGCCAAGGGGACCCACCAGGTCCCTGCACAGTGCACCTGCTGGGCTCCCCCAGAAGCCATGGTGGGCAGCTGGTGTGTGAGGTCCAGCCAAGGAAAGGAGGGCACGGGCTGGGGGGCACCCACCAGGCCCCGGTGGTGGGCTCCTGCGCTTCAGCGCTGCTGCTCCCCGGCTCCCCCTCGGTCCTCCGGCGGAAGGAAGGGCACACCTGTACCTGCCTGAGCACACTGCTCTTGATCTCCAGCAGGGTGGACATGGTGGGCAGCCTGTGGGCAGAGAGCAGAGCCCCGGCCTCCGTCAGGCCACTTGTTCGTTCACTGGCATTGCCATACTGTCCCCTGTAATCCCATCAGATGCCACCTTGAGCAAGTAACGAATGAGACAAAACCCAACAGAAGCCGTGCTCCTGGCTGCTACTGGAAACAGAGTCCTGACTGGCCCTCAGAGGTGTGGGGGGACAAGGTGGCACTGCTGGGGGAACAGTGGCTGGCAGAGGGCACTCAAGGCCTGGGTGTGGGAAGGAAGAGGCCATGAACTATGCTGGGCACCAAGGGGGTACATGTGCTCCTGCTGGGCAACCTGAGGCAAGTCGCTGGGTCTAAGGCTTTGTGTCCCCTGCACAGAGGAGATCCACTGCAGGGTGGCTTGGGGACGTGGCAGGGCAATAGGAGGAGAGGGCAGTGCCAGGTGGAGTCCATGCTCCATCACTGGGAGCTGCTGGGTGGCAGGGGTTCTGCCACACTCTCATTCCCGACCCATCCAAGGCTGGGACCCCGGCTGCTCCCCTGGGGTCCTAGGACAGCATGACAGCAGGTGCCCGGCTCCCCTGAGAGCTGTGCTGGGGAGACGGAGATGGGGGTGGTGCCCAGCTCACCCAGCCACCATGGCCCACTCTGGGGCCAGGTAGGCAAAGGCGGCTCAACTCTCCAACTCTTGCAGGACCCCTGCAGTCCCCATTCTGCAGAAGAGCCCGGCGCCACGGCAACTGGAGCTGTGGTCACTGTGCCCAGGACCTTCCCACCCCCGGGGAACAGAGCCTACACCCTTCTGGGAAGTGTGGGCTGGGGGGCCACAGCCCCTGCTCCCTCTCCTGTCCAGTTCCAAGTACTCACATTGCCATGGCAACCGAGCCACCAGGCAGCGTCCTGCTTGGAGCAGCCCAGCTGTCACACTGGGACCAAGAGGGATCCTTCATCAAGTGAGGAATGGGGCCTGGGCCTGGCACCCCCTGCCCACGTGCCCTCTGAAGCCACCTTGGTCCTAATCCTTCTGGTCTGTGTAGCCAGAACCGGGGTGGGGCTGGGGACTGAGCAAAAGGGCACCTGGAGTATCAGGGTGACCAGGCCCTGGGATGCCCCTGAGGGGTGAGCGGCCCCCCAGCCTTCGCTGTTACACCGCACTCCTCTGTGGCTCAAGGTCCCTGCAGACCCCGACAGGAAGGGCAGCATGAGAGCTAAGCTGCCCAGGGCCCTGGAGCCTCCCTCTTTCACCGCATGGCCCCGCTCAGGCACCCGCCTCTCCCCTGGGTCAGGCAGCGACCCTCTGTCCTGGGGCCCCAGACCCCAGGCTGGTCCTCTGACCCCTGCGGAAAAACATCCAGGCAAAGCAAAGGTCCCTTGCAGGGCCACCTCTGCCACTCAGTGCCACCATTCAGGCTTCCTGCCCAGGCTGGCTGGCCTCCACGTACAGGACACAAGATGCTCCCCTTGGCCCACGTGGGGCCTTCCCACTGTCTGGGTCCCCTCCTTGTCCACCACTGAGGGCCCCCAGGTCAGGCACGTCAGTCTGAGGGGGGTGCTGTCATTTTCATCAGACAAAATAGGAAATGGGGGCCCGGCCAGATCCCAGGCTTCTTACCCCATCTCAGGGGCACAGACCGTGCACCACCACCACCCCCCCGCCCCGTGTGCCCACTGCTCAGGGACCGCGCACGCGTGTTTGCGTGAGTCTCCTTGTCACAGTGCTGCGTCTTCCTCAGACTCCTGCGCTGGCTGGCAGAGCTGCGGCTCAGGCTTCCTGAGCAAGCCGGGTCTGTGTCTGGGTGGTCCAGGCTGCTGTCCCTGGTCAGTGACCCCCTCCAGCTCTCAGATAGCATCTCGTCCTGCTCCCGCTCCTCCAACCCTGGGACTGTGGGGCCCTGAAGGTCTCATCTGGCCAGACCCAAGTGCTGGGGACAGGAAGGGCAGTGCTCCAGGCTCACCCCTCACACCTGGCGGGGCCTCCCCAGGGAGTCCTCCTGGGCACTCGCTTCCCAAGAGCCAGCCACGTGGTCCCCAGGGGACTGGGTGTCACAGGCCCCCTTCTTTTCCCCCATCAGCCCCCCAAAGCCAGGGAGAGCCACTGTCTGAGCTGTTGCCGGGGCAACCACCAGCCGAGTCTGCATGTGACAGGGGCTCCGGGGCTCATGGTCCCGGAGACAAAGATGACGCAGGAGCCAAGCAGCCTGAGCTGCAGGTGGGGGGCTGTCTCCATGAGAGCCAAACACTCAAACTCGGGGGTGGGGGCCCCTTCCAGGGGTAGGGGCCCCTTCCCTGCTAATCCTCAGACCGGCTCTGCAGACGGGGCGCTGCCCTGGCCCCTCACGTAGATGAGGAAACTGAGGCCCAGGGCTGGGAACCAGGCCCTGGATGGAGAGGACATCTCCCTGGCTCTGGTGTCCAAAGGCTGGGCTCTGGGCTCATCCTGGTTGGGGTCCAAGGGAGCTGGCCCCCCCTCTGCTGAGCCCCTCCCTGCTCCCTTCCTCAGCCCGTTGCCAGGAGAGGGACAATGATGGCGTCTGAGTGCAGGTGTCCAGGAGAGACGGCTCATCCGGGGTGCTCAGAAACTCCCTCTGTTGCCCTGGAGACCCCGGGCCTGAGCCGCGATGACCTCACTGCTCCCACCAGCTGGGGGCCCTGGGAGCTGGCACCTCCCCAGTGCTGCCATCAACAGCGGGCCGGGGGCCGACTCCCAGGAAGCACCCTGGCTCCAGGGGCCCTCAGCCTGTATGGGGCAGAGTGAGCTGGGGACAGTGCTTCAGGGGGGCCCCAGCTATCCGACAGGCCCTCTGGGACTCCTCCCCGAGTTCCCTGTGTCTCCATCCTGGCTCGTGCCTGGCCACCAACTCCCAACTGTGAGTTGGGAGTTGGTGGCCAGGCACGAGGACCAAAGTGAGGCTGGCCAAGGAGGTGAATGGCACACGGATGCCAGGGCCCAGTCAAAAGAGACAGGCCTCCCAAGTTCCCAGGCTGTGCCCAAGGCCCAGAGTTGAATGGGAAATGATGGCGCTGCATCGGGGATGTCACTGTCCCATTTCACACTCCGGGGCTCAAGCCCAGGACTGGAAGCCAAGCTGTCTGTCACCTGTTAGCCCACTTGGGGGCTGGGGTGGCATGGAGGCAGATAGGTCGGGGGCAGATAAGCTGAGCGGGAGAGCCGGCTCTGTCTCCCTAGTTAGTGTTCCCGGTGGCCAGCTGGCCACCTTTGGTGGGAATAACACCTTTGGGGCGCTGGGGCCTTCTTACTGAATTGGGTCCCCAGAGACTTAGTGGGAGGGGGTCCCCTGAGGCTGCCCCCGGTGTGTAGAGGGGTGGCACGGTGTCTGGCCCCACCAGCTGGCTCTCCCTACTCCGAACTCTTGCTCTCCTCTTCCCAGCCCAGCCTCCACCTGGCGCCTTCCCTCTGCCTGCAGGATTTCCTGCTCCCATCTCTCCCAGGCCTCAGTGACACCCCCTGGGGCTCCCCTGCACACAGCAAGGTGGCAGTGCCCCGATGCAGGTCACCTGGTGCTGCTCCCTGGGGTCTCGTGCCCGCCCAATCCCTGGGGAGGGGGCCTGGGAATCTGCATTTCAATCAGCTCTGAAGCCTGAGACCAGCTGTGAAAAGCTAGCTCGACACTCCCAGAATGAACGCATTTAAAATAAAATGTCCCATTCGTTCTTCCTCTGAGGTCCCCAGCCACCCACCCAGCCCCGCCCCCTCCTACCTGAATTTACTCACCTGTCTATGCAGCGGTCCTCCCTCCCACTTCTCTCCGTGACATTCCCCTCGCCCCTCCCTCCCTTCCCCCCTTTCCCGGGTGCTCCCCTTGGCAACCTCGGGCCCCCCTTAATTCTGTCGTGTTTCATTGGTGGTTGGTCCAGGGGCAGTTTGGAAGCCTTGTAAGGGCGGTTTTTGTTTTTGTTTTTTTTTTGGATCCATCCGGACCCCTGGTGGGGATTTTGGAGAAACAAGGGGTCCTGCCAATATTGGCGGCAGGGGGAAGGGACAGGGCGCTGGGGGCACCTTCCTCCCTGGAGGGTCGCCTGGGAAACCCCGCGGAGCCTCTCTGGGGTCCTGGGCCCCGCCCTACCTGCGGTCTCCCGGCGGGATTGCGCTCCAGGTGGGAGCTGGGTCTCCTTGCGCAGCACGGGAGCCGGTGGGGCGCGGTGGTCCTGGCGAACCGCGGCCCCCGGGGAAGGGAGGTCTGGCCCCTTGGCCCTTCCGCAGTGCGCACCCCACTCCCTCCCGGTCCGGCTCTCGCGCTCCTAGGGGCGCAAGAGCCAAGTCCGAGCCCGGCTTCGCTAAGCGTGCTCCGGCCTCCGTCTCCCCGGGGCCGACGGCTCGTCCTGCCGACCTCCCGGCACCCCCGGGGTGGCGACGAGCGCGTCGCGGGAGTCGGACTGGCTGCGCCCGTGTCCGTCGTGGGGCTCCGCGCCGAGCTTCGACGTCCGGGCGGAAGCCCGCGGCACTCACCGTGCGCCGGGCGGCGGAGGCGAGGGGAATGGGCTCCTGCGGGCGCGGCGCTCGGCCCCGGCTCTGGAGACGCCCGGGACGCGACGCTGCTCGCAACCGCCCGCGCCGACGACTGCGAGCCGCGGGGCCCAGCGCGGAGGCTGCAGGGGCCGGGGGCGGGGGCCGGTCATGTTCGCCCCGCCCCCAGACCCGCCCCCAGACCCGCCCCCGCCGCAAGGGCCCGCAGCTGGACACCGGCGGCCCCGGGGCGCGCCGGGCAGCCCCCTCCCCCAGGGGGCGGGGCCTCGGGCTGTCCGTCAACCCACAGGTGGGTGCGGCCGAGGAGCAGGGCCCGCTCTGCGGCAGGACCACCTCCCGAGGGCCCCAGGGAAGCCGGAGTCGCGGAAAACCAGCATGGCATGCTCGGGTCCGCAGCGCAGACTTTTCTAGAAGAGCTGCGCAGTCATCTCTGAAGTCGCCCTCCTAGCCCAGCGCTTTCCCCAGTACCAACCAGGAGCGGGGCTGGGTCTGGGGACTCCGCCACCGCGGGCTTAACTGCTCCTTTTCTCAGGGGGGACTCTGCCCCTCGAGCGAGGGGGTCGTGCAGGCATCATCCCCGGACACCCACAGCAATTCGCATCACCTGTTGGTGATCAGCCGAGGTGGGGCCGCACGCTGGGTCACCCAGCCGGTCGGAAAACCGCCCCACCCTCGGCGTCCCTCCCATGCACCGTGGGCACCTGGAGAGCCTGTAAATACAGTGCTGGGCCTGCCCCAGATCTGCCGGGTGGAGGCCCTGCTATGGGACGCTCCCCCCCACTGCACTTGGCCAGCCCTGGGGCCGCTTAGAGGTTCTGAACTTGGCTGAGGTGCACAGGGCCCCTGGATCCCAGCCCTGCTGGACCCTCTGAGAAACTCGTACTCGGAGGGTCAGACTGGTTTGGAGAAGTTTTCACCCCAAAGGATCTCATCTCTAATGGCAGGACTCCTGGCCGGGTGGGGAACAGACAAACCTGGAAGCAACTTCAGCTCAGTCCCAGAGGCAAGGACAGCTGGCTCTGGGCTGGCCAGGGGTCTTCCGTCAGCTGGGCTGAGGAGGGGACAGGGTTCCAGAACAGAGCTGCATGCAGGGGGCAGCCCACTGTGAATAACTGCGGCTGCACCTTCTTCATCCCCAGCCCAGAGAGGACCTGGTGCCCCCCTCCAGCCACAGGTGGGGGTGGACACTGCTCTGATGGGGCCATCACCTGTCTCAGCTTCCAGATCCAGACTCACAGCCACGCTGCCAATTCCTGTCTGTGCAAAACAGGACACAGAGCCATTGAGGAAACAGCCCTGCAGGTTGGGGGGACAGCCCTGTGGGGTGAATTCTCCTTCTAGAAACTCTGGTGCCAGGCCCTGCTTCCATCCTGACCCTGTACAGCCAGGCAGATGTGGCGGAGGCGCGGGGGGGGGGTTTGGGGGGGTTGGGGGGTGGGGTGGGGTGTGTGCTCAGGAAAAACAAAAGGGCTGGGACAGATGAGTCAGGCGAGCAGGGAGGGAGACCCGGACCCCATGCACCAGCAGCCCCCCATGCCCTTCTGCAGGTTTGGGGACCAGGGGAGGGACAGCCAATGTCCTTCCCTGGGGATTTGGCAGGTCCTGAGCCAGGATCTTGGAGCTGATGCCCCCCCCCCCAAAGCCTGCAGTCTCGCGTCGTCGGCAGGTTCTGCTAACCTGTTGGAACACAGCCTGGTTGCCATGGTGACCATAATGGCTTGGGGTGAAGAGAAGAGAGTCCGCAGCTGCTGTAAACAGGAAGTTAGGAGGGGCAGCGGCCAGGGGAGGGAGCAGCTGCTCAAACCCCATCCCACGCCCCGAGGGGAGGCAGGGGGCTTGGGACCGGCCACTTGCTCTGGCTTGTAGGGAACCAGAGGCCCAGAGAGGGGAAAGGGCTTGTCCAGGGCCACACAGCAGCAGGGTGGGTCCCAAGCCCAGCCCTGGGCCTCAGTTTCCCTGAGAAAGCGTAATCCCCAGGGCCCTTCCCTCATAAACACTTCCCGAGGAGGCTGCAAAGGTCCCCTTCTCCCTCAACCTCCTGGAGGCAGGTCCTCCTGCCCTGCAGCTCTGCCTTGGGCCTTAGTCTCCCTTGCTGATAAAGCAGAGCAAACAGCCGCAGAGCCCACTGCTCAGCGGGAGGCCGGGGCGGGGGTCCGCGCGGAGCCAGTGCTGGTCAGCGTTAGCTGTCCTGGGGGATGGGAACTGCCACCACGGATGCCCCGGACCCTCTAGTGGCCTGGGGAGGGGCTCTTTGCTTCAGGGACTCAGTTTTGGCCTCTGCAGATTGGAGGTGTAAGCTCGGAGAGAGGGGCCCCCTCGCCCCGTGCCTGTGCCCCAGACCTTGCGCTAAGGATTAACCCTGGCGCTTGCCCCAGGTCCCCCACAGCGGTTCTGAGCTGGAGGGGCAGTAAGGGGCACGGGAACTAGGGCCCTGCCTCTGGGGGTCAGGCTTCGGGCTGTAAAGAGTCTGGCAGGCTGCAGAGTGGCTTGTCCTCCTTAGGGCCAGGAGAGAAGCACCAGGCTCTGGATAAACATTCCGGGTGTCTGCTCCCCGGCACCGGCACCGAGAGGAGGCCGCAGAGATGAGGGGCAGCGGGTGAGTCCCGGGCGCGGCCGTTTCTTTTAAAAACGCAGGTACTCACCCCCCTCTGGTGGCAGTCGCCGGAATTGCAGGCACAGCCTCCACGTGGTCAGGCTCCTCCCACGGCGCTCCCATAGCGCCTGTGGGGAGAGAGCCGGGGGTGACAGTTTGAAGCGAGATCTTAATTCTCTGCTCAAGAATTGAACCTGGGCAGCCTTCATGAAAACCAGGAAGCCCAGCCACTGGCATAGCTAGAGGCCAAAAGCAAAATTGCCCTGGTTCTTGCCCCCGGTTGAAAGCAAGAATGTTTCAAGGAGACAAAGTGTAAAAATAAAGTTTATTGTTGGAAACACACTCTGGACTGTTCATCTGTTTTATCTAAGGCCAGAGTAACGCAGTCATACACACCCGGAGGAGCGATGGTGCAGGCGTCCCCTCTCCCCGAGCAGTGCGCCAGAGAGGGGACGTAAACCACTTAGGTGGGGTAGTTCGTCCAGGTCTTTGTCTTCCTTTAGCCGATTAAGTTGTTTTATCTTTCACACCTGACCAGGTCCAGGGCCCTCCCCGATCTGTGCATCTTGGCGCATCTCTTGGCCAAGATGGAGTCCAAAGCAGAGCATGGCGGGAAGGTTATGTAGACTGGTCATGGCCAGGCATCCCCTCCCTTCCTGACCCCGAGGGGTCTCTCTGCGCATGTGTAGTTAGTTGGGGGTCTCCCGGATCCTGAGGAGGGGGAGGATGTGACCTCTTTGTTCTTCTGTCCAAGCAGGGCTCAGCCCCTCTTCCGATCCTGTCATCACTGCTGTTTAACAAGTGCACAGAAGACAAGTGCCCGCTATTTGCCTTGTGCCTGTTGTTAGCAGAGGTAGGTGGTGGGTTGTAAATGTTTATCCCGGAGCCCACCTATCTCCTGCCTTAGGAGGACGATGGTGGGGCGGGGGTAGGGTGCTGGTGGAGGGGGAAGGGAGGTGGACCACAGGGAGCTCGTGGGCGCCCAGTCCTGGGACCTGGGCAGGGTCCTTGTTGCCCCGGCCTGAGGATGGTAGCAAGCTGTTCCCTTGCCTGTGTTATCTGTTATCCGCGGTGGTTCTGCCAGTTGGGGGCGGTTCCTGGTGGGAGGGGGCTGGTGCAGGTTTGGTTTCCAGCCTGGCGCCTGGCTTCCTGGGGTGCACCCACCAGAAGCCCAGTGGGGTCCTGCTGCCAGCACCTGCCCAGGCCTGAGGTTTGCATGCAGCTGGGGGTGAGGACCGAGCAGCAGCCCAGCTTGGGTGCTGCAGGCTGGGAGTGGGCTGAGAGCCTGGCTCCTGTGTGTGTCCCTCCACACACTGGAGGCCGAGGCACTGGCTCTGTGCGGCTCCAGATGCTTCCCTCTAAGTCAAGAAAACCCCCTCAGGCAGGTCACCTCTGTGAGAGCAGAAGTCTAGGGAAGGAAGGACCCGGGTGGGGCCCCGGGACTTTGTTTTGCTGCACCCTTGTTATTTCGCTCTTGGAGCTCAGGTAAAACTTTCCTGACTGATGCCAGAGCCTCTGGGCCCAGTGCCAAGCCCGTCGGGTCTGGGGAACTTTAGGTGGAGGGACGCAGGGCTCCAGCCCCTCCGTCAATCCCGTGGGCTCCGCAGTGAGGGGACAGTTTGTCTGGAGGCCTCCAGATGAGCCTGCTGGGCCCCTGGGTCAGGACAGCCCCGGGCTCAACACCAGGGTCGGCTGGGGACAGATCCAGACCAGTGCTCCTTGGGCCCCTCCCTGCTGGAGTTGGCTTAGACCGGTTGGAGCCGGCCCAAGTCAGTGCTCAGACCCTCCAACCTCGCAACACGTCGTCATGGCAACCTCAAACCGGAGGCTGCCCATCGGCAGGGCCTGATCTGAGTGAGGTAGGAGGGCCCTGGGCTGCGGAGTCAGGGACTGAGGCAGCCTTGTGGGTGCAGACAAGTGTGAGGCCACGCACGGTGTTGGGAGGCCAGGGGGGACTCGCAGGGCCCCAGAGTCCAGCCAGGAGCCCAGTGGGCTCCAGCAGAGAGCCTCCTGGGGAGAGGAGGCTCCCGCCTGGCTTCTGGCCAGGTTCCCCCTCCGCACCTGCGTTAACAGCCTGGCAGAAGCCAGTCCTGGACTCACTGTCCCAGGGGCCCGGCCAGGGTCTGAGCCAAGGGCGCACGTGCACCTTGGCACCGTGAGGGCAGCTTCCCGGCTTCCCAGGGAGGTCCACCCTGGCGGTGAGAGCCGCCCCAGGGGCTCAGGGGGCAGAGCAGGACGCGCGCCATTTCGGCCGCTCACGCCTGGGCTTTACAGGGGAGGAGGGGGGACTCCACCTTGGCTCTAGGGATTGTTGCCACCTGCCACTTGCGGGCCACTGAGTGTCCCGTGCTGGAGGCCTAGGCGGAAGGTGGCGTCAGCAGCCCCTGGGCAGGTGGCACTGAGCAGATGGGGCAGGAAAAGGACAGGCAGCAGTTAGTGGAAATGTTTTAATTAGAGGATGTTTAGATACAGTGGTTCATCTAAGGCCCACAATTCCTCACTACTCGACGCCCCAGGCCGAGGGCACCCCCTTCCCTCACGGCAGAAGCAGCATGACCACAGCTCATTTCTCGGGTTACAAGAGTCACACCTTTGCTAAGCCAAGGCCTGTGGCACAAAAGGACATTTCATTAACTGAAGTCACACGACAATGTGCTAGAAACATTGGTTACTTTAGAATGCTTTAACTAGAAATTATATTGAATTTCCATATATATTAACCATATACTCGTGTAACTATGACTAAGAGCAACTCAGTTGTCACAAAATAAGACGTCCTGGGAGAGGCTACCTAAACACCAGCCGCCGGACGCCCCTAAGGCCAAACGCATCGCAGACCTCCAGCCGCGAGCTCAGCGACTTGACCAGTCCCCCCTCCGTGAGCCAGCAAGGTGCTGGGGCCCCGGAGCCTCGGGTGCCATGGACTCGGGGCCCTCGGGCTCGCTCCTGGCTTTCCTTGTGACCCTGCCGCCGCCAGGCGCTCCTCATCAGGGCCCGGATGACCAGTCCTCGAGCCCCCGTGGGTATCACCCCGCCCCGCCACGTGGGGGCCGAAGCCACGGGTGCAGGGCTCTGACCGAGGGTCCTCAGGGTGGGAGTGGGAGGCCAGCTGGGGCAGACGGGCTCCGGGCCTCCAGTCCAGGCAGAGAGGCTGGGCCCTACCTCGGCAGGGACAGGCGCAGGGCACTGGCCCGGCCCTCTCTGCCACCTCCCGCTGAGCCAGGACCCAGGCTGGCTTCAGCCGACCCTGGGCAGCAGGCTCAAGGTTCCGCGGTGTCTTCTGAGAGCGCCTCTCGGGCGGACCAAGTCCAGATGCTTCTAGAGCGTAAGGGGGTGTCGTCCTGCTGCCAGGACCGCCTGCGCCCGGCAGGGACGCTGATGCGTGAGCAAGGTGGGGCACGGCACTAAGCAGAGGCTCTGTCGCTGCTGGACATGAGGCCACGAGCCCCCACAGGCTGGGCTCCATCGCCGGGGCGGCCACCAAGGGAGCGAGCTGCTTGTGCGGTGGTTTTCCCTGGCGTGCAGGCTGCGGGAGGGTCTTGCTGCCAGTTCCAACCTGACCAGACCTGGATGCTCCAGCGGGCGCTCCACCGCCAGGAGCCGTAGGGGAAGGGGGTACCCAGGACTATTTACAGAGGGCGGGGCCGAGCTGGGGGCGCTGGGCACACTGAGGCCACCTCCTTACTCTTAATGATGATAATGCCACAAAAACCTTTATATAAACAGTTTATTTACTCTAAACAGCAACACAGACAAACGCCATATAAACACAAAGGAAGTGATGCGGAGACGCGACGCTGGCTGACTGGATCCGAGGCTCGTAAGCAACACAAGCCAGGCTCTGGGAGGGCGGCGGCGGTGGGGGGGGGCAAGTCTGATTTTCTGTCGTGCAGCCAGCTGGAGGCTAAGTGCAGCTCTAGACGGTGTGAAGCATGCCTGCATCCGTGAGCAAAGGGGACTAGCTCCTCGGGACTCATCCAAGTATAAAAGTTTATAATTTTACAGCAGTTGAAATACTGACATCAATATTAAAATAAAAGCAAGTTTTACATAACAATCAAAAATACAAAAGACTGAAGGAAGAGACCCTGTATGAAAAACGGGGCGATTCTGCGAGTCGAGACTGTGCCCGTGGCGGAAATGGCAATGGCGCCCGCCCAACCCTCCCCGGGTGACCAGGATTGCAGAGAGCAACGTGAGATTCGCCAAATGCTGTAAACAAGTTCTTGCCAAACCAATCCCTTCCTTTTCATGATGCCACAAGGTCGCTGCTTATGAGGGAGCAAACTTCTTGGCTTGTGCTCGAACCCTTTTCTCGTATTCCACTCTGTTTTGGCTGAGGAGGTCAAGAGAGAGACGGGTTAGAAGGCGCAGTCTCAGGGCACCGGTGCCAGGGCAAAGCGGGGGGACAGGGCAGCCCCGCGGGGTCACGCCTGCAGTGACCGGCAGCTTCCTTCTCTCTGTGAAGCAGCGCCCGTCACAGTATCACTGGAAGGGCCAGACGGGGAAGGTGTCTCAGCACCAGGGCTGCCCTCAGCTCAGGGCCCCGGGGAAGGTTGTGGCAGCTTACGCGGGCCGGGTAGGACCTGGGCTGGGCTCCAGAGTGAGAACCCCTGCTGAGAAAAGGGCCGAGGACATGACGACACGGACAGATGGGGCTCCTGCACGCCCGACACCCTAGTTGAGAAAGCCGAGGGTCCTTCCGAGCTCTGCAGGCACGGCCCCTGGCAGTGTGGTTGCCTGTAGCTCCCCAGCTGTGCCACAGCACACAGGCCCTGGGCCCCACCCTGCAGCTCCCTGGGGAAGGGTTGGCAATGCCAGCGCCAGGAGAGGCGGAGCTGGGGAGCAAGGCTGCGGGACCAGCCTCTGCAGTGGTCTGCGCGGACCCTGGCCCTGGGCGGAGGCAGGGGGCTGGGAGAAGAAGGGACTGCCAAGTCCAGCTCTGCCGTTTACCAAGCGAGGCTGGGACGGGGCTGCAGGCACCTGCCAGGCGAGGACACGCCCTGTCACCTTCTGGGAATGAAGGGATAACAGCATCGGGCAGGTCACGTACTCAGGAAAAAGCCGCTAGCCCTGATGAGCGCCAACCGCACAGCCTCAGTGCCTGACAGCGTGGACCAGCGCCCACAGCACTGTGGCCACCTGCTGTCTACACGGGCACTGCTGTCAGGCCGGGCGCCACGCCCCAGCTCTCCGTGTGGACCTCCTCGGCCACAGGGGCTCGGCCCAAATGCACACCCAGCGCCTCATGTACAAAGAGCGGATGGGAGGCTGTAGAGACACCACGCGGCCCTGGCTCACGCTGTCTGTGTGCCCATAACGAACCTGAGCTCCACTAGGGTCCCTGAATCAGCTCCCCGCTAGAATCCCCTGGGGGGAGTCCCTCCCC
The DNA here is from genome assembly GCF_016906955.1 of Phacochoerus africanus. Lineage (NCBI taxonomy): Eukaryota > Metazoa > Chordata > Mammalia > Artiodactyla > Suidae > Phacochoerus > Phacochoerus africanus. Next base: position 45,518,186 of record NC_062548.1, read on the forward strand.
CGGATTGGGACCTGGCTCCCTGGGTCAACCCCGGGTCAGGACCCTGGGGTGCTGGCTGCTCAGAGCGTCCCGAGGACAGTTGCAGCCCCAGCTCCACCCCCCCCCCCACCCCCCGTGACCCACTCCAGGAACAGGCACCTGCCCAGCCTGTCCTGGAGGCCAGCCCCTCGGGTCCCAGGCCGCTGAGGCACCTGGGGAGTGTCATCGGGAAACTCACGCTGTCCCTGGGTCTGCAACCGTGGGCAGATGGGACAGTGCGGCTCAGAGCCTCTGGCCTGCCTAGGGCCCGTCCAGCCCAGCTCTAAGGAGAACCAGAGCCAAGCCCGGGGCTCCAGGTTTAACCACTGCTTGCCCCCACTGAGTCACAGGCCTCTCCCGTCAGCGTGGATGGTGGACGCAGAGAAGGCCTGGGCAGAGAGGGGACATCCGAGCAGCTGGGTGGCCAAGAGCGGCCTGAATCCCTGCCCCATGGGAGCACGGGAGGCACCATACCCAGGCTGGACCAGCGTGTGGCAGGAGCGCCAAGGGGGGCAAGTCTGGGTCCCTGGCTGAGCTGGGCTGCGGGACGCCCCTTTTTCAGGGCCCAAGCCCAGGGGGACGTTCCCTGAGCTGGACCAGGGCGGTCAAGACCTCACCTCCGACACAAAGCGGCCAACACCCGAACGCCGCCCCCCGCCCCCGCCCGGCCTAGAGCAGAGACTCCAGGCGGCCAACGCGAGGCTGCACCAGGTGGGGCCGGAGCACTACTAACCAGTAGATTGTGTAGGCCTCTGCTTGAGCTGGATCTTGGATATTTGGTTCATTTAGAAGTTCCTGTATTCCTAACAAGATCTGCGTAAGAGACAAAACAAACAGCCCAGTGGGAGGCCAGCGCTTTGAACGGCAAACCTGCCTGGGACAGCGGCCTCAGTCCCAGAGGCTGGAGGCGGGCGCGCACCGCGTACCTGCTTAATCGTGATGGCCGGCCTCCAGTCCTTGTCCTCCTCCAGGATGGACAGGCACACTGTGCCCGAAGGGTACACGTTCGGGTGGAATAACGGCGGCTCGAACTTGCCTGGAGCACAGGGAAGGAAGCACACGTGGTCAGGGGGCGGGGGCACCTGGCTGGTCCCCGGGCCTTCGGTGGAGGACTCCTCGGGGAGGAAGCTGGCCCCGAGGAGGGAAGGGCAGGCCCACGCCTCCCTGGGGGGCTCGGAGAGACCCGTCCTCCCAGGATGCGGCAGGCAGTCTTCGACTCGGGAGGATGGGAAGGGGCCGAGGTGAGCGTCCTGGGGGCCTCCAGGCAGAGGCTCAGAGGCCCTTCGAAGCGAGAGGTTGTTTTCAAGGCAGATCATCCTGCGTCGCGACAGAGGCGGTGAGGACCCCGTGTTCTCTCTCACGGACCCTAACTCGGCTCAGGCTTCCTCGTTCCCATCCGGGGCACCTTCCCCTTGTAGCTTTAGCACAGCAGGTGTAGCACAACTTGAAGGACTGACAAAAACGAACTCACCTGCTCACACCAGCAGCTTCTAGAAAACTCCCCCCATCACACACCATCCTGCCTGTCCTGTCACCCCAGCTCACAACCCCCCAAGGACTCCTGGCTCTCAGGGTCATGTGTGCAGTTCCCACACCCGCGCTGTGCCGGCCTTGCTGGGGGAAGCTGTGTCGAGGACTTGCCCACAGCGCCCGCCACAGGGGCGCATCTGAGCCACGACAAAGCTGTGCACGTCCCTCGAGGCAAATCCTGATGTGTGCGCATTTTTTTTTTTTTAAGGGCCGCACCCATGGCATATGGAGGTTCCCAGGCTAGGGGTCGAATCAGAGCTTTAGCTGCCAGCCTACGCCACAGCCACACGGATCTGAACTGTATCTGCGACCCACTCCACAGCTCACAGCAACGTCAGATCCTTAACCCACTAAGCAAGGCCAGGGATCGAACCGGTGTCCTCATGGATACTCATCAGATTTGTCTCTAGTGAGCCATGACGGGAACACCAGTGTGTGTGCACTTCTACGGGAAGACACTGGCTTGCATGGCGTCTCTGCTGAACCTGCAGACACCACTGCTTCCCCATGGCTGTGCCGATGTACAGCGCCAAGATGCTGCCAGCAGCCATGGTTCAGTCATGGCATTCAGCCACTCTTGCGGTTCTGCTTTGTGTTTTCTGGATCCTCTTTCACTCCCTGCGATGTGGTGACTGTTTCCTTGCTCAAACCGTGCATGCTTCTCTTGTCAACTTGTCGACACTCCTTACATGCACGGGATGCAGGTCCGTTGTCAGTTATCTGCCTCCCAAACGCCTTCTCCTACACAGAGTTCGTCTTTTTCTTTCACTTTTGGTGAAACCTCTGGTGCCTTTCCATGAACACCAGTTCCCAACCCGAATATAACCTGAGGCATCATTCTTGTCCCCACCCAGAGAAGGTGCTGGATGGGCAGTGGCACTGCCCCACCCCACCCCCAGCTCGGGAGGGGTGGGCGCGCCAGGAAGTCACCTCCCGACTCCCAACACTGCCCGTCGTCGCTTGGCCTGCCGACGCCCCGCTTGAGCTCCTCAGCATCTGGGGGACACTTCAGAGACTCCTGCCTGTGCCGCAGACGGTCCGCTGCTGACCTGTCCATTTGGCACGACACCTGGGCTCCTCCATGAGCACCGGGTCCCAGGGTGGCCGCAGCAGACGAGCCAGAGACTTCCGGGGGAGAGTTTGGAACCGACGTGCGCCCTGAGCCGGGCCCTCCCCCTCCGGCCACTGATGGGGCCGAGCGCCAGGTGCAGCGCCCTCCCCTCCTGGCTGTGTGCCGCCCGACAGGCGCTGCCCGGGACGGACCGGAGAGAACTCACTGACGAGCGCGTGCTGCCCCCTCTGCTCTCGCTGGCAACTCCCGGTCGAGGTGGTCTTGATTTCAGTTCGGTCAGCTCATCACTGTCCCCAAGAGGGTGACAGTGGGGGAGTGGGGGTGCTCCAGGTGCTTCCCTGGTTAAGCGCCCGGCCGCAAACATGAGCAAGAGGTTCCCCCACTTGCTCCGAAGCTGCACTCTTTTGGCTGCGGCGGCAGCGGGGCACCCGCGGCTGCGCCTGCAGCCATGTGAAGGTTCGAGGGCGCCAAGGACAAACCTGTGCCACAGCAGCGAGGCCAGGTCTTTAACCTGCTGGGCCAGCAGCTCACCCCTGACGCTGTTACTTCCCACTGGGCACCGAGATGCCGCGGAAGAGCCGTTCTCCTCATCAGGGCCAGCCTGCCCTCCCCGTGCTCGCAGCCCCACCTGCCACCTGCAGGCCCTGGACGCAGATGGCCTTTCTGGGCTCTGCTGCGCAGACTGTGTCTCAGTCGCTGTGTCCCCAGAACAGGGCTGGCCTGGGTCCCCTCACTGGGCAGGCAGCAGCCTGAGCCCCAGCTCCGCCCCCTGATCTCCAGAGCCCTGGCTCTTCTGGGCACTTCCCGCTTCTCAGTCTGCCTGATGGTTCCTGAGGGCTGCTGGCACGGCGACCAGGGTCAGGCTGGACCTGCAGAAGAGCCCCAGAGAACGGGCGTGTGCACAGTGGCCCGACCCACCAGGCACCCAGGCAGCCCCTGGCCTTCGCAGATGCCTCGTCTTCAGCACAGCAGTCTCGAGCGTCTCTTGCTGGATGTCGTCCACGCTGTTTGACGCTGCTTTAAATGGTGGCGTTTAGGAGCTTGCATCTGCTGCAGTTACATGAATAGGTTTTTGCAAATTCGTCTTTTACTCAGCACCCCTAGGACAGACTCGGAGAAGGTGGTCTGCAGTCCCGTCTTCCTTCCACTCGTGCTACGGGGATTTCGTTGTCTTGCCCGGCCGTGGGGGCCTGCCATTCCCCACAATGTGGAGCGGGAGTGATGAGAGCAGCTACCGTGTGTGTCCCTTCTTCCTTTTGGTCTCTTTAGGGCTGTGCCTGTGGCACATGGAGGGTCCCAGGCTAGGGGTCGACTCAGAGCTGCAACTGCCGGGCCTCCACCCCAGCCAGAGCCGCAGCCACGCCAGTTCCAAGCTGCATCATCAACTCACACCGCAGCTCACCACAAGCCAGATCCTTCACCCAATGGGTGGGGCTGTACCGGCATCCCCGTGGCAACTGCTGGGCTCTTAATCTAATGAGCCACAAAGGGAAGTCCACGTTTCATCTCTTAAACAGAGACGTTCTGTAAACTAAGATGTGCACACGGCAAAAAGCCCTGAGCAGCAAAGAACCCCCTGAAATGAAGTTGGTCCCCACTCCACGGCAGTGAGTCTCAGAAAGTCTGCTTGTGCTGTTAACAGACAGCACACTTCTCTCCAGCCAGCCGGGTCAAGGCTCCCACAGCCTGCCAGGCACCCTCCACACGCCAGGGCAGGTACCAAGGCACTCCATTCACCAGCCAGTGCGGATCTCCAGCGACAGAACCTTCCCGAGTTTTGCTAAGTAAATGGGTTACTGCATCCATCACAGCAGCACCGCAGGCACAGCCTCGGCCTCTCTTCCCGCCACCCGCTCTGCCGTCTGCAGAGGCAGCTTGGGCCTGAAACCCCAACCAGCGAGGAAGTCCCCTCGGGGGGCGGCTCTGGTCCGTGGTCCTTGAGCACACGTGCGCCGGCCCAGGGTGGGAGCTCATCCGCCGGCGGGAAGGGCCCAGGAGGCCCCCGGGGTGGGAGCTGGGCCTGTTCCGAGCTCCCCGGGCCCCCGCGGAGCTGCGGGGAGTGGGGCACATACCTGAGGCCCCACAGGCCCAAACTCTCTGAGGACCTCGGCCCCAGAGGAATGCGGCCGAGGCTGAGGGACCTGGGAGGACTTGGCTCTACTCACATTTCGGCGGTGAGGACGGGTAGTCGTCTTTGAACAGCATCCGCAGTTTAAACAAGCCTCCCTCCCACGGCGTCTGCGGGGAGGCAATACTCTGTTAGGTGAGCGGGGGGCCTCCGCAGCCGGCCTGGCCCAGCAGGGGCTGTGCTTGCTCCCGCCGCGCCCCGGACCGAGAGAACCCCATCGACCCACCCAGTGCACTGTCAGGGCCTCCGTGGGCCCCAGGAAGAGGTGCCAAGGGCCTTCCCAGGAGACACAGCAGCCCAGGCGGGCACAGTGCACGGCCCCTCCCTCAGGCCCCCGGGTCCCCCTCCTGCGCGTCGAGGCCGTGGGTGGAGGTCACGGAGCCTCTCATCACCCAGCACTGAAGGGGGCGCCTCCTTCCTCCCGGGTCACCGCACTCTTCCTCCCAAATGCTTGCCATGTGCCGGTCCGAAGAGACCCGGGCACACTCAGATGGGCCGAGGGGCAGCCCCGTGGCCAGGCGTGAAGGGCACGCTGGGCCCCACACAGCCGGCTCGGTGGCCGACGCCCGGCCTCCACACCCAGGGGCAGGCAGGCGTCCCAGGGAGCGTCACCCCGGCCAGGCTGCCTCAGCCCCGGCACCTCCCTGGCCCCCGGCCGTGCGGCGCCTCCCTCCCCATCTGCCACAGCCCAGGTCCTACCTGATTCAGGACGTGCCCAGGGACCATCTGTCATCCTGTCCTTGAGGTGCCCCCCCCCCACCAGGGACAGGACCAGGGCTCACGTGACCGTCCCCAGCATCCCGCACACCTGAACCCCAGCCCTCCCGGGGGCCCCCTCTTACCCCCTTCTTCCCGGGAATGGCGCACTCCCAGTTCATGAGGTTCATTGTGCCGTCGGGGTTTTTTGTGGGGACAGCCACGAACCCCTGCGAGAAACCACACAGGCCCCTCAGCGCCGCGGCAGTGCCCCCCCTCCCCAGGACAAGCCCTCTGGATGCGCTGCAGGGGCCAAAGGGCCGGCCCGCGGGCGCGAGGGTCTCCCGGGAACCGGCCCGCGCCACCCGCCCCCCGCCGAAGCAAAGCTTTCCTTACAAAGGGGTGGTCTTTCCTCCAGGCCTTCCTCTCCTGCGCGAGTCTGCTGAGGGCGATCCCCGACATCTCCAGTCCCTGCAAGAGACGCGCGGGGCGAGTGGTGAGCCAGGGCGGCCTGGCTTAGCAGGCTCACGTCCAAGGAGCAGGCCCCCAAAGGGCCCCACCCGGGCCCATGCGCCGCCACCCCGCACGCTGCCCTGCCCGCCGGCTAGACGCTCGAGCCCCTGGGTCCCGGCCTGTGCAGGTACCTACCGGGCCAACCTCCCACCCCCGGAGGGGCAGAGACAAGACCCCGGGCCCAGGTCATGGCTGCTAGAGGCCGCACAGGGAGGGGACACCGTGTGCTCCCAGCAGCCACCTGCACGACAGTCCTGCCTCTCCGGCTGTGCCGCCTTTCACCACCAGACCCCACACGAGGGGCAAGGACAAGACCAGAGGTGTCGAGCCCCTGAGCCCTGGGAAGCCAGGGGCGGGGCCGCATCCTTTGCTGCAGCAGGGATGCTGGGGTGCTGCCAGGCCACCAGCGCAGAATTGGGGGCTCGGAATCTAGGCTCAGGCCCTGCTGGGAGGAAGGGAAGCAGAGGAAAGCTCCCCGGGCAGAGGGCAGCTTAAGGAGGGCAAGGCCGGCACCCCGCTGCGACTGTTGCCAGGCCTGAGCGTCTTCACTGGCCCCACCCCAGGATCACTGCCACTTCTGCTGCCAAGAGCAAACCAAGACCGCCTCCCATTTGCTTTAGGAAAGACAACAAAAAGGGGAGCAGGCCCACTGGAGGGGGACTGCTGGAACGCCTGCTCATTCCTCGTGTGGGGCTCCCCCTGCACCTCCGGACCAGAGACCCTCCAGGCTTGGTGCCCGCCGCTTCCGCAGCACGCAGGCCAGGCACGGGGCGTTCGACTGTAACCTCTGCTGTCCCTGAGGATGCAGCCCTTAGGGGACACAGAACTTGCTGGAGAACTTGACCCTAAGTGTGTCCAGTGCTCCTCAGTGTCTTTGACAACGTTAAGGATCCTCAGGTCAAGTGCTTCCGCCACGCAAGGCTTTGACAAGTCAGTGGGGGGCCTGGGGGGGGGCATCCTGGAAGCACATGGGCAGCGGATGCAGCCACAACGTGGCTCTCAACCAGTCAAGGCCAAACTCCCGCTACAGACGGCACCAGAAACCAGCCCTGCCAGCCCTGCCCCAGAGCCGGGACCCCAGCCTCGGCACAGCACTGCCGACCACCAAGCCTGAGAAGGGAGGATCTAGAAAGTACCCTGCCACGGGGGGGGGGCACCTCAAACACAGGGGGTCTGCCCACCGCCTGCTGCTCACAGCAGCCCCGGCCCCCTAATCACTTGGCGCGCCCAACCCCACACCCCTTTTGGCCCCAGCTGCTCCAGCAGCACAAATCACACCTTGACCCCACATCTGCTCCTTGGCTGCTCCGTCCCCAGGCCCCCAACACAAACACACCCCTGTCTGTGCAGGAGGGTGGGGCTGGGGCAACTGTTCAACCGCAGACCAGCAGGTCGGCGAGGCCGGGATGGCAGCCTCAGTGGGCGTTTATGACACGGACGGGCCCCAGGCCCAGGGGCCCCATGGAACCGGGAACTCTGGGGGTCCTTTGGGGATCACCGTGGCAGCCTCCAGCACGACGCAGGAGCCCGGGTCTCGGAAGCAGGGAGAGTTAGTGCAGACCACCGGACCAACTGCATGTGGTGCACTGTCCACAAGCAGGTGTGCTCATGCCACCATAAGGAACAGAGACGGTCAAAACTTGAAGCCCCTGCCACTCAGGAGGCATGGGAACAGGTGCAGCTCCACCCCAGCACTCTGAGCACACCTTCCACAGGCTCTCACCCCGCCAGGCTTCAAGATTAAGTCCCAGACAAGTAACACCAGTCCTGCACCCAAAACAGAACAGCTTTTTTTTTTTTTGGTCTTTTTAGGGCCGCACCTGCGGCATACAGAACTTCCCATGGTAGGGATTTAATCAGACCTACGGCTGCTGGCCTACGACACAGCCAAAGCAATGCAGGATCCAAGTCACATCTGTGACCTACGCTGCAGCTCACAGCAAGGCTGGATCACCGAGTGAGGCCAGGGCTCAAACCTACGTCCTTATGGATACTAGTCGGGTTTGTTACCACTGAGCCACAATGGGAACACCCTGCCTGGGATCTGTCTGTTCATACAACACAAACTGAGGAGAGACAGAGTTGTGGCTGCGCAGAAGGCCCACGCAGGAGGAAGACGTGTGCTGGGAAGTGATAGGTGCCAGGACACAGGAAGCAGGACGATGGCAGGGAGGCACCCAGTCCTACAGGGTCAGGTGCCCGCGTGGGCACAAGCTGCAGCAATGCCAGGGACTGTTCCAGGCGGGCTCTCCAGGAACAGAAAGAAGAGCCAGGAGGGTCACTGGCTGCGAGGGCCAGGGACCACCCAAGGGAGGAGGGGGCAGTGACCCCGAGTCTAAAAAGCTTTCCTTCCCTTGACTGCCTCCAACCCTTCACTTTTTTTGGTCTTTTTTTAGAGCTGCACCTGTGGCATATGGAGGTTCCCAGGCTAGGGGTCAAATTGGAGCTGTAGCCGCTGGCCTACACCACAGCTCAGCAATGCCAGCTCCTTAACCCACTGAGTGGGGACGGGGACCGAACCTGCATCCTCCGGGATACCAGTCGGGTTTGTTAACCTCTGAGCCAGGACGGGAACTCCCCAACCCTTCACTTCTAAACAGAACCCCGCCCCACCCACTCCTGCAGCTAGTGGGGCTGCCCCTCCCGCAGGGCTTGAGGGATCTGGAGGGTCTCCGCAGCCCCTGGGCAGCCAGGGCAAAGCTGGCAGCAGGCGGACACGTCTGAATTAACGGAGGCAGGAGTCCAGCAAGCGGCTGCTCCCCGTGAGTCTGCACCCGGCCAGGGGCTGACCCTGGGTCGTGAAGGCCCAGGGCACCACTGTGGACACTGAGGAGCCATGGATACTAAATGGGCAACTCAGGCTGCTCGGGGAGGGCGGGGGTCACAGCTTGTCCAGGATGCAGACCAGGCCAGGGGGGCCATCCTGAGTGCCGCCTGCCTGCTGACCGTGCGCCAGCACTCGGCCACAGGCCACCTCTTCTGCTGACAAGGGACAAAGCTGCCTCTGCAGGCTGTCCCAGAGCCCAGCTGTGGCTGCGCCAAAGGTAATAAGGGGGGGGTCCCACAGGAGCTCCTGCCTCCCCTTCTTCAGGGGTGCCAGGGGACCAGACCAGGCAACAAAAGGGGGAAGAGCCACAGGTGGCCAAGGCCCAGGCAGAGACGCCTGGCCTTCCCTTATCCGGGAAAAAGCATCCAATTTGTTACATTTTAATGACACAGGGATCCACTCCTTCAGAATCCCACTTAAAATTAAATCTGCCTTCCCCAATCAAGAGTCACCCGAAGCAGCTGAATGTTAGCAGACACTTCAGAGATGGACACTGTTAGGATGCAAAGACGAAATACCCACGAGCCGCTAGCCTGCAGGACAGCAGCTGGGATCTCCAGGCAGATTCTGGAAGTCTGTAAGCCACCTTCCTCCAGAGTGGGCTGTGCCCAAATCCCCTCTTCTCAGATCACACGCTGCGATTTGACAGCAAAGCCTGCAGAGCCACTAACTGGCTGCACATGCGGGCGAGATGCTTCTCTCTCCCAGCCTCCACCTTCTCAGCTGTGCGATAGGCCACAGCTCTGTGAACTCACGGGTTGGCCCAGGGTGAAAGTGATCAAGGATCAGCAGCCCAGGATGGGCCTTTCCCACCCAAACATCAGCTTCCCAGGGGGAAGGCATGTGCTTCACCTGATGCAGGCACCCTGCACTCGGGAGACTCTCCAGCCCAGGTGCACGCTGTTCTTGCCCGTTTCTGCAGCCAGGCCCCAAATCCCGAGCAAGACTATCTAAAATCGCAACAAGATGCAGAGTTCACCCCCTAAACCACCCGGCGGGCCACGAGCAAGTCAGGGAAAACTTGGGATCCACTCCCCTTTTCTGGTGGGAAGACTTCCGACCTAAAAAGTTTTCCTTAGTAGCAAGAAACGTTTGAGACTAGGGGTTTGGAAAGGGCACCAACTCTGCAAACACAGAACAACAACTTTGCAACCCGAGGAACTAAGCTTGTTTTCAAACCACACAAACCAAACCAGTGAATTCTGTGATTGAAAGGCAGGTGCAGGCCGTTACCGCGAGCCCAGCTAATCATTCCCTGGCCTTCCTCCTCCTGGCGCAACTACCACTTCCAGCCTCCGTGCACTTGGTACAAAGCAGTCCCAGTAGGAAAATTCCCCGTCAAAGGAAGCGCGGGTGCCCAGGGTCCCACCAACTGCAGCCGAGGCTCCGGAGGCGCAAGAACTCGGACTTGTTTTCATTTACAGACACCACACGCCACCCCCAAACGGGCCGGCGCTGCTGCAGCGCGAGGCTTTGCACTCTTTGTGCGGTGCGTCGTCTCCAGGGCTGGCACACGCCACAGGTTCGCGCGCAGACCGTGACCCCGGAAACGCTCCGCCTCGGCGGAGGGCTCGGCGCCCGCTCGCGCTCCTGTCAGCGCAGTCCGAGCGGCGGGCGCCGTCTGCGGCCCCGCCGCGACCCGCCCCGAGCGCGCGCCCGAGTGGACGCCCCCGCCGTCTGGGGCCGCGGAGCCCAGCGGGCCGGCCCACGCCGCGGCGTCAGCACACAGGGGCGGGCCGGTTCCCGGGAGCGGGCCCGGCCGGGCCGCGGGTGGAGGGAGCCCGCCTGGCCGGGCCCGACGGCGGCGGAGGCCCCAGCCCGCCAAGGCCCGGTCCCCGGCCCGCCCGTCTCGCCGCGCTCACCTCGGGCGGCCGCGGCCCGGCGAGTGAGGCGGACGAGGCAGCGACGGCGGCGGCGGCGGCGGCGCTCCTTTGTCTCGGGACTTCCCTCCCGAGCCCGCTCCGCGCGCAGCCCGAGCGCTCGAGGACCCCGGCGCGGGCGGGGCGGGGCGGGGCCTGCGGAGTCTGCCCGCCGCGCGCCTGCCCCGCGCCCCGCCGCTGCCGCCGCACGCCCCACGCCGTCCACGTCGCTGTGCGCCGCCCGCCGCCCGTGCCCCGCCGCCGGGCGCCCGCGCCCCGGGCCAGGCCTGGGAGCCCAGCCCCGGGGGCGGCTTTCCAGTCAGGCGGCGCCCTGGACACCTGTGCCCTTAAAGGAGCCGCGTCCCTTATGTGAGGGAGCGTCTGCAAACTCCCCTTCGCGGGGCCCGCGTCCACCCGAGGACACGCCGGCGTGCGGCGGGGCAACCGGGAGGCCGAGATCTCCAAGGGCCCCCCGGATGCCCCGCGGGCACCTCTCCGGGCACGGGTCCTGGAGGTCTCCTTGGGGCTAGGGCCCGGGGCCGGGGAGCAAAGATCATTGAGGCCTAGGGATCCCCGAAGCGTCGCAGCACGGTGACAACCCCTCGCGCGCGGCAGGCCGTGAAACTCCTTGCAATTGGCCAGTTCGGGGCTCAGGGCGGGGCGTCTGCCGAATCTGCCCAATGAGCTGACCCCGTACAAAAGGTAGCGTGCCTGCCCGACCGATGGGAGGAGAAGTGCGGACGCTCCCTAACCCAGGGCTGGCCCTGGGGGAATGTAAGGGAAAACCTGACATTACTAATGGAAAACCTCTCTAACTGCAAGTTCTGCTTCTGTAAGCCCTACCCCCCCCCCCCGTGATCATGTGACCACGAACAGACCCACACCTAGAGCTGGAACATCCCTCGCCGACAGCTCCTCCAGTTCCCACTCCGGTCCGCCCCTCCAAGCGTGGACCCAGAAGAACTGGCCTGTAAAAGCCCGTAGCAACCCCTGTTCGGGGCCTGGGTTCTGGAGAGCGATCTTCCCCAGGCCGGCCGGGTAAGAGAGCTGAGTTCTCCTCCTCTCCCAGTGTCGCTTGGTTTCTCGCTGGTCGGTGCTGCACGTGGAGCTGTAACATTTCTGGAGGCCCCAGCGAGACCCCAACCGTTCTGGCCCTTTGAGCCACCGGGGCTGCGGTGAAGCTGCAGGGAGGCTGGGGAGCTCCGGAGGCAAACGATGCGCTGCTCCACCCGACGGTATTTCGGGTCCTCCTTCGTGGCGGTTCTCCAGTCCTCCCGATGGCCGAACCCCAACCGGACTCGATGGAGAGACGGACCAACTCCCAAGCAAGACTAGTCAAAGCTCCGGAATAAGGTAAGGCCCTGAGGCCAGTCCCCGTCAGGTCCTGCCTACTGGCAGAAGAGGAGACCTCCTACATCTTCCAGTCTGACGACCCCAGGAAGGGACCTCCCAAGGGGGAGGTCTGTGACAGCTGAGTGAATGCATGAGTGACTGTGGCCTGATACGCTTGCATCTCAGGTTCAGTTGTGTGGCTCCACTGCTTCCACTCCCGGGTCCTAGTGGGTCCTAACCTGCGGTTCCATGGTAACCTCATAAGGTTTACAGCTGCGTGGGACTCTGAGGATTCTCTAACCTCCCTTCGAGTTGGATCCGGGTTCGGGGGTTTATACGAACCAGCCAATTGCTAAGAGGCACCTAAACTCCCTAGAGGGAGGCGGCCAGGCAGACATCTGAATGTGTGCTCCATGAAGGGGCATCCCCTCCTTGTCTTGCTTGCCACAGCCTTGCAGGGGGAAACCCAGGTGGGATATTAGTCCTTCGAGACCACCCTCACATGAGTCGAAGACCCCTTTGCCCTCGGTGATTACAATGGAGAGGTTCTTCAAAGAAATCTCGAATTTGACCTTATCCCCAGAAATCCAGGAATCTTGGCCCGAATCCTGGGTCGACCTCGGGATTGTTCATTCTGCCTGCTCTCAGAACCCCAGGAGCTGAGTCAAGGGGATTTTTGGTTGCAGCCACACTAGGAGATCCCCCTTCTAGTCCACCTGCTTTGCTGTCCACCCACCATCCCGAGATCGTGTTACGTTAGCTCCAGATTCAGGGAAGACTGCATCCAAAGACCCTTGAGTTACAAGAATATTAGAATATTCCCAAGAACTCGCCCCAAGGGCCAAGACCCGGAGTGGTTAGCATCCTTAGTGGCAAAGCAAGTGCTTGCCCCCCGCCACCATAGAGCGGGCGGAGTGGGGGTCGCTCTGCTTTGGGGAGTGGAGGAGGCAGCAGTAAAAGGGACATCCGCCACGGAAACTGAAGCAGGCTCCTAGCTGTGGGCAGTAGATCAGGACCTAACACCACGGGGGCACCTAAATCTAAGCCCACGGGCTTAAACTGCATGATCAAGAATTTCAAGAAGGGCTTTTGGGGGGACTATGGCGTCGGAATGAACCCTGGACAACGCCGCACCCCATGTGAGCCAAAGTGGCCCTCCTTTGGAGTGGGATGGCCTTCAGAGGGCACGCCAGACATGCCCACAGGAAGGGTGGTCTCTCGGGTGGTCACCGACACCCCAGGACACCCCGATCAGTTCCCATACATAGGACTTTGCCTCCCTGGGTCCAGTTCTGCACCAATGGCCAGGGACAATGTAGGATCCTTGTGGCCCAAGCGCCCGAGGAAAGAAAAGAAGGACCGGCTAAACCTTTCCTACAAGGAGACCCAGGAGACGACACCCCTCCGGCCCCGCCGCCTCCGCCCTGTCTTACCACGGCTCTACCCTTTCTTGTGTAACCACCGCCCCAACAGTTGCCAAACAGTCCACCTCCCTCTGTGTCTCCACCAGCCCCACAACCGCCATGGGCCCCAAGTCCAGCGCCAATGGGAAGACGACTCCGCTGGGCTCAGCAGTCTGCACAAATGACCGCAGCCCTCCAAGTGCCCCTGTGGGAGATGCAGGGCCCTCCCATTCTCTATTACCAGCCCTTCAGCACAACCGACCCCCTGAACTGGAGGCACCTCACCCAGCTCACTCCGAAAATCCATCTTCCAAACCCACCAGCCAACCTGGGGCGACACACGTCAACTCCTCCCTACCCGCGCCAGCACCGAGGAGCAGTCCGCAAGTGGCTCCACGGACAGCCTCCTGCAGGCACCTTTGACCTTGAGGGGTGGGCACAGAGGGCAGCTCCAGAAAACAGACCTGACTGGGGCTTCAACACTCAGGCCGGGTGGGCGCCCTGGGGTGCCGTCAGAATGCTCTCCTTCACGGCTGCGGGCCGGAGCCAAAAGCCACCCATGTGACAAAGACGACGACCGCGCTGATCCATAAATCCGACGAGACACCGACGGACTTCTACGAGAGGTTGTGTGAGGCCTTGCAGACCTTCCCTCCCTTGGATCCCGAGGCACCCCGGGCATCAGCGAGTGGTTAATGCAGCCTTCGCAGCCCCGTCTTCCAGCCACATGCTTGGAAGACACAAGTTGGACGGCTTCACTGGGATGAACGCGTCACAGTTGCTAGAAACAGCAGGGAAGGTTTTTTGTGAACCGAGATGGCAAGCCCGGCGGGAAGCTGGAAGGCAGATGAAACGAAAGGTGCCCTTGAGGGCAGCGGCACCAGGCAACCCCGAGCCCAGCAGGTGGCCTCGGCCACCACGCAGAAGGGGGCAGGAAGGAGCTGCCCTTGAGACGAGGGCAACGTGCATGTTGTAAAGGAGATGGGACGCTGGAAAAGCGAATGCCCGCAGCGAAAGGGGGGCCCCCCGAGAAAAGGAGCCTTGTCCAGTGGAGGAAGGTGCTGAGCAGAACCGGTTGGGCACGGCCTCAGCGGCCTGGGCTGGAACCGAGTCCGCTTGCGATCCGTCTTTGCCTCCAGTTTATCTCCAGTGTCTTGCATCATCTTCAGCATCAACAGTCTCAAGTCTTTTTCCTGGAGGCTGAGAATCAACTGATCACTTAGCTGATTTTCTGGGGTTTTTCCTTTCTCCCTCGTCTGAGTTATAGTTCTCTGTCTTCTCATTTCTATAGGTTTTTGGTGTGGTGATCTTCTTACAGATAATAGAGTTGTCGCCTCTCTTGCTTCTGGCGTCTGCCCCCCTTGTGGCTGAAGTTGGTACGGGGGGCCTGCTGCAGGCCTCCTGATGGGAGGGACCTGGAACAGAGTCAGATCAGGGGACCCCAGACTCCTTGCTCCTGGGTCCCTGGGAGCCCACGGTTGAAGTGATGACAGGGGACCAACCGGTGACATTCATGGTGGACACTGGTGCTGGACACTCAGTAGTGACCAAACCGTGGCTCCTCTTACTCAGTGACAAACGACCATTGTTGGGGCCACTGGAATGCAGGCCACTCGCCTGTTTTGTGGGCCCCAGACCTGCCAGCTGGGGGGCCACCCAGTGACTCACGAGTTCCTGTGCATGCCGAGTGCCCCATCCCCTCCTGGGAAGAGATTGCCTGACCAAACTGGGGGTCCAGATAACACTTGCCCCTGGGAAGCCGGCGAGTCTCATGCTGGGCAAAGAGGACCCTGCCGATGGCAGTAACTCTACCACGAGGGAACAGATAGCGACTCTATTGCTCAAAGGAAAGCGGGATAAGTCCCACGGCCCTCCTGGGAGAATTCCCCCTGCTCTGGGCCGAGAAAGGGCCCCCTGCGATGGCCAAGAATCATGCGCCCGTTGTGGTGGACTTAAAGCCTGGCACCACCCCCAGCAAACAGCAGCAGTACCCTCTAACACGAGAGGCACACCCCGGGATCCAAGAACACATTCGGTGATTGTGAGACGCCGGAATCCTGGTAGAGTGCCAGTCGCCATGGAATCCCCCCTCCTACCTGTCAAGATGGCCAAAGGGTATGATTACCGACCAGTGCGGGACTTGGGCCCGGTTAGCGTGCAGCCATCACCACCCACCCGTGGTGCCAAACCCCTGTCCCCTCTTGGGGCTACTGCCCGCTCAAGCAAGCTGGTTCACCTGCCTAGACCGCAAGGACGCCTTCTTCTGCCTCGGACTAGCACCTGTCAGGCAGCCACTGTCTGCCTTTGAAAGGGAGGCTCCCCAGACAGGCAGAAAGGTCCAACTAACCGGACACGGCTACCATAGGGCTTCAAAAATTCACCCACTCTGTCTGGGGAAGCACCAGCCCGAGATCTAGCTGCCTTTCCCAGCGGGGCCATGAACTATACCCTCGTCCAGTGTGTCACGGATCTGCTACTGGCAAGCACTCCCCAGAAGGATTGCTGGGAGGGAACACGAACCCTGCTAGCTCTGCCGTCTACCACAGGCGAGGAGGCGTCCTGGAAAAAGGCACAGACCTGCAGACAGACAGTTAAGTACCTCGGGTTCATCACCTCAAAAGGACATCGAGCCCTCGGGCGAGAGGGCAGACAAACCACCGTCTACCGAGGGAGAGGTCAGAGAACTCCTTGGGACCGCGAGATTCTGCCGGATTTGGACCCCCGGATTCCCTAGCAGAGCTAAGCTGCTGTGTGAGGCTGCCGCGGGCTCGGGTGAGGAACCCTTGAGGTGGAACAAGGAGCAGGAAGAGGCCTCCGAGGAGGTGGAAAGGCTGCCAGACATAACACGGGAGTTCAGTTTGTTCGTCCATGAGAAACACCGCACTGTGCGGGGTGCCCACACAGACTCTGGGGCCACGGCAATGGCCAGTGGCACATCTGTCCAACGGTTGGATCCAGTGGCGTCAGGATGGCCACCCTGCCTGCGGGCGCTGGCAGCCACAGTGGCTCTGGCAAGGGAGATGGCCAAGCTCACCCTGGGACAAAACAGCGATGTCCCAGCAAGGTCCCACACTCCGTCACCGCTCTGATGAACAGCCAAGGACACACGTGGGTGACCCACTTGAGAAAGACTCACAGCCAGGGCCTACTCTGTGAAAACCTCAGGGTCCCCTTGGAAACAGAACGGACAATAAAGCCAGCTTCCCTTCTGCGCGCCGAGCCCAGCCAACCCCATCGTGACTTCGAAGAGATAATGGACAAAGTCTACTCACGCCGACCAGACTGGACCAAAGATGCCCCGACCTGGAACTGTTCACGGATGGAAGGAGCTTCATTCAGGAGGGACGATGGAGAGCAGGCTAGGCCGTGACAACGCCGATGGCAGCACAGAGGCGAAGCCCTCGCCCCAAGGTCGGTCAGCAGAGAGCAGGACCGTGGGCGCGTCCAGGCGTTGGGGTGTGTGCGTGGGGAAAGCCAACCCACATCTACACTGACTCCAGGTGTGCCTTCGCTACCTGGCACGTACACGGGGCTGCCTCCAAAGAAAGGGGACTGCTGACAGCTGGGGAGAGGAAATTAAAGCCAGGAATCCATCCTGGCCATCCTGAGGCGGGCTGGGACCGTCACAGGTGGCTGTCCTACACTGTTGGGGACCCCAGAGAGGGACTGATCCTATCAGGAGAGGAAACTGAGTGGCCGACCAGGCTGCCAGAGAAGCCGCCCATTGACCCAGCCTCCCGCTTGGACCCAAACCGCCAAAGTCCTGCTAGCCCCAGAGCTGCCCAATTCCCCAAAATATCACCAGGAGGAGGACCACTGGGCCCAAAATGAAGGGGGGATTCAGGCAAAGGAAGGCTGGGGGAAACTGCCAGACCAGCGACTCTTCGCTCCCAGCTCAGGGGCAACACAGATTGTGACCCAGGACCATGAGGCAACCCACCTGGGAAAGACAGCCTTGGAAGGGCTGCCGAGCCGATGCTCCTTTATCCCTGGACTCCCTGCACCCTGTGCTCAAATCAGCCACAGGCGTACCACTTGTGCCCAAAACAACACGAGTCAAGGACCCAGGCTTAACCCAGGAACACAAGCCAGAGGTACGGCGCCCTCTGAAGACCCAGAGAGGTGGACTTCACCCAGGTCAGCACTGCCGGGGCTACGGGTACGTACTTGTGCCGGTTGGCATCTACTCGGGATGGGTGGCAGCCGTCCCCACTCCGACCGAGGGAGTCAGGGCCCTGCGGCGAAAAACAAACCCTAGATATGGACCGCCCCTCCCCGTTGGATCCGACACTGGACCTGTCTTTGTGGCAGAAGTGACCCGAATCTGAACAAAGACCTTGGGGGTAAGGTGGAAACTCCACGTCACATACAGAGCACAGAGTTGAGGGAAAGTGGAGCAAAGGAACCAGACCCTTGAGACCCGAGCCAGGCTCCGCCAGGAGACGCGACTGCCCTGCATAGACGTGTTGTTCCGAGCCCGAGGCCGCCCGAGACCCTTTGTTATTCCCCGTTAGAGATCCTGTATGGGAGGCCTCCCCCGGTCTTAAGAGGGGGTCTCCAGCAGATAGGGGGTCTGGAACCGACCCGGCACAGCCACAGCTTGGGAAGGGTACTCGGACACATCCCTCGAGAAACCCTAGAGAGAGCACCCACCCTGTAGGAAACGGGGTGTGTCCTCAGCAGCCCCGGGCAGTGGTGTGGGTCAAAGACTGCAAGACGGAGCCGCTCCCGCCAGTCTGGACAGGTGCCTATATGGCGATTCGGGCCCCTCCACCTGCCGCCAAAGGTGCAGGCCTCACCCCGTGGGTCCATCACAGCAGAGTCAAGGGGGCTGCACCCACGGCTGACACAGACACCTGGGCGACCGCCCGGCCCCCCGAGGATCCCCTCAAGATCGAGTTCCAGAGGTACCCGTCACCATCACCAGAGAACGTCCACCCTGATCTGGCCACCCCCCGGAAGCTGGTCAGTCTGTGTGCGGTGGAAGCTTGAGAACTTTCCACGCGGGACCCGAAGGAGACCCGTGCTCCGGTGGGGAACGCTAACCACTGGGGTACCTCACCCTCCTGCTCAGGGGTGGGCTCTACGCTGTAACCCTCACGATGGGGCCATGGTCCCCGGCCACGCCTCTGTGGGCGTATTTCCTATCTGCCGGTCTGTTGGGAACTGTCTTCCTTGTGGGCCAAAAGGAGTAACGAGTATGGGGACAGTTCTGTGGGTGGCCGCCCTTCTGGTCATCGCCAGCCACGGGAAGGCCGCTTGTCCTTGGCGTGCCGTAGTTTCCCAAATGGCAGCCTTGGCAAACCAGCCGGGGTGCTGGGCCTGCCTATCAGAAGACCAAGGGTGGAGCTCCCATCGTGGTGCAGTGGTTAATGAATCCGACGAGGAGCCATGAGATGGCGGGTTCAATCCCTGGCCTTGCTCTGTGGGTTGAGGATCCGGCGTTGCCATGAGCTGTGGTGTAGGTTGCAGACGCGGCTTGGATCTCGCGTGGCTGTGGCTGTGGTGCAGGCAGGTGGCTACAGCTCCAATGAGACCCCTCGCCTGGGAACCTCCACGTGCCACGGGAGCAACCCAAGAAAAGGCAAAAAAAAGAAAAAAAAAAGATGACCAAGTATAGTAAATCCACTGCCCCCCTCCAGGCGCACCAGCCTCGCTGGGAGATATGAGGTCCCTAAGCCCATCCGTGAGCGGATTCTCGGTGACCTTCCGCAATGAGACCGAGAGCACGGGAGCCGGAGGAGCCCCTCCCGCCCCGGGATGACCGAGGAAGCAGGTCTGCAGACACAGGGACGTGTTAGGGTTTTGCCACCAGAGTGATGGGGAAGCTGCCTGTGTGTGTTCAGCACCTGGAGGCCGAGGGAGGGGAAGGGAGGCTTCCGAAACGGCAGTTTCTACAGCGAACCAGGCTGGGCGCCTTGGGATGGAGATGGTGGCACGATGTCTGTTACCAGGGGAGAGATGGCGAAGCCGAAGGTGCCAGTTCACGCGGGGCGGCAGCACCTGGAATGCAACCAAACAGCCGGACGAGGCTTTCCGGCCCCAGGCAGTGCAAAGACAGGGACCAGGCAGTGCAAAGACAGGGACCCGGCAGTGCAAAGATGGGGACCCGGCAGTGCAAAGACGGGGACCAGCCAGGACGTCACGGCGCCGGCCGACAAACAGGGTCCCTCCTACCCGCAAGCGCAAGTGATACAGACCACGCCCGACGCCACGTGCTCACACAGCTCATATTCTGGAATCCGGTTTGCCAAAACCGCCTCCACGCACACAAGCAGATGGATCCCCAGTACAGCCCACTCTGTGTAGACAAGTACGTCTCAGGGTGAAGGCCACAGAGCCTAAAGTGGGATGAACCTTGGGACCCGTTCATCCACCCAAAAGACGTGCTCACGCCGACATCAAACTCAAAAGCACAGGTGCGAGGGTCCACAACCGGGGTGTCTTAAAGGGAACGGGATTCTGTCTCCTCTGCGGGAACAGGCTGTGGGAGAGCTTACCCCGCAGGTGGAGGGGAAGATGCAGCATAGTTTTCGCCCTGCCAGAGTTACAATTTAAAAGTCCAGGAGTTCCCGTCGTGGCGCAGTGGTTAACAAATCCGACTAGGAACCATGAGGTTGCGGGTTCGGTCCCTGCCCTTGCTCAGTGGGTTAACGATCCGGCGTTGCCGTGAGCTGTGGTGTAGGTTGCAGACGCCGCGTCTGCAACCTACACCACAGCTCACGGCAACGCCGGATCCTTAACCCACTGAGTGAGGCCAGGGATGGAACCTACAACCTCATGGATGCTAGCTGGGTTCGTTAACTGCTGAGCCATGACAGGAACTCCAGGAAGCATTCTTAATTTGGGATCCTTCTTGGAGTGGGCTCATTCTTCCCCAGCCAGTGCAAACCCCTGAAATAAAAGGTCCTACCTGGCTGGAGATGAATGGACACAGTGGAGGGGGACACAGTTACAGCAGCACCTTCTAGAAAGCTCAGGGGTAAGACATTCTTTTTTTTTTCTTTTTTCTTCTTCTTTTTTTTTTGTCTTTTTGCCTTTTCTAGGGCTCTTCCCATGGCATATGGTTCCCAGGCTAGGGGTCTAATCGGAGCTGTAGCCCCTGGCCTACACCACAGCCACAGCAACGCGGGATCCGAGCCATGTCTGCAGTCTACACCACAGCTCACGGCAACGCTGGATCCTTAACTCACTGAGCGAGGCCCGGGATCAAAGCTGCAACCTCCTGGTTCCGCGTCGGATTCGTCAACCACTGAGCCACGACGGGAACTCTGATGTTCCATCTTTAGAGGATGATTTCGGTTTGCTGGAAAACCCCTGTTAGAAAGATCCGTGCTTAACGTGACTATAATGGCTCAAGAATCGTGGAAGGCCACCGTAGTGGCCATAGAAGCCCAACAACAAGGACTCGACTCCTTGGCACAGTGGTGTTACAGAACAGACAAGGGCTGGATGGCCTCACTGCCCAGCAAGGGGGACTCTGTGCTGTGTTAAATGAATCCTTCTGCTTTTATATAAATGCAACATCGCAGGTAGAAGAAAATCTGACTACCCTCAGAAACAAATTAAAATAATAGATAACATAAAACACAAATAGGAGGAGCTCCTGCTGTGGCTCAGCGGTCAGCAAACCCCGACTAGCATCCACGAGGACGTGGGTTTGATCCCTGGCTTCACTCAGTGGGTTGAGGATCCGGCGGTGCCGTGAGCTGTGGTGTAGGTGGCAGACGTGGCTCGGATCCCGCGTGGCTGTGGCTCTGGTGGAGGCCAGTAGCTGTGGCTCCAATTAGACCCCTGGTCTGGGAACCTCCATATGCTGCGGGCGTGGCCCTAAAATGAAAAGACGAAAAAAAAAAAAAAGAAAAAAACCCAACACAAATAGGAAAGGGAGGTTGGCTGGGGCTCTACTATTGTCTGCATTTGGGTGCCTCTGGACCAGGGTCCTGCCCATAGTAGGACCGTCATGATGGCCCCGTTGGCCCTGCTGTTCGGATCCTGTGTTGCGGGTGCAGCCGCGGGGTGGCCACCGCACGCGCAGAGACAGTGAGGCTGCAGACGAGGGCCTGGGATCGCTGCATCCCCCGAGCCCCACAGACTCAGGTCACTATAGTCCCTTAAATGCAGCAGGTGCAGGGGAATCTCCCAAAAGACCGATGCTCATTCCCAGGTTGAAAAAGCATCAAAAGCGGGGAATGTAAGGGAAAAGCTGACATTACTAATGGAAAACCTCTCTAACTGCAAGTTCCGCTTCTGTAAGCCCCGCTTGTGCAGCGGCACCCCCCCCCCCCCCACCTCCGTGATCATGTAACCATGAACAGACCCACACCTAGAGCTGGAACATCCCCCGCCGCCAGCTCCTCCAGTTCCCACTCCCGTCCGCCCCTCCAAGCGTGGACCCAGAAGAACTGGCCTGTAAAAGCCTGTAGCAGCCTCTGTTTGGGGCCTGGGTTCTGGAGAGTGATCTTCCCCAGGCCGGCCAGGTAAGAGAGCTGAGTCCTCCCCTCCCAGGGCCGCTGGGTGTCTCACGGGGTGTGGGAGCTGCCAGAGGGTGGGGGGAATCCCCACCCCTCGCTGCCTTCTGGGTCTCGGGTCTGCTCTGACCCGTGTGTGAACGCGGGTCCATCCCAGACTCGCTGGGCGCCTCCCCGCCCCGTGGCTTCTGCGCCCCCTCCCCCCACTCCCCCAGCTCAGGGTGGGAGAGGGCGCTTTCCAAGGTCAACCCTCCTGAATCCAGCTGGCTTTGGGATCTGGTGGCGGGCGGTGTCCCAGGCTCACGATCTGGGCAGCACCTCCAGAGAGGGCTCCTTGGTCCCTGGACAGCAGGGGAGTGTCCATTCATTCCCCTCTCCTCCCCCCTCGGTCTCCCCCCATCTCTCTTCCTCCATTTCCTCCATGGCCTCCACCCCTTTCTGGCAGATACCGCGGGGTGACCTGGGGCTGGGACCCTGGGTCTGATGTCCTTTGGCCCACATCTGGCCCAAAGCTCTCAGCAGGTGCTCAGGGGATGAATTCCATGTGTTCGCAGCCAGGCTGTGCTCCTGGGAGTACAGTGAAGACAGCCACAAGCCCTGACATGGGGGGCTCTCCTGCTGGGCTGGGGAGGGGGTCTGCCGAGGGAATCTCCTGGTCAGCAGAGGCCCAGAGAGCAGGCCTGGTCATAGGTTCTGGGGTCCCAGGTATGAAGGTGGGAGGGCCAGGCCCCCAGGTCTCTCCTAGGCGCTCTCCAGAGGCACTGCCCACTCCGGGGTCCGTGCAGTGACACACCATGGGCCTGGTTTGGGATGCTTCATCCCTTTACCCATCTGCCCTGGCAGCTGCTGGGCTTGGGGGCTTGTCGGGGACGCCTGTTCTCTGGGCTCCCAGCCCCGGCTCCCCAGCTCTGAGGGGTCCTGGAAATGTGCATTGGAACAGGTGCTCAGGTGGGCCGGCCACACAGCTCCTGGCCCTTGAGCTGCACTTTGAGAAACCCCAGGAGCGTGAGCCTGGGGTCCCCGTGCCGTGTTTCTCATGAAGATTCCAGGAGGTTTGCACAGGGCTGCGCGGGGAAGGTGCTCTACCAAGCAGCAGTGGCCAGTGAAATGGGGTGGCTGTTGCTGGATGAAGGAGAGGAAAGCCAGGGGCCTGTGTAGGCAGAGGGCAGGGCTCACGGGGGGGCAGGGTAGTGACCCAGAGGGGTGAGGAGGGTGTCGTCGGAGGAGGCAGACTGGATATGGCATATGGCCGTGGAGGACCTGGGCCCGATCCTGTGGGCCCTGGGGAGCCATGGAAGGTTGTGGAGCAGAAGATGCCAGGCAGGGTCCTGGCGCTGTGCTCATGTGCGGCTAGAGGCTACCGGGTAATGGGGAGACATGGCCCTCAGCCCCGGTTGCTGAGTTCCAGGCAGCAGAGAGAACTCCTGTCCTGGCAGAAGGTGGCCTGAAGTCCTCACCATCCGAGGAGGAGAACACAGGGATTCAGGGAGGGAGGAGGGAGGCTGGGGGTGGGCAGCATCTGGAATCTTCAGCCCAGAAGACTTCTGTGAGCAGTCTGCACCCCCACACCCAGGATCCCCTCCTCAGTCCTGCACAAATACGTCTCCAGCATTGCCTGTCCTTGAGAAAGCACACTGCCTGCTGTCGATGGGCCCGCATGGCAGGGAACAAGGGGTGATGGCCAGAAGGTGAGAAGGCCCCCCACTGACAACCAACAAGAAAGCAGGGACCCTATGCCTGACTGCCACCAACAGCCAGGGGGCCTGTAGGAGACCTGAGCCTTGGATGAGGACAGGAGAAGGCCACCCTAGCCTTCTGAGAACCTGAGCAGGGCTCCCAAGCCAAGGCTCCTGAAGCACAGACCCTGAGATAAACAAGGTGCCTTGCTGGAGTTCCCTGGTGGCCCAGCAGGTTAAGGATCCAGCATTGTCCCTGCTGCGGCTCAGGTCACTGCTGTGGGATCCCTGGCCAGGGAACTTTGCATGTTTACAGTGCAGCCAAAAGAAACGGTGCCTTATTTAAAGCCACTGAGTTTGTGGTGACTTGTTACACAGCATTAGCTGACAGATGCACCTGGTTTAGACGGGGAGGTCTCTGAGGAAGGACTTACAAACAGACCTGTGGAGAGGATGGGGGGGGCAGAAAAGCTTTCCCAGCAGGAGGGGCGGGAGGTGGGGTGAGTAGGGAAAGGCCAGTGTGGCTGGGGCAGTGAGAGTGAATGGGGCCGGGGGGGGGGGGCAAGACCAGTGGAGTAGGACAGGCAGTTGGGATCACTGATATTTCTGCTGTGCTGGGGAGTTTGCTGTGCCTCAGATGCAACAGTTCCTGTGTTGGGGGGGGGGATTTCTTTTTTCTTTTTTAGGGCCACACCCACAGCATATGGAGGTTCCCAGGCCTGGGATCTAATCGAAGTTACGACTGCCAGTCTACACCACAACCACAGCCACACCAGATCCTTAACCCACTGAGCAAGGCCAGGGATTGAACCCACAACCTTTTGGTTCCTAGTCGGTTTCGTTTCACCTGCGCCATGACGGGAACTCCCGAGAGGCCAGGGTTTGGTTGGGTCCAGCTCCTTGGAGAAGGGGCAGGCTTTGTGCAAGGTCAGTGGATGTGAAGCCCTGGGGTCGGGTTCTGGCTGCACCAGATCCTATGTCCACCGTGAGGGTAGGGGCGGTGTGATGGGGAGGCACCTGGATGAGGCAGCGCCCGAGCTTGAGCGCCCCGGGTGCCTGCTGGGGGTCATGCCGTGGGCAGGTGGGAGGTCTGTGTGCAGAGGCTACTGCTCCAGGGGCTGCGTAAAAAAGAGGAAAATCCACACACAAAACCATGAAGTTGGACCCCTACCCCTCACCACATGTAGAACTAACTCGAAGACCCAGACATGGAGCTAAAACTATAAAACCCTCAGAAGAAAACAGGGGAAAGCCTTTGTGACACCAGACGTGGCGATAATTTCTCGAATGTGATACCAAAAGCACAGGCAGTTAAAGGAAAAAGGTAATTTAAAACTTTGTGGGAGCTCCCGTTGTGGCACAGCAGAAATGAATCCGACTAGGAACCATGCAGTTGCAGGTTCAATCCCTGGCTTCGCTCAGGGGGTTAGGGATCCAGTGTTGCCGGGAGCTCCGGTGTAGGTCGCAGACACGGCTTGGATCTGGCATTGCTGTGGCTGTGGTGTAGGTTGGCAGCTGCAGCTCCGATTCGACCCCTAGCCTGGGAACCTCCATATGCCGTGGGTGTGGCCCTAAAAAGCCAAAAAAAAAAAAAAAACCCCAAAACCAAAATCATTATTAATAGTAAAAACATAACCCACAGAATAGGAGAAAATATCTTTAAGTTACACACCTGATGGGGGTTAATGTTCGGAGTATCCCAAAAACCACTACAACCCAACATCAGCAAAACTAACCTACTTAAAAACGGTCAAAAGGTCTGAAAAGACATTCCTCCAAAGACATACAAATGCATGTAGAAAGTGGCTTGGCCCCAGGCACGAAAGAAATGCAAACCAAACCACCTTGATACATGGCCTCACACCCATTAGATGTTTATTATAAAAACAAATATCAAAACTACCATGAGGTACCACCTCACACCTTCCAGAACAGCCATCATCAGGAAATCCGCAAATAACAGATGCTGGAGGGGGTGTGGAGAAAAGGGAACCCTCCCGCACTCTTGGTGGGAATGTAAATTGGTACAACCACCCTGGAGAACAGTGTGGAGATTCCTCAGCAAACTAAATATGGAACTACCATATGACCCAGCAATCCCACTCCTGGGCATACATCCAGACAAAACTTTCCTTGAAAAAGACACATGCACCTATCTGTTCATTGCAGCTCTGTTCACAACAGCCAAGACATGGAATCAACCCAAATGTCCATTTACAGATGATTGGATTAAGAAGATGTGGTACATATATACAATGGAATACTACTCAGCCATCAAAAAGAAGAAAAGAATGCCATTTGCAGTAACATGGATGGAACCAGAGACTCTCATACTAAGTGAAGTAAGTCAGAAAGAGAAAGACAAATATCATATGATATCACTTATATCTGGAATCTAATATATGGCACAAATGAACCTTTCCACAGAAAAGAAACTCATGGACTTGGAGAACAGACTTGTGGCTGCCAAGAGGGAGGGGGAGGGACTGGGAATCTGGGGTTAAGAGATGCAAACTATGGCATCTGGAGTGGATAAGCAATGAGGTGCTGCTGTGTGGCACTGGGAGCTCTATCTACTCACTTATGATGGAGCCTGATGGAGGATAATGTGAGAAAAAGAATATGTATGTATATATGTGTGTATGTGTGACTGGGTCGCTTTGCTGTGCAGTAGAAGACTGACAGAACACTGTAAACCAACTATAATGAAAAAATAAAAATCATTAAAAACAAACAAGCAGGAAATAACGAGCATTGGCTGGAAGGCAGAGAATTTGGAAGCCCTGTGCATTGCTGGTAAAATGGCGCATTTGCTGTGGAAAGATCTGGAAGGTGGGAGGCCCTGGGGCTTGGAAAGGGCAGTCTCCCTGGATGAGGGACCTTGGAGGATGAGGAGCCCCATCTTTGCAGGGGGTGCTGGGGAGGCAGTGGACGGGTGCTCCATCTCCTCTGACCCAGCTCTGGTGCCCTTGGCTTCCTCCTCCAGAGGCTGCCACCCCCCAACCCCCGCTCCTGCTGCTGCCGGGCTGTCCAGCTGCACTAAGGACACCCCTGAGTCTCCGAGGGTCTCCCTGGCTGTAGCTCAGCCAAGCCAAGCTTCCCAAGATATCCCTAAGTAGCAGTGGCCTAGATGTGACAGGTCCTCCTGCTCCCTTTTCCAGGGGCTCCCCTTGCAAGCTCCCCGAGGGAACCCTCTGACCCCCACAGGGCCTGAGCACCCCTCAGAGCCCGCCTGGCCCTGCAGGAAGCAGAGGGTACTTTCTAGTGGGCGTTCCCGAGCTGGGACGCTGGGGCCATGGGAAGGGGTCCCCCACCTGTGCCGCTGTTCAGGGTCCCCGAGCTTGCCTGCCCCTGGTCCACTGGATGGTTTTGTAATTTAGAACAGAGAGGAGCAAAGTCTGGGACTGTCTCTGTGTGCCAGCACGGTGACCGGCGGGTGTGACTGCTTTCCTGGGCCCTGGATGAGAGGGAAGGTGGTCAGAGAAAGCCTAATACTGCCAGTCACCAAATCACCATTGCCAAAGAGAGAGGCTGGGTGCTCGGAACCAGGCAGTGGGCAGAGACGTTCTGCAGTGCGCCGCTCCCAGCGCTGGGGCGGTGGGACCAGGAGAGGGTGGGTCTCTATTTCTGGTCGGACCTGGCCAGCAGAGAGCTGAGCCGACAGGGTGAGAAATATCTGGTCGCCACGAGCATTTCTGAGACTGGAGAGTAAAGGTTGCCTGGGGCAGCAGGGACGTCCCCCTCACCACTGCGCAGAAACACCCTGGCACTACCAGAGCTTGGCCCCCAAACCCCGTGAAACAGGTGGAGGAGTCAGTGGAGCAGAGGCGGAGGATGGGGGCAGCCTTCTCTCCCCAGGTGGCTTCCCACCTGCTCTTACCCTCATTCACTCTCCCTGACGGTTCACTGAGCCTGGGACCAAGGAATTGCTTGGTTTTATCTCTTTGCAAGATGGGAAAACATTTGCTAATGCAGGACAGTGAGAAGGAGTGGGGGCGGGGGGGAGCGGTAAGGAGGGAGGGAGAGAGCGAGAGCAAGAGAGAGAGAGCAACCTAGCGCGCACGCCCTCGCTGGGCACCCGGTGTGGGGAGGTACCTGGCGCCCACCGCGGCAGGTGCACACACTCATGGAGGCCTCGCCAGAGCCCTCCTCTCAGCCCCAGCCTTGGTTCAGCATCTCCCCCCGGCGTCCCATCGGACTAGGCCCCCCACATCTCAAGAGGCTTTCTGAGGACCCTGCAGCCGCCGCCTCGTCCGTCCTCACCCACCTGGGCCGGTCGGGTCTCCTCTCGGTCTCCCACGGCAGCCAGCGCAAACGCCGCGGTTGAGGCCCAGAGCTGCTCCCGCACACCTGCGCCACTCCTGCCGCCGGGCCTCTGCTCGCGGTCCCCTCTGCCGGCCACCCCCCCTCTCCCCTCCCCTCCCCCAACCCGGCAGCCACGGGGCCCCCTCCCACCTGCCCTTCCTACCTGTTCCAAACCCCAGCCCGCGCCCTGCTTCCTCCCAGCGCTGGATGGCCTTGGCCCCCCGCGAGCTTCAACCCTCGGGTTGGGGGGCTGCCTCCCAGCCTGCGACCAGGAGGCGGAAGGAGTTTTGAAAGTGCCAGGAGGGCAAAGGAGGGCAAGACGCTTACCTGGGCTCGGCTTCTCCCGCGGGGACGGCGGTGCCTCCCCGCCCGGCCGCCAGGTGGCAGCAAAGAGCCGCCGCCCCGCCCCGCGACCCCCGCTGTGGCGGCGGCCTGGCCCTTTGCCCGTTGGCTCGCTCAGCAGGTGAAGAAGCTGCTGAAAGGAGGCTTCCCATCGCAGCTGGGTAGGGGCTGTCCTTATGCTTTGCTCCCACAGAAGAAGGGCAAGCTGAGCATGCTCGGAATTTGAAGCCTGATTGTGGTACCTGCCCTGATTCTCACCTCACCTGTCCTTCCTTGTGAAGGGGCGGGGGGGGGGGGTAACCTAGACTGGGAGAGGGGTTGGAGGAACCACAGGGGCCCAAAGGGCAGACTTTCTCTTTGTTTTATTTATTTATTTATTTGCTTTTTAGAACCACACCTGCAGTATATGAAGCTTCCCAGGGCCAGGGGTCGAATGGGAGCTGCACCTGCCAGCCTACACCACAGCCACAGCAACTCCAGATCCGAGCTGTGTCTGCGGGCTACACCACAGCTCATGGCAACACCAGGTCCCGGGTCCTTCACCCACCGAGCGAGGCCAGGGATGGAACCCACGACCTCATGGTTCCTAGTCAGATTCATTTCCGCTGCGCCACAGCGGGAGCCCCCAGGGGAGTGTTTTCTTCAGGCGCATCCTCCACAGGCCAAGCAGGCGGGGAGAGGGTGCTGAGTGAATCCATGAAGGAACAAAGGAATGGTGGGGGGGGGGCTCAGAAAGGGGAGCTCAGAAGCTGTGTTCCCAAGGCCTTGCGGGAAGGAACCGGGAGCAGGGGGCAGGAGTATTCTGGACCTGCCAGATCCTTCGGGACAGCAGGGCGTGGGGGGGGCCTCCTGGCAGCAGTGGATGTGTGTGGAGTGGAGCATGGGGCTTGTGAGGTGGAGAAGGCCCAGCCTGTGCCCCAGCCCCAGTCCTGGATGCTGAATGCTCAGGGGGTCTGGGTAGACCACAAGCCATGGGGCACAGAGTTCTAGTGCCAGCTCTGCCCTGGGAGACCCTGGGAAGGTCATGCCTTCACAGCACCGTGTCATGTGGCCCAGGCCGTAGGGCCACTTGGGCTCACCTGGATCTGCTGCAGGGCCCTTTCCTGCAGACGTGGCAGGCGCTTCTTGCTGATCCCACCTCCAGAAGCCGGAGGTGCCACTGAGCGCTGTGCTGCTTTGTCGGGGGCAGGAAAGGTGTCCTTTTTCTCGGAAGGGATCATCTAGAGGCCCCAAAGCACCGCGCCCCTCAGCCAGGCCTTGATCCAGGCCTCCGGCAGGCAGGTCTTGCTGAGTCCTGTCATGAAGTCATCGATGTAGTGGACCAGGGGGTGCTTTTCGGGATGCCTGGGGGCCAGACGTGCTCCCCAGGTAAGGCCTTCTGTCCTCGTGGCTGATGGGGACTGGGAAGAAGCCAATCCCTAAGGGCTCCCTGGACGGCTGGTGCTTTGGGGGAAACGGCCGTAGAGGGGCCAGCTGCCCCCTCACACCCCCCTCCTGGCCTGCGCTCAGCGCTGAGCTGTGGAGGCCTTTCCCAGGGCGCCGGGGCCTGAGACTGGAGCCGCGCCTGCAGGTGGGTGGGATACGCGGACAAGATTCGGCCGGGAGTTCGGGACCCCATTAAGCTGCTTCAAACGAAGGGCCTGCAGTTACTCTTCGGAGCCACACGGGGGCGCCCGGGCCGGCAGGAGGGGCGTGGCCAAGCGGGCCTGCGGGTGGGACCGGTCTCCTAACACCCGGCGCCTGAGCGCGTGGGGACTTCGCGCTGAGCCGCCCAGGGGAGCTGTGAACTCCACCCACCACTTTCTTCTTTCTTTCTTCTTTTTTGGTCTTTTTAGCTTTTTAGGGCCACACCCGCGGCATATGGAGGTTCCCAGGCTAGAGGTCTAATCAGGGCTGTAGCCGCCGGCCTGCACCACAGCCACAGAAGCAGGAGATCCGAGCCGCGTCTGCGACCTACACCGCAGCTCACGGCAACGACGGACCCTTAATCCACTGAATGAGGCCAGAGATCGAACCCGCAACCTCATGGTTCTTAGTCGGATTCATTGCCGCTGAGCCACCACAGGAACTCCTCCACCCACCACTTTTTATTTTCCATGGTTGGGTGGTTTTTTTTGTTTTGTTTTGTTTTGTTTTTAGTTCCGCACCCACAGCATATGGAGGTTCCCAGGCTAGGGGTCCAATCGGAGCTGTAGCCACTGGCCTACACCACAGCCACAGCTATGACAGATCCGAGCTGTGTCTGTGACCTACACCACAGCTCAAGGCAGTGCCGGATCCTTAACCCACTGAGCGTGGCCAGGGATCGAATCTGCATTCTCACAGATGCTAGTCAGATTCATTTCGGCAGAGCCACGACGGGAGCTCCCCAAAGACTATTTTTGAATAAGGTCCCATTTTGAGATCGGACACGATTTTGGGGGGACCTAGTTCCCGGGAAGAGGAAGCTGTGGCCTTTCCTGAAATGCTCTTCTGCTTGATTTGGCTGAAGGTGGTGTCTGAGGATGGCAGTCAGGGTGTCACTGACCCAACCAGCAGGAGGTGTGGCCAAGGATTTGACGGGCATGATGCAGGGTGGCATGTGGGCAGGGCCAGCAAGGGACCTGTCCCCCCAACACCCATCCTGCAAATCAGCCTGGCTCCCTAGGTTACTCTCAGACAGGAAACTTCTGATCCATACATTCCCCGCACGCCTACCTGTGGACACGTGGTGACCCGCTGCTTCCTGCAGGCTGGCGGGACACAGACACAGACACAGTCTTGCTGGTTGAGCCCACAGCCTACGCCAGCCTGGCTCCGTATCCTGCTCCGTGGTTCTGACAAAGGCTGGACGACGTGTACCCTCCCCGACCCGGCGCCTTGCCTGGATGGTCCCAGCACTCACCCCCGCCGGGCCATGTCTGACCCTGGAGCACCCAGGATGCTTTTCGCGGGTCAGGTTCCAACCTTGACAAATCCGGATGAGCGGCTGGTTGAAAGGCTGCCCTTTAAGGCCATGTGGGGGTCCAGCCCCTCCCCATGAGGAGACCACAAGAACTCCCTGAAGAAGCTCTGGAAGGGCAGAGTTTGCCTTCAGGACCCCACCCCCACCCCCGCCTCGCTCTCGTTTCTGACAGCAGTGTAATTATTCACATTCCAGCATTCATTCAACATGTGAACAAATTTAGACAAAATGTGCAGGAGGGAGGCGGGGGTCAGGACCCCGGGGAGCAGCTGCCTTTGCTCTTTGCTGCCCCCTGGTGGCCACGTCCTGCCGACCGGACGCCCTCCCCTGGTAGGTTTCGGTTGGGGTCCGGGGGGCACGAACTGAGTGTGCCCTCTGTGCCCAGCACCCGTCCCCCACGCCCTAGGGGACCTGAGACGAACCTGGGACACGGCCCTGCCCCCAAGGACTCTCTGGACAGCTTTGGGGGACGGCTGGAGAGTGGCCGCAGTGCATGGAAATGGAGCCGAGCGCTAAGCTGTGGGGACCCCTCCCAGGGCACCCGGTTCACCAAGGCCAGGCCGCTCCTGTGCGTCCGTGTCCCCATGAGGGACCACGCGGGGGGATACAACTCCCCACACCGAGGTCTCGCTGCTCCCAAACCGCCCGATTAAACTGCAGCCCAGCTCGGCCCCTAGACCCTGACCCTCACCCCCTCCACCCGGCCCCCTGCCCTCCGTCCTGCGACCCCGCCCTCCTCTGAGCCAGCCCCCCCACCCCCTGCCCACCTCGACCCCGTCTTCCATCCCTGCCCCTGCTCTCCGTCATCTGCCCTCCGCCCTGCGATCTCCGCCTTCCTCCGCCCCCCGCCCTCCGCCCCCCGCTCCCCTACGGCCCCGCGCTCTGCCCTCCACCCCAGGACCGTCATCCTTCGCCCCCAGGCCCCTGCCCTCCTGCCCCGGTGCCCTCAGTCCTCCTACTCCGCCCCTTCTGACACCGCCCCCGCCGTCAGCGCGCCTCCGACCCCGCCTTCCATCCCCGCCCCCTGCCCTCCGGCCCCTCCGGCCCGCCCTCCGCCTTCGTCCGACCCCCGCCCTCCGTCCCCGGACCCCCTACGACCGCGCCCCCTATCCTGCACGCCCCCCCATCCCCTGTCCTTCTCCATCCGCCCCCGGCCCCCTGCCCTCCCGCCCCTGCCCTCTGCACTCCGTCCTCAGGCCCCTACCCTCCGACCAGCAGCCCCTGCCCTCCTCCCACCCCGCCCTCCGACCCCTGACCTCTGCCCTCCTCCGCCCCCGCCCTTCGCCCCCGCCCTCCATCCTGGATTGGTTAGGAAGCCACTGATGGAGCTGAGGTGGCCACGAAGGAGCAGCCCCCCACCTCTGCCACCAGTTAGCAAGTGCCTCCCTGCTGGGGGGCCGGGTGGCTCATTGTGCCCAGCACGGCCCACCTGGTGGCCCTGTGCTTGGGGACAGCCCAGAACAGAGGCTCAAGGTGCAGGTGACAGCTGCTATTGCCACGATGGGGCAGCCAGGGCCCCTCCACAGTCCATATGGACCCCCTCAGCTACACCTGTGGACCCTGGGACTCACCTGGTGGCACAACCCCCACCCCGCATCCCTGAGGGTCTGAGCTCCGTCTGGTGACGCGGACTCTCAGGCAGGGTGGCTGCCCTGTCCACCTGCCGTCCCACTTGATGGAGGGGCAGCAAGGACGTCCCTCATCTCCCCTGGCCCCCAAGGCGACACAACAGTCCTCTCCTCCTGGGGGTCCGTGTCATTGTCCCTGCCAAGAGAATGACACTTCTTTTTGCGCCCTGGCCTCTGGATACAAAACTGCAGCACAGCCAGCACGTCAGCCACAACTCGGTGAACATGAGCGCCTTTGAGGGACTGGGCTCCCCCCTGCAGAGTCCAGACCAAAGGGCACCTGGAGCACAGGTCCCCCACTGAGAGTGACAGTGGGCGGCCCTGCCCCCCTCCACAGCCCTCACGCCCTGATTCCTCTGCTGGGGACACAGCTCCAAGACAAGGACTGGACTTGGTCCTGGAGGACGTCCTGGCCGAGACATGACTGGCGTCTCTCGGGCGTGACCAGCAGGTGCTGGGCCGTGGGCCCCCCTCTCCTACCGCCTAACCTGCAAAGCGGGTCCGTGTGCTGGCGCCACCTCATGTGGGACTCAGACACCCTGCAACCTTCGGGCCGGGGTGCTGGCTGTTCTCTGCAAAACCACGCGGGGCCCCGTCATTCCCGTGAGAATGAACCCCTGGCCCCTCTGGGAGTGGGAGGGGCGGCCATGCACACGGCTGGGTTGGGGCTCGGAGGCCTGGGTCCAGGATGTGGACAGATGTCGCCAAGGCTGCAGGTGCCTCGACCATCAAGCAACGCCTTTAAGGCCGCTCTTAAAACCACACGCAGGGATGCAAAGAACGAGCACATCATTAACGAAGACGGGACGTCTCAGGAGAGCAAACCAAACCCCAGGCCCCAGAAAGCCAAGAACGGGCCAGAGGCTGCGTTCCTTTTCTTCCTGAGCCGGGGTCCTTTCAACCGACTGGCCTTCTCTTCGCTGGCACACCCAGGCTGGCCCTGTTCCTCCCGAAATGGTTGCATCCGTTGAATGATCCCTCTCATGGGGTTTTGTTTTCTCATGACGGTATTTGGAAAATTCTTTATACGTTCCGGATACACGCGTTTTATCCCATGCAGCTCTTTTCGTCCTGGGACTCTTTGCTCCATTTCCTTCCAAGTGTTTTTTGAGGAACGGAGGGTTTTCATTGAGATGAAACCCAATGTGTCACAATTAAAAAAAAAAAATCATGCTATCTTTTGGCGAGTAGCTCCCGTGAAATCTTTGTTTCATCCTTTCCCTGTCCACATTGGCTTCTCTCCTGTCAACTCACATTTCCAGATGTGTGTCTTATACTGCCCTTGATACGGGTATTTTTGCTGGTGAGGCCACCCCCTTCCCACGTATGCAATTGTGAATACCCTCAAACTGGTGTCCACCGCCTGAGGTTACTAGTTTCCATTGCTCCCCTCCTTCTGTTCCTCCCTTTTCTCCCCTTTCTCCTAGGACAGCTAGGCATCGTTGGCTGCCTCCACAAGACGGTTATCTGCCTGGCCTTCCTCCTGGGCTCCCCTCGCCCTGCATCTGTCATCTAGATCTCATCTAGACTGTGAATTCTGCATTTGGGTGCCTAGATCTCCCTTTTGGGGTGCTATCTCTCTGCCAAAGATAACAGTCGGCTTGATTCTGCTCTTTCACTTCCTTTGCCGAATCTATCTCTCACAACATTTGCCCTCTATTAGAGCTTGATCTCAAACGGTTCACAGGGTTGGGATGTGGTGTTTCTGAGAACACGCTGACGTGGCTCTCATCCTCCCCGGCCGTTGGCTTGGTTCTCAACCATCCCCCCTCCCCTTCAAGAGGTTCCTTAAAGGTCAGCCTGCCTCTGCTGCTGCTGTTGCATCCTCTGATACAACACCCCATTTGGGTTTTTTTCCAAAAGATCTGTGACCTCCGGGAACGTGCGACCCGGTCAGGATCCAGTTCCACCTGCCAGGCTCACCTGCCGGGCTCACCTGCCCGGCCCTGCCCTGCAGGATGCCACCGGCTGCCATGAGTTGGGAATTCGGGGGAGGCACTGTGGGGAAGCGAAGGGAGCTGTGGGCAGGAGGAGGCGGCAGCCGGCCACCTGGATGGAACTAGTCCCCACCGTGGGTGTTGGGAGCTTTTTCTGCG
This sequence comes from Phacochoerus africanus, assembly GCF_016906955.1. Classification (NCBI taxonomy): domain Eukaryota; kingdom Metazoa; phylum Chordata; class Mammalia; order Artiodactyla; family Suidae; genus Phacochoerus; species Phacochoerus africanus. The sequence goes on from NC_062548.1 coordinate 45,553,026, forward strand.
GAGGCGCCTCTGGAGCCAGTGGGACACGGCTTCCCTCCCGAGGGACTAGGGAGCCGTGGGGAGTTTCCTCACCAGCCCCTCCGTGGGGCGCTGCCCAAGGCCCAGGCCCTGAGCCAGAGGAGAGCAGAGCCTGCAGAGGGACAGAGGTGCTGGCCGGCGAGGCGACGGCGCCCGGGGCAGGACTCAGGGGGCGAGGGTCTCTGTGTCCCGCCCGGGCGCCTGGCTTACGGGGGGGCCGTGCCCTTGAGGATGGGGGGAGGAGGAAGGCCACCAGCTCCTCCTGGTCTCAGCCGGCACGTTTGGTGAGAGCCGAGTTCCGAGCTGGTGCCTGTCCCCAGGACGGGATTTTGGGGGAGGACGGGATCTGAGGTCCTTTCAGGCTGAGCGCAGAGGGAGGCCGCGGCTGCGGGGGCGGGGCGGGGGCCCAAGCGCAGGCCACGTGCTGCCCCAACTGGTCTCATCCCCGAGACGTGGACAGCAGATACCCAGGGGCTTCCCAGAGGAAGCGGCAGGACACCCGGCGAGCTTGGAACCCTGGTTCCCGACTCCTTTGTCCCTGGGCTGCGCTCTGGAAAAACATCCAGAGGGGCCGTTTTGCACCTGCGCTGGGCGAAGCTGAGAAGCTCCTACCTGGAGGTGGGAGGACCAGGGACCCAGAAGCCCTCGGGCCGACGCAGGGAGATGTCTGGTCGGTGGCGCTGGAGGGTGTGTGGCTCCCGAGCCAGGCCTCCTGTCCTGTGAGGGTGAGGCGGGCAAGCAGGCCTGGCGACGTCGGATTTAAATGGAAGCGCTCTGTTAAGGTTGGTGGTGGCAAGAAGGTGGACCCAACCAGAAACCTCATCAGCTTGAAAGGAATAGCCGGGGTGGGGACCTCCCTGTCACCATCCGGCAAACGTGGAAGCGGCAAGGCTGGTCTCCCCACGACACGTGCAAGCATGGGACGCGCGGGAGCCCCTGGAGGCCACCACGCCCCTGGAGACACCAAGCTGCCTCCCCACAGGGCACATGGAGTGAAGACACTGGCTCAGACGGCAGTCATCAAACGGTCCACGATCGAGACTCGCTGGAGAGGGTGTGGAGAAAAGGTACCCCTCCTACGCTGGTGGTGGGAATGTAAATTGGTGCAGCCATTATGCAGAACAGCATGGGGGCACCTTGCAAAACTAAAACTGGAATGGCCCGATGCTCCAGCGGTCCTGCTCCCGGGCAGAGAGCCTGAGAAAACCGCACCTGAATGTTCAAAGCAGCAAAATTCACAATAAACAAGCCATGGAACCCACCTCAATGTCCAGCCACAGACGGAGAAAGAAGATGTGCTACATAGACACAATGGAATATTACGCAGCCAGCAAAAAGAATGAACAAAGGTCACTCCCAGCAACATAGAACTAGAGATTCTCATAGTAAGTAAAGTCAGTCAGCAAAAGACAAGCATCCATATGATGTCACTTAGATGGGGACATCTAAAGAAAATAGGACAAAAGAACTGATTTACAAAACTGAACCAGACCCACAGACATAGAAAACAAATATGTGGGAGTTCCCGTTGTGGCACAGGGGAAAGGAATCTGACTAGAAACCGTGAGGTTTGGGGTTCAATCACTGGCCTCTCAGCAGTGGATTTTTTTTTTTTTTTGCGGGGGGGGGTGCACCCAAGACATAAAGAGGTTCCCAGGCTAGGGGTTGAATCAGAGTTGCAGCTGCCGGCCTACACCACAGCCACAGCAATGTGGGATCTGAGCCGAGGTCTGCGGCCTACACCACAGCCACAGCAACGCTGGATCCTTAACCCCTCGAGTGAAGCCAGGGATCGAAGCTGCGTCCTCATGGTTACTAGTCAGATGCGTTTCCACTGAGTCACGATGGGAACTCCGTCGGCACTGGATTCCTGAGCAGCGAGCGCCGAACCTGAGCTGGGTAACGCTACTTCCTGTCATGGGGAGGAGGCTGCTTTTGGTCTGGAGAAAGCCAACGGGCAGACACAGCTTCACCTGGTTCCCAGGGGAGCCCAGGGGAGTGTGTGTGCAACCACCGTGCTGTGAGATCCTCTTACCCAGAGAGCCTGTGAGCTGCTGGGATCTGCTGGCCCAGATCTGTCTGCCCGTCTCCCTCCCCGGAACCGGAACCGCAGGTTCAGCAGGAAAGGTGCCCCGCCCCCCTCTCCACCTGCTCTCAGGTCCTGGGGCCCTTTGAAAATTCCAGCAGGAAGTGGGCAGATGTGCAGGTGCTTCTCCACTCCTGAGAAGCTGTTTCTGGGCACGTGAAGCTCCCAGGCTGGGGTTCCAAGTGGCAGGTGCCCTTGGGGTCTGACTCAGCCCTACGTCCAGGATGGGGCGCCTTCTCAGAGATGGGAAGGGGCTCCTTGCTGTCCCTGAGCCCTGGGGTCCTAGAGGTGGTCAGGCCACCAGCAGTCATGGGCCTTGAGGCTTCACAGTGGATGAGACAGTTCTTTCTGGAAGCAGGAAGGAGGCCTTCTTTCTCCATCAGATGGTGCCGTCCCAGTGCCCCGGAGACACCACGTGGAGCCCAGCTGCCCATCAACATGGAACCAGGAGGGTAAAGGGATCTGCTGTCCAGGCGGAGGCCTGTGGGGTTGCCCTCAGGGGCCCCAGGTGCAGTGGAGGGGCAGCCAGCTGAGCAGGACCCCACCATCCCCGCCCCCTCAAGCAGAGCTGCCCAGCTGCAGACACAGCCCCCACCTGCAACCGTATGCCCACTGGCGTGCCATGCGCGGGTGTCTGTGTGCCCTGGGTGTGTGTGCGTACCCACACGGGTGCATTGTCAATGGCCCCGGTCCCCCTCAGCCTTCAGCGGAGCCAGGAGTGCACTCAGGTACCCAGGGGAGACCACCCACAACACGGGGTCCTGACGGCTGCCTTCCTTCAGATTTCATGCCGAGTCATCACACGTCCCTGGGACTCCAAGTGGAGACACCTCCCAGCAGTCTGTCCTGGGCGGTCTGTCCCCAGCTGCCAGGTCTCCCCTTCAAAGGCTGTCATCATGGGGAGACCCCATTTATGCCTTCAGGGTGTGTGTGACTGCACCTGAGACAGGCCCCATGGGGCACCTGCGGGCACTGGACCCAGGCCCGCTCTGGCCTCCTGCCAGATTCCAGGGGCCTTGTGCAGCACGTCCGGCCGTGAGGCCTGGCTACGGGACACCAGGGGTGCCGAGGGCCAGGCCTGAGGATGACTGAGACTGGGGAGCTCCCTGTCCCCCCACACTGGCCCTGCCTGAGACCAGTGTGGACAGAGCAGCCAGCCCCAGCATGGGCCTCTCAGCATCCCCTCCTTTCCGGGATGGGCACCCTGGCTCAGCTGTGAGGCACCCCAGGCTATCGGGGGGACGGGGGCCAGAGACAGGAGCTGGGCGGTGCCCTGCATTCCCGCCACATCTCTCCTTGTAACCCCATGTGTCGGGGCGGGGGGGACGGCGTGGGTGGCCCAGTGGAGCCAGGGGCCTGAGGGTCTCAGGTACAACTTCCCTCCCTGGGGTGACCATGGGGTGGCTGGGAACTATGGCCAGAGACGCATGAAGGAGCCTCAGGGCCTCAGAGCAGCCCAGCCCCTTCCCCGCTCCTGGGTCTTCCTCCCTGAGCCCCGAGGGATGCAGGCCTGGGACTTCCCTCGGGAAGCTCAGGGGCACACCTCCTGGCTGAAGCCACGGACCCCCTCCCCTCCCTGGGGAGTTGGGAGAAATCCCTCTGTCCTGAATCTGGCTGTCTTTCCTCAAGGGCACCACCTCCCTGGGCACATGTAGCAAGCCCTCTGGCCTCCAGGCTCTGCTAGAGGAAGGCTGGCAGCTGGGGTCCAGGCAGCAGGCAGAGGACGGAGCAGGGAACAGGGCTGGGCAGATCCCACAGCCCTCCCTCCCCTGATGCTTTCCCCACCCCACAGCCTCAGTACAGGCCCCACGACCCCCACGCGTGGGACAGGGTAGGCCCCACAGGCCCTTGGCTACCCCACCCAAACCCCACTGGCTCCCAGACCCATCCTCTGCTGCAGGCTGTGGTCATGGGTTACAGGTTCCTGTGAGCCCCTGACAGCCCAGGGCGCACACCCAGCGCTGGGCCAGGACTTGTAGCCTCCGGCTCTATGTGGGTAACTGGGAGGCCTCTGGGCTGTGGAAGGGACCTGGAGGCTGTGCCCCAGGCCCACAGTGTGTCCATGGGTGCCTGGGGTCCAGAAGAGCAGGACTATGGGCTCAGGGCTGAAGGGCAGCTGCTCACAGTTCAGCCCCACCTCTGCGTAGACAGCCGCCCTGAAATACCAGCCGCCCGTCTCCACTGCAGGAGTCCCCTTCCTTCCTCGATTTCTCTCTCTCTCCACAGCCTGAGCTCATGGCCGTGGCTTTTCCAGAGGGACCCATCCCTGCAGGGAGGCCCCGGGCTGCTTCCTTCTGCTTCTGCCCAGGTACCCGGTGGCCCGCCTGGTGGAGGAAGCCAAGGCTGAGCGTTGCTAGACAGGCATCCGTGCCCCCGGCCCCCCCAAAGGCGTGCACCTCTCTGGGTGCAGCCCACACCCCCGTACCCACTTCCTGTGTCAGAAGGATAAATGCAGGTCCTCGGGGACAGAGGGAGGGCAGAGCCATGCGGGCCCGCACAGAAGGGGACCCTGCTCCCCCGCAAAGGCAGCCTGTGCCTCCAGCCACCCATCCTTCCCAGAAGCTGGTGCTGGGAGTCCGAGCTTCCCCGCCAGGCCCCCCAAGGATGCTGTGGCTGCTGTTCCTGACCCTCCCCTGCCTGGGGGGCTCCGTGCCTGTGACCCCAGGTGAGTCCTGCCCCCATCAGTGCCCTAAGGCTCCCGGACCGTCCTGCTCCCAGGGCCAGCCCCCTGCAGGGAGGGGCCACCCTCTTCTGAGAAGCTTCCCCAGCCCCTGAGCTCCAGAAACGTCTTTGTCTGGGTCCCTTACAGCCCCGTCCTGTGCTTCCCAGGCCGTGGCCCCGGACACGAGCTGGTGGGCATTGTGGGGGGGCATGACGTCTCAACCTGGAAGTACCCCTGGCAGGTCAGCCTGAGGAGCTACAGGGCGAAACTCGGCCGGTGGATGCACCACTGTGGGGGGTCCCTCGTCCACCCCCAGTGGGTGCTGACGGCCGCCCACTGCGTCGACTCGTGAGTAGGGCTCGCCCATCCCCAGGGCTGGCTGCGAGCGGGGCAGAGGGCCTGGCGGGGGGCAGCTGCTGTGGGCTTCTTCGGCCCCCGAACCCCCGGCCCCCCTCCTCCAGGCACAACCTGAAGCCCCAAGATGTCAGGGTGCAAGTGGGGCAGCTGAAACTGTATGACGGTGACCAGCTGACGAAAGTGAAGCAGATCATCCGCCACCCCAAGTACCTCGGGTTTGCCAAGGGCGGCGCGGACATCGCCCTGCTGCAGCTGGAGGCGCCCCTGACACTGTCTGCTCGCGTCAACGTGGTCGGCATCCCGTTTGCCTCGCTGAAGGTCCCCAAGGGGAAGAGGTGCTCGGTGACCGGCTGGGGTAACATCAAACACAACTGTAGGTGCTTGGGGCTGGGGTGGGGAGGGGTCTTTCCAGAGAGTGGCTCCCCCATGGACCCTTTGGCCCCTGGGGGATGTGCTGCCCAGGTTCGGGCAGGAGGCTCCTGGGACAGACCTCAGGACCCGGGCTCCAGCCCTGGGCTGAGGCCCAGGCTCGGCTGCAGCCGTCTTGGGCTCTGACCATCACAGCCAGAGCACACAAGATGCGGGGAGGAGTCCAGTGTCACTGAATTTGGGTGACCCGCCCAGGTCCCAGGCTCCTCTGTTGCTGAAGTGGACTCTGTGTGGAGAGCCCGTGAGTCCTGACCTGCTGTCCTCAGACCCCCTGTCCCCGGGCATGTGGAGCCCAGGCTCCAGCCGACAGAGTCCTACGTCCTACGGCTGGAGAGGCATCTAGACCAGAGAGGTCCTGTGGTCTGATCCTGAGGGCAGAGGCCCTGGGGAAGCTGAGTCCTGGGGTCAGGGCTGGTGGTGGGGCTCCGTCCCCTCCCCTGATGGCACGGGAGCCCCATCTGGAGAGCGGACTGAGGACCTGCCCTCACCCAGCCCACCCCCCACAGTGTCGCTGCCCCCGCCCTACCACCTGCAGGAGGTGGAGGTGCCCATCGTGGCGAACAAGGTCTGTAACAAGCACTACAGGATGGGTCCAAACAGCAAACCCATCAAGGCCGACATGCTGTGTGCGGGGAGCAAGGGCCTGGACTCCTGCCAGGTGGGACCCCAGACCCGCCCCGGCCTCCATCTCCGCCCCGCCTGGATGCCCCGTTGCAGGGCCCGTGGGAAGCACTTGCTGAGGGCCGCCTTTCCCCACAGGGTGACTCCGGGGGCCCCCTGATGTGCAGCTGGAATGGCACCTGGGTCCAGGTGGGGATCGTGAGCTGGGGCAGAGGGTGTGGCCTTCACAACTTCCCGGGGGTCTACATCCGAGTGATGAGCTATGTGTCCTGGATCTACCAGTACGTCCCTCGGTCCCTGGGGCCCTAGCTGGGGCCAGGTGACTGCTACCGGAGCGGCAGACCCCCGATCTCCGTCTCTCCGCACCTGCCAGCAGGGCTGGAGCTGGGCAGGGCAGGGCACCCCAGATCCTGTCATTAAACAGTGTGGAAGCGGCACCGAGGCTGCCTGTGTGCTTGGACCGCCGAGCGGGGGTTGGGGGGGTCCTTGGGCCGGAGAGGAGATGAGGGGAAGGGAGGGGAGGGCCCCACCTTCCAGGGTCAGATGCTCTTGGCTCCTCCCCCAGCAACCGCTGGGGCCTCAGTCCCAGGCTGCCCTCCCCCACCCGACAACTCACTAGGGAAGGGCCCCATGGGCGCATCCGGCTTCTCTGGCTCTTTGTTATGGGTTGTGTCCTGTGGGTTGCCTTGGACACATGGCCTCAGGTGTGCGGAGGTGAGTCCCAGTGACACTGGAGGAAGTGGCCATGGGGCCTGGGGTCTGTGGAGGAGAGACCTGGGGCGGTGGGGCCCTAGGGGGGACAGGAGAGTCTAGGCCCCTGACTTTCAAGCTGCTCTGCCTGGAGCTGCCCCCCACCTGGCCCAGCCCCCCCAGGAACCACATGAAGAACCCACTCTGTGGAAAGGAATGTGGTCTCTGTCCCCCGTGGGGCCCTGGTCACCCTCCCGGTGTGGCCTGGGGGCTGGGCAAGGCCCAAGGCCTCCGAGTGCAGAGCCCAGAGGAGGGACCGGGGCGGGGGGGTGGGTGTCCCAGGTCAGTGCTCCCAAGGCCCCATCATTGTCATGGGCCTGAGCAGAGAGGAAATTCCAGATCAGGAGGCACCTGGCTGCCCCTCACCCTGATGTGTGTGTGTAGGGGGATTGGGGGAACATGAATCTGTTGCTCAGACATTCCCCCCTCCCCCGCCACCACCTGCAGGCTTCAGTCCATCCACACCTTCCCAAGATGCCCTTGGGAGCCCCCAGCCTCCTCTCTCAGCCACGGCCCCTCCCTGAAGTGCCACAGACCCACCCCCATCCTCTGCCCACTGTTGGCAGCTGTGACCCACCCCACAGGTGCCCTGATGGCTGGAGGTGTCCCCCAGGCCACCTCTGCTGACTCTCAGGTTCCCAGGGGTCCAGCAGCTTCCAGAATGGGGTGGCGACAGGCAGGAAAGGACCCCCTTTCCAGACCTGTCCAGGGAGGCTGGTCACAGGGCCGCAGAGCCTACCACTCACTGGCAGAGAGTCCGGAACAGGTCCCCGTGGAGACGGAAGGCCCTGGGTGGTTGCCGGGGGCCCTCTGGACGTGGTGATGGGGTCAGGGTGATGGTGAAAGGGCTTCTTTTCAAGGGGGTGAAAATGCTGTAAACAGCGATGGTGGCACACCTGTGCCCTTCGCTCCACTGCCTCGTACGCTGGCAACAGGTGAAGTGTGTAGAATGGAACCTCCAGCTCAATAAAGCTCTTTAAACCCCCCTGAAAAGCAAACTGAAAAAAAAAGAACGATCCCACAGCTCTCATTTCCACGACCAACTTGCAGCTGCACAGAGACCCCCATGTCCATGGCCTGGGACAGGGTGTCCAAAGGCACAGCCACCAGGCCCACAGGAGCCCCTCAGGCTCAGTCACCTTGGGCCCCGGTGCCCAGCCCTTGCGAGTCTGGGGAAGTGCCGCGGAGGGATCTGGGTGGTGCTGGCCGCCCTGCCGTGTGGTCAGCAGCCATGCTGGTCCCAGCAGCAGTGGTGGTGGGGCAGCTCCTGGTGTCCGTGGTGTCCTCCCGCTTCCTTGGCCCTGACGTCCCAGGGCTCAGGACCGAGCATTGGGTCATGATGCCCGGACCCTCCCATCCTTAACACCAGATCCTTAACCCAATGAGCACGGCTAGGGACCGAACCTGCATCCTCACGGATACTCATCGGGTTCTTAACCCCTGGGCCACCATGGAAACTCCTTAGTAATTACTTTAAATGTAAAGAGACAACATGCTCCAATCAAAAGACAGAATGCCTGAATGGATACTGAAATAAGACTTGCACATCTGCTTCCTGCAGGTGATTCACTTCAGAACTAAAGACACCCACAAATGGAAAGTGAGGTGACGGTGAAAGACATTCCACCCACGTGGCAGACGTCAGGGCGGCAATGCTTATATCATACAAAGCAGACTTTAAAACAAAGACTGTTGCAGGAGACAAAAAGGACAGAGCAGCCCGATCACAGGATTATTCCAAGAAGAGCTAACGCTTGTAAATACACACGCACCCCGCATGAGAGCACTTGAATATCGAAAGCAAGCACGAGCAGACATAATGGGGACACTGACCTGAAAGGATAATGGTCGGGGACCCACCACCCCACCGATATCCACGAACAGGTCATCCAGACAGAAGCTTGACAAGGACACACGGGCCGTGAGCAGCACATTAGATCAATTCTCTCTCTCTCTCTCCCGTCACCTCCAAAAGCGGCAGGAGATACACTTGTTCCAAGCGCAAAGGAAACATACTCCTTTGCCACAAAATAAGCCTTGCGAAATTTAAGACAACTGAAACCACATCAAGCATTTTTTTCTGACCCCAACGCTATGAGATTAGAAATCAACTACAAGAAAATAATGGCAAAGCCCCACAGACATGTGGAGGCTACATGATACGCTTCTCAACAACCAGCGGATCCGGGCAAAGCGGAAGCCCCCAAATACCCGGGAACAAAGGAAAATGGAACCGCAATCATTCAAAGTCTATGGGACGCAGCCCAAAGAGTTAAGAGGACGTGTATGATGCTACAGGCTTGCTCCAAGAAAAAAAACCCTCAAGCAACCTAGAGGAACCAGAACAGGAAGGGACAAAACCCAAGGAGCAAAGAAATCACAAAGATCAGAGCAGAAATAAAGGCAAGTGAGTCTAACAATAGAAAAGGCCAGTGAAACTCAGAGGCGGCTCTTTGAAAAGACAAAATTGATCAACATTTGGCCAGACTCACCAAGAGGGAAAAAAAAGGGCCCAAATCAATAACATCAGAAATAAAAAAAAAGAAAAGGTACGACAAACACCACAGAAGGGCACAGGATCATGAGAGACTACAACAAACAGCTATACGCCAATAAAATGGACAACCTAAGAAATGAACAAATTCCTAGAAATGTAGGCTCATCCCACATGGACCAGGAAGAAAAAGAAAACTACGCACAGACCAATTAGGAGCAATGACATTGAATCAGTCCTTGAAAAATTCTCAAACAAAAGTGCAGGACCGGATGGCTTCACAGGTAAACTGCTCCCAAACATTTAGAGAAGCGTTAACACCAAACCTTCTCCAACTGTTGCAAAAAAAATGGAGGGGACGGAACTCTTCTGAACTCACTCTAGAAGGCCAGCACCACCCACGGCAAAATCAGACAAAGACACCACAAACAAGGAAAACTGAAGTCAGTATCACTGACCCACAAAGGTGCAAAAATCCTCAGCAAAACCTGAGCAAACCAAAACCAAATTCACCGCACAGAAAGGCTCAGACACAAGAATCATGTGGAGTTTATCCCAAGGATGCAAGAATAGTTCAGCATCCGCTAAGCGCTGTGATGCCCAAGGATAACAAACTGCAAAAGAAAAGCAGGAGTTCCTGCTGCGGCTCAGTGGGAATGAACCTGACGAGCATCCACGAGGATGCAGGTTCGATCCCTGGCCTCGCTCAGTGGGTTAAGGACTCCGAGTTGCTGCAAGCTGTGGTGTAGTTTGCTGCACGGCTGTGGCTGTGGTGTGGGCCAGCAGCTGCAGCTCCGATCTGACCCCTAGCCTGGGAACTACCATATGCCCTGGCTAGAGCCCTAAAAAAAAAAAAAGAAAAAAAAGTTTGGATGGAAACACAGAAGACCCCAAATTGCCAAAATACTCTTAATAACAGAACGAGACAGATCACACTGCCCAATTTCAGACGTCACCTCAAAGCTATTGTGAAGAAGCCTGGCCCAAGAAACAGACACATACATCAATGGAATAGAATCAAGAGCCCAGAAATGGTCAATTAATCTATGACAATGCAGAAAAGACGGTCCTTTTATGAGCTGTGGTGCAGGTCACAGATGTGGCATGGATCCTGCGTGGCTGTGGCTGTGGTGTAGGCTGGCGGCTGCAGCTCCGATGGGACCTCTAGTGTGGGAACCTCCATAGGACATGGGTGTGGCCCTAAAAAGACAAAAAAAGGCAAAACGACAAAATAAAACTTAACGAAACCTTAATAGGGTCTACACATAGGTGGGCTGGCACCACAAAGACCCAGGGCTACCATTTACCACGCGGACAGAGTACAGATGGACAGACAGGCAGGTGGTCAACTCAGTGGCCAAGGAAGAAGCACCTGATTTCTTTGGATCGGTAAACGCAGCCTCTGGTCCTAATAGCTCCTAGCGGGCTTGGCGAGAAAGCCTTTCTCAGCTGGATAAGGGGGATCTCCTCCAAGGCCCCCTCGGGTGAGGGAGGGCCAGGTGGGGGACCAGCGCAGGGCACCTCCCAAGGTGTGCGGGTGAGATGGGAAGGAACAGATTCCCAGGACAGAGGGAGCCCTCCGTTGAGGTCCCAAGGTTCGTGCCAGGCAGCTTCCTGCGACATCATGCAAGGATGGGTGCTCTAAAAAGCCACGGTGCTTCTCCACACTGCCGGATCAATGAGCAGAGTCATCCGTGAGACGGCACGACCTAGAACGGCCATGCATCGCCTGGAAAATCTACAAAACATGCGCAGGACAGAGAGGAAGCTGTCCGACAGGACCAGAGGACAAACGCAGAGGACAGAGGTCCAAGCCTTTGGGTGGCAAACTCAGCATCATAGAGATGTCAGGTCTTGTAAACTCACAGCAGTGCCTGCAGAAATGGAAAACGCTTCCAGGAAGTTTTCTTACCGAACCAGGTGCATGTGCCCGATGGGCAGCCTGCCCAACGCGGAGACGCCAGGGTTCGCTGCACGGAAAGCCGCCCAGGGATGGGAACAGGGCGAGGGGCTGGGGTATCTGCTGGAGAAGCAGCGGGGTGGTCCAGGGAGAGGGGAGCGAGGCAGAAAGGTGACTGGACATAAGAACAAGGTGCATCTTTCTGAACAGGTGTGACGAAGCTGCAAGCTTCTTCCAGGGTGGCACCTTCAGAAAGGGGGTTCTTGGCTCGTTGTGGGGGTGGATTTTGAGGCCGGCAGTCCTGGCCGGTCTTAACCTGCTTGCGTCCAAATGAGACACAGCTGACGCCAAGTTCCTGGAAAGCAACAGGGGCAAACCCCTTAAACCGGCTCAGAGGACTTGCAAATCTTGCAACAACGATGCAAGGAGCTGATGGGGGAGGCTGGTTCCAGGTGCGAGGAAATCTTACCCATTGTCACCTTCAGGTCAGCAGGACAAGCTCGTTTTTGTTTTGGTGACAGGCTGTGGCAATCAAATGTCATCACTCAACTCATCAGTGACGAAAAAGAGAATGAACGTGGGAAATGAATCCGAGTAGCGTCCATGAGGACACAGGTTCGATCCCAGGTTTCACCCAGTGGGTTGGGGAGCCGCTGTGGCTGTGGCTGTGGCTGTGGGATAGGCCAGCAGCTGTAGCTCCAGTTTGACCCCCTAACCTGGGAACTTCCTATACCGCAGGTGTGGCCCTAAAAAGCAAAAAAAAAAAAAAAAAAGAGGGAGAGAATGAATGCTGAGTTCTAAGACCCAAGAGCAGTGGACACAACAAAACCCTGGAGGGGAATACATTTTGCTGACCCCTGATCGAAAAAGTGCTCATACACTGAGGATGGGGAAATCATTCTGGTTTGTATACGATTTTTTTTTTTCTGTCTTTTTAGGGTCATATGGCACATGGAGGTTCCCAGGCTAGGGTTCAAACTGGAGCTGGAGCTGCCGGCCTACCCCACAGCCACAGCCACGCGGGATCCAAACCGCATCTGCGACTTACAGCACAGCTCACGACAACACTGGATCCTTAACCCACTGAGCGAGGCCAGGGATCCAACCCACATCCTCATGGATACGAGTTGGGTTTGTGAACCAGTGAGCCACAACGGGGACTCCTGGTTTATACATGATTTAACTTGAATGCTGTGCTGCCGAGCACAGCCTGTTGGCAGCCTATTATATATTGTGCCTCTGCTTTAATTATTAAAGAGAGGGCTGCACTGACCACAAGTAAAGAATGTTCCACGTTAAAGATTAAATGCCTGCCCGCCCTATGGCTTTCAAGCAAAAAAAAAAAAAAAAAAAAGCCATCCTTGATAAGTAAATCCTACCGAGGTTGTAATATTCCATCTCAAGGTTCTGTGACTCTCAAAAATACTTGTTTTCAACAATTGCATTTGTTCCCATGTTTGTCAAAGAAAATCATTTTTGTTCACTGAAAGTTACAAACAGTACTTGTCTCTGGAAATCAAGTGTGTCCTCTAAGGTATGGGAATGAACACAGTGACCGCCTCTTGATGCTGCATAATTACCCAAATGAGGAAGTGAAGGAAATACAGTGATTCTGTCATAGGTTGAAACACAACACAAAGACATCCTTCCTAGGGCATCGTGCCAGCAGCAGCCAAGGCAGAATGAGGGGAAAAAACCCACCAGGGCGAGGCCTTGCTCACCAGAAGCTGAGACTCATTTTGTTACTGGTCCAGGGATAGAGAAACACTCTGTGGAACAACTAGAGGCCGCAGAGGCAAATGCCTACGCGCAGGAGATCCTGGCACCTCAGAGGTGGCATGCACTCAGAGGTGGCATTACGGATCAGAGAGGTGGGTGAAGAGTTGTGTGGAAAGCAAAATTAGATCACAAACCTAGGTTGTCCTCAAACCTAAATCCCTGTTACATTAAAGTGAGAAAGAAAACCTTACACTCCAATATCCAATGCTTTCACTGACATGTGGAATCTGAAAAAAGGACAGACAGAACTTCTTTGCAGAACAGATGCTGACTCACAGACATTGAAAAACTTATGGTCTCCGGAGGAGACAGTTTGGGGGGTGGGGGGATATGCTTGGGCCGTGGGATGGAAATCCTGTGAAATCAGATTGTTATGATCATTATACAACTACAGATGTGATAAATTCATTTGAGTAATAAAAAAATAAAATAAAATCCTATAAAGACAAAGAAAAAAAAAGAAAACCTTACAAATAGTTAGAGGTGATATTATAAACAACCTCTCAGCATCTACAATATATAAAGAGCTCCAGGAAATCAATAAGAAACAACAACCAGGTAGAAAGCAAGCAAAGGGTCTTTTGGAGGGAATGGCAAATGGTGTTCTTATCACTCAGGGTTTCCTAAGGGGCCATCCTGTCATGCAGAGGCAGGATCCTTAAAAACACGGTTTCTGGAGTCCCTGATGTGGGTTAAGGATCAGGTGTTGTCTCTGTGGTGATGTGGCTTTGATCCCTGCACAGTGGGTTAAGAAGCCAGTGTGGCTGCAGCTGTGTCATAGGTTGCAGCTGCAGCTCAGTTTGATCCTTGGCCTGGGAACTTTCCAAAAAAAAAAAAAGCAAAAACACACACATGGGTCCCAAGACTCCTCTCCACCAGGGTTCTGTTTGTGATCTCCACGCACGGAGGGAGATCTGGTGGCCACGAGTGAGGTACACCTCTCTCTGCTGAGGTGTGGCCATGCTGGCCTTCCTGCAGTGTCCAGGTGTGCCAGGCGGGCAGGTAGGCCTGGCAGCTATCATTTGTCGTCACCGAGAATCTTCTGGGGCCCTGGTCATGGGCTGGACAGGAAGATCTACTCTGGTGGGTAGCCTGGCATCTGTTCCCCCCACCCCAGGGGTCGATCCCGGGGCCCTGCTTCCAGCCTACTCCAATTTCCCCAAACTTGTACATTCCTCCTCTTTAACTGTGAGCCTGGTCTTGCTTCCTGCCAAGCCCTGCTTGCTCCAGACGCCAGCAGGCCGTGCCCAGAGGAGCCTGCAGGAACCCCGGGAAGATGCCAACCCTTGCCCGCACTCAAGCAGATCCGGGTGGTGCACGCTCTAATTCACATCCCATTTCACCACGAGAACCTTCAAAGACACAGAGAAACGGAAAGAACATTACAGTGGGTTCCCTGCACACCCCGCTGCCCAGACTCTCCAGGACATTATATATTGTTTTTCTTTTTTGGCCGCCCCATGGCATATGGAGCTCCTGGGCCAGGGATCAGATCTGAGCCACAGCAGTGACAACGCGGGATCCTTAACCCACTGTGCAGGGGCAGGGATCGAACCTGCATCCCAGTGCTCCCAAGACACCTCGGGACCCCACTGTGCCACAGCAGGAACTCCTGTCCAGGAGATACCCACACACCACAAACTCGCCCTTTAAAAGCACACGATTCAGGGAGTTCCCGTCGTGGCGCAGTGGTTAACGAATCCGACTAGGAACCATGAGGCTGTGGGTTCGGTCCCTGCCCTTGCTCAGTGGGTTAACGATTCGGCGTTGCCGTGAGCTGTGGTGTAGGCTGCAGACGCGGCTTGGATCCCACGTTGCTGTGGCTCTGGCGTAGGCCGGTGGCTACAGCTCCGATTCAACCCCTAGCCTGGGAACCTCCATATGCCGCGGGAGCGGCCCAAGAAATAGCAACAACAACAACAACAACAACAAAAGACAAAAGAAAAAAAAAAAAAGCACACGATTCAGCGCTTCCGGGGCGCTCCTAAGGAGGTGCCACCACGGCCACTGCCCAGTTCCGGGGCACAGCCCTTGCTCTCGGAGGAGAAGCTGGGCCTCCAGCTGTCACCTCCTCCCCCACAACCGCGCTCCGTCTCCGTGGAGGTTTCTCCTCGGAACATTTCATATAAACAGAGGCGCACCCTGGGTGGCCTTCTGTGTCTGGCTTCCTTCAGGGACATTTACCTTAAAAAGTCCCTGCTGAAGCCTCTGTGCAGCCTCTTCTCCACTTCCTGAGCCATCTGCGAGGCGGGAGGCTGAAGAAACCCCTCCTGAGCTGCCACCGCCACCTGCACACTCTCTGCCGTGTCCCTGGGTTCGGGGGGGAGAAGCTGCAGACACGGCTCCTCAGGCCGTTGAGGACGGGAGGACCGGGCTGGGGTCTCTGGGTGTGCTCTGCCCCCGAGCCCCTGGCCCTGAGGCACTGCCCAGCTCTGAGTGGGCGCGGTGTAGACAGCCGGGCCCTGCCCTGAGCCTGCCTTCTCTGAGCGCCCCCAGGGCCACACCCCCCGCCTGCCTGCAGCAGGTGCAGACCCCACAGGAAGAGGATGCTGGGAAGATCCTTAGAACGTGTGCTGGTATACACACACCCCCCCGCACCCCCGTGTGGGAAGACGCTCAGGCCAGGCCCGCCCCTCGGGTCTCCTGTCCTTGGCCTCCTGAGGCTGGACACCTGGGTCCACGGGCCATGTGACTGTCCCATGCCCCCGCAGGGGCCTTGCAGGAAGAGGCGCCTGTGTCCATTGGGTGTGGCTGGCCGGGGCATCAGCTGCTCCATGACTCTGTCCCTCTCCGCCAGTGTCAGAGCCACGTGGCCTGGATCCGGCAGCAAATCCGGAGGCAAGCACCTGCGGCATATGGAGGTGTCCAGGCCAGGGGGCCAGTCGGAGCTATAGCCACCGGCCTACACCACAGCCACAGCAATGCAGGATCCAAGCCGTGTCTGCGACCTACACCACAGCTCATGGCAACGCCGCACCTTTAACCCACGGAGCGTGTCCTCATGGATCCTAGTCGGGTTCGTTTACCACTGTGCCACGACGGGAACTCCACACCTCAACCGTTTCTAAGTGTACCAAGCGTACCGTTCGGTGGTAATAGGCACGTCCAGGTTGTTGCACAGCTGTCCCCACCCCGCAACGCGCTTCATCCTGTCAAACTGAAACTGCCCATCAAACACAAAGCACCCTCCCTGGCCCCGGTGACCGCGCTCCCACTAGGGACCTCACAGAGGTGGGGTCCTTCAGTGTTTGTGCTTTTGCGTCTGGCTTGTTTCACTGGGCACAGGGTCCTCTAGGTCCTTCCATGTTGAGCCACAGGTTAGAATTCCCTGCCTCCCAAGGCTGATTAAGACGTCAGCTCACGGAGCCGCCACGTGTCCTTGATCCATTCAGCCACTGTTGGATGCTTGGGTTACTTCTCCCGGTTGACGGTCGGGCATCATGCTGCCATGAACTTGGCTGGCTGTGCGTGAATGGAGAAAAAAACTTTAAGGGCAAAATCCTCTTTTGACCATATTTGAAAACGAAAACCCCAACAAAAAGCCAACAGAAAGCAATTCAAAGTCGAATTTCACACACAGACAATTTGGAACCACAGAGAGTCGCGCTTCAGGCTGAACGAAGGTGTCATACCTGCTGGGCTGGTGCCAATGTAATTCTGGGGAAAACAGCCATTCACTGCCCCTCGGTGCTGGGACCCCTTCTGGAATGTTCTTGGTAGACTTCAGTCCTGAAAATAGTGATCCACCGTGCCTGGGGCTTCCTGAAGGCAGGTGTGGTTCCAGCACACTCTGTGGAATACTTTCTGGCTCCGCAAACCTCCTGAGGGATGTACTATACCCCCACTTTCCAGACGGGGGAACTGAGGCAGGGGCAGCGAATAACCTACCTGAGGCCATACATTAGGCATTCGGCAGGTGCAGGCTGTGGACTCAGGTGGCGTGGGTCCCCCCGCAGCCCCAGTGAGCCCAGCCCTGTGAGAGGAGGCGTTCGGAACAGGAACAGTCCTGCTGGGGTGAGTGAAACCTCGCTCTCTGGGAAGTCAAGGGCTCCAGCGAGGCAGCACCGGGCCGCAGGCAGAGACTGGCTTCCTGGAGGGATGCAGAAGACGCTTCTAGCAAGAAACCCCAGCACCCTCCTGTCTTCTGGGAACCCCCTCCCATCCCTGTCCAAGGCCAACTTCCTGCAGGCTCAGCTGTCCTCAGGTGCTGGGAGGGGGCTCTCGACCTGCTCCAGGGACTCCACAGCTCAGCCCCCTGACTGCTGCCCCTGCTCTGGCTGATCCAACACGTGCAACAGCCTCTCCTACGTGGAGCCGCTGCGTTCCCACTGGCCTCCCCGAGCGCCCCAGTGCAGAGCCACTTCCACTCACTGCTGGCCTGGCGCTCTGTCACCTGGGCACTACCTCCCTCGCTGTCCATCTGGCCTGGGGAGAGCAGGGCTGTGACCCTTCTGTCCCCCAGTGGCACAGGCCCGGCCTCTCAGAGGGCTCTGGACAGGCGAAGGATGGCTGTCTCATCACATGGCTGGATGTTATGCTGAGGTCTTTCCCCCTCAAGCCAGATTGGGCTCCTCGGGGACAAGGGTGGCGTGGCCAGTCCTGTGATCCCCCAGCCTGGACCTGACCTGATGGGCCAGGGTTGAGCAGAGGGTCCTGCAGGGACTGAACAAAGATCTCAGGTGCATCCCCATGCTGCTCCCCCGGGAGCCGGCCCCCAGACTCACAGCCCGCCCTCCTCCTCCTGCTTCCTTCAGCCCCGAGAAGCCGCAGGACCAGACCGTCCAGCTGGGCGAGTCTGTCCTGTACACCCATCCCCCGGGCTCCACCTCCGTGGCCGCCGTCAGCATCGTACAGCACCCCTCCTGCAATGGGAACGCGCTGGAGGGTGGCGACGTGGCCCTGGTGAAGCTGGCACGACCTGTGCTCTTCTCGAGCACCCTCAGACAGGTCCCTCTGGCCTCGCCGGGCTCCACCTGCCCTGAGGGCACCTTCTGCTGGGTGACGGGCTGGGGGGACATCAGGCAGAATGGTAGGTGAGGGGCAAGGGGCTGGGACCGGAGGGAGCTGCCCTGCGTGGAGCAGGACATACATCAAGGGGGCGACAAGTCTCCCCGGCCCTCTGTCTGAGCCTGTCCATGGCCTGAGCCTCATCCTGCCCCATCAGTCACCTGGGGTCAGGCAGCTGGCTCACCGGCTACGTAACTGCCTGCAGGGAGGGCTCCCGTCCTGCTACCGCCTCTAGCCATCCCCAGAGAGCAAGCATGCCCTGCAGCCCACCTGTGGTCCCTGAGGGCCCCTCCTCCGCCCTGACTGCCTGCTCTGCCCGCAGTGGCCCTGCCGGAGCCGCACAGGCATCGGCCTGCAGAGCTGTCGTGGCTCTACCACCCAGAGCCCATCACCAAGGACGTGTTGCATGCTGGCCACTTCCAGGGCCACAAGGGCTTCTGGGAGGTCAGTCTACTCTGGCCGGTGCTCCTGCCCTGATCCTCCATGGGGCCTGGGGAGTCACTGGGCCCCTCTGGGCCTCAGTGTCCCCTGGAGTACAGTGGGCTGAGGAAGCAGAGCCCCATGCATGGGGAATCTGTGACCTCGACTGGTCCCTCTCTAACCCTAAGTGAGCCCACGAGGCAGGCTGGGGCCTGGATTTGGGGCCAAGGCAACATCTCAGCATCTCACTTTGTGAGGCCGGAGGCCTCATCTCACCTCCAAGGTAGAATAGTGTCTAGCTTGGAGCTGGGGCTGGATGAATAGTCATTGTAAGAATGAGTCCAGAGGCGTTCCCATCGTGGCCGAGCGGTTAACAAACCTGACTAGCATCTATGAGACAGGTTCGATCCCTGGCCTTGCTCAGTGGGTTAAGGATCCGGGGTTGCTGTGCGCTGTGGTGTAGGTCACAGACGCAGCTCAGATCTGGCGTTGCTGTGGTTGTGCTGTAGGCTGGTGGCTGCAGCTCCGATTCGACCCCTAGCCTGGGAACCTCCATATGCCGCAGGTGCGGCCCTAAAAACATAAAAGACAAAAAAAAAAAAAAGAACACGTCCAGAGTCATTCTGACAACAGAGAGCAGAGAACTTGAACTCGGCCTGCCGCAGGGACGTGAGTGGGTCCTGCAAAGACACAGAGGCTCAGAGAGGCCGGGAGACGTGTCAGGAGCGAGCCCACCTCGGAGGAGGCACCCAGGCTTTGGAGTAATAATTATAGTGACTGAATCTCAGCTCTGCTGTGTACAACCTGTGTGACCTTCTGCAAGTTGCTTGACCTTTCTGAGCCTCAGAGTCCTCAACTATTAGAACCAAAAAAGACCCAGTGAGAGCTGCCCTACAGGACTGCTAGGAGGAACAGATCAAAGATGGGAGATCCAGCCTGTCTACCTCGCCTGGCTACCTGGAGCCCTGAGAACTTGCCCGGAGCACCCTCCCCTGCCCCTAGCACCCAGCCCTCTCGGACGCATGCTCCCCGACTTCATCCTCACCCTGAAGCTTCCACCACCTGTAGCATAGATCTGAGCCCCACTGGACCTGTTTGCTGTTCTTGCTTCTTTCAGGGTGACTCTGGAGGCCCGCTGGTCTGTCAGCTCCAGGACAAGCGCTGGGTGCAGGTGGCAGTGGTGAGCTTCAGCAGGGGCTGCGCTGAGCCCAGACTCCCAGGGGTGTACACCAGGGTCTCCGCCTACAAGCCCTGGATCCAGCGCCACATGCTTCTGCCGAGGCCCCTTCCCAGGGGCTGACCCCTCTCTGGAGTCTGGTGGGCCATTCTTGCCCCAACTCCCCCAAGTTGCCTGTATCTGGGTGTCTCCCCCCGCTTGCTTTGCTGCCTGTGTCTTTCCCACCCCCTATCCTGACCCCCATGTGGCCGGGGGGATGCTGCAGCCCACGGCCTGGCTCTAGGAGAGAGACGGCCAAGGCATGCTGGCCGTTTGACTGGCACTTGTGTAAGGGTGAGAGCTGGGTCAGGCTGGAAGGGCGGGGAGGGGACGGGGCGAGGGGGTGTGGGTCTGAGGCAGAATATTAACTCAGGCAGTCAGGGGAGGGGCCTGGGCTTCCAGGCATTCTTTGATATGGCTATTGATTGACATGTGTGGCTTAAGGGCTCCAGGGAGTAATGCCCCACAGGCCTGTTTACTGCAGGAGGTATGCCTCCCCCCGACGTGGACCTTAATCCCTAACCTGCTCCTCAGCTCAGCGAAGGAGTGAGAGGAAGGGCGATGCGGTCTAAGGGGAGAGAAGGACAAAAAGGCCATAAAGCTTACGGGACATGTCCACCTCTAAAAGCCTTACTGGACAAGGACTGACACAGATAAGTGGGTGAGGCCAATGGGAGAAAACCACATTTCCTGGATCCCACGTTGGTACCCCCCATCTTTAAGGGGTAAAAACCCCTACAGGACAATGGGGTTCTTCTCCCTCCTCCCAGCAGCCCTGGGAGCTATTTGCTTTCCTGTAATAAAGACTTGGCTTGCTTGCTGCCTGTGTGTTCACAGGGTCCATTCTTTGTGTGATCTTGAACCCGGATTCTGGTAACATCTTTCTGGCCTCAGGTGGCTGGGGGCTGCCAATAGCAGACGCTTGGTACCAAGCTCCTCTGACCTGTTCATTTGAACCGTCTGGGGGCGGGGTGGGTCAGGACCAGTTGTCCTAAGCAGAGACACCCCCCACCCCCAGGGTTGCCGTGTA
Source organism: Phacochoerus africanus (assembly GCF_016906955.1). Taxonomy (NCBI): domain Eukaryota; kingdom Metazoa; phylum Chordata; class Mammalia; order Artiodactyla; family Suidae; genus Phacochoerus; species Phacochoerus africanus. Next base: position 45,573,795 of record NC_062548.1, read on the forward strand.
AGCAGTGACGGGGGTCGGGGGGTGGGCAGCCTGGGTCTCCAAGCAGAGGCCTAATTGGAAGATTCCTTGTTTGAAAGGCAGGAAACTCTCCCCCCTCTCTGTTGGAGTCTCTCTCCGAGTTTTTTCTTTGCTATTTAAGTTCTGGCTCCAAGGGGCACGGGGTGGGGGTGGGGGGCACCGCGGGGCGGGCGCACACCTGGCCGCGCAGGGCGCAGCGGGGCCGGCAGAGAAGCAGGGCTGCCCTCGCTGGCCCGGCTCCCGGGACCTCTCTCGCCAAAGCGAACCCTTCTGTGCGCACCGCGGCTCCACCCCGCCTGGCTGCGCGCCCCCGGCTCTCCCCAGGCCCCCACCTCACCTGCAGCTCCCACGGCTCACAGCGCCCGAGACGCGCAGCCGCGGCCGCCGCCGCCTCTCGGACCCGCCCGCGGGGCCTGGCCCCGCCCCCGCGCGGCCGCCGGGGAAGGGGGCGCCCGGATTGGCTCCGGGTGCGCGCTCGGCCCCGCCCCCGGGCCCACCGCGCGGAGGACCCCGGGCCTTGCCCCCGAAGCCCGCTGGCCGGCCGGGTCGCAGAGGGAGCCCGGGGGCGAGCGTTCTCAGTCTTGGGGGCGCTTGGGCTGGGCCCCAGCTCCTGGGTCCAGACGAGGCCGAAAGGGGCTGGCGCGGGGTCTGGCGGCTTTGGAGTCGCCTACTGGAGCCGCGAGGTCTCCCCCCAGCGGCCTCCGCCGAGGGCAGACCGGCTGTTGCATCCTCTTGTGGTTGCTGCTGGGAAGGCGTCTCCGCTCCCTGGAAGAATCCACGGTCACTGCTGAAAGCCTGCTGGGATCCTGCACCCCACCCCAACCCATAAATTGTGGTGCCCAATCGGGATTCACATTAGCTGAACAGTTAGCCTGGTCTTGCACGGAGAAGGGCCCAGGGCTCGCCGGCACTGAATGGATGTCAGAACGAGGCCGCTCTCCAGAGGACACTTGGGTGGTGGGCTGTATGGATTCTGAGGACCCCTGGCTCCCGCAATGGGCTCTGAGCCCCTGTCAGCCACCCCCCTCCAGCCTGAGATGCCTCATTACAGCCTGGGCGTCTGGGTGCGATGGTCTGACTCTGCTCCTGGCTGTCCCCAGCTCCTCCTCCAGGGTTCTTCGAATCAGCTCAGTCCTGGGATTTATCCGCAGTCCGTGTCTAGGACTGGACTCCCACCCCCAGCTCAGCCTGCACTCTGGCCCTGACCTTTCCAGGCTGAGCCGTGCTCCCTCTGCTTTATTTTTTTGTCTTTTTTTAAAGAGCCGAGCTGGTGGCCTATGGAGGTTCCCAGGCTAGGGGTGGAATTGGAGCTGCACCTGTGGCCTACAGCAAGGCCAGGGCAACGCAGATCTGAGCCGCGTCTGTGACCTACACCACAGCTCGTGACAATGCCAGATCCTTAACCCACCGATCCAGGCCACGGATCGAACCTGTGTCCTCATGCATGCTAGTCTGATTCGTTTCCACTGCGCCATGATGGGAACTCTGAGCCGTGCTCTCTCTTATCTGGGCCAAGCCGGATCTGGTTTTCAGGGACATGGATACTCGCTGGGTTTGCTAACTGCTGAGCCACGACGCGGACTCACTCCCCTAGGTTTCTTCTTCACCCGCCCGTATCCTTCAAGGGTTTACAGTGGGCACACGCTATGTTTGTAATTAAAAATGATTCTAGGAGTGCCCTTTGTGGTGCAGCGGAAATGATTCCGACTAGGAACCATGAGGTTGCAGGTTCAATCCCTGGCGTTGCTGTGGCTGTGGTGAGCAGGCCGGCAGCTGTAGCTCCGATTGCTGGGGATCTCCATGTGCCGCGAGTGCAGCCCTAAAAAGCAAAAAAAGAAAAGAAAAAGATTCTAGACTGAGGAAAAACGAGCAAGCCTCAGCCCCTCCTCCGTTATCCGGCTTCAAGTCCAAGTTGGAAGGAGAAGGACAGCCTGACTGTGCAGAGCCGGGGCCCTGGCCCCAGGACCCCTGAGCCCCACTCTCAACAGAGCCAGGGAGACCTTGGAAAGACCCAGAAGGCTCCTGCCTTGGTTGTTCCGGAGCCTTGCCTGACACGGATGTGGGTTTTAGAGGATTAGTGTCGATGCACGCCTGTGTGTGTGTGTCTGGGTCGTGTGCAACGATTCAAATCTTCCATCTGTAAATACAAACACTGCCAGTTTTAAAGGAAATAAAGCAATTTTCAGCAACTGGGAGAGACAAAGTATGAAGGTGTGCATTTCTTGGAAAACCTCAAGGGAATGAAAAGAAACTTCGAACTAATAGCCTCCCTGACGGGAGATGGGGAGCTGCAGAAGGAAATGCTTTGCTTTATTTGCCAAACACAGGAACTGTTTGGCTCCTCCAGGAAGGAGATGAAAGCAATTTGCAAAATGAAGCGGCAAAAGGATGCTATTCATTAAGAGAATTTCAGATATTGAAGGTAGACGCTCCTTTTCCCTACGCAGCATATGATTCATTCATTTCCTGATGTCTTATATACCGTGTAAATTTTACTGTGTTTACACTATTACACTTCGTCGTGAGATAGTATCTCTCCCATTTGTATCCAGTGTTTATCTCCCATCACATCAGGGTGTTGGAATCAAAGAAAACCAGAGCAACAGGAGAAAAGAGACCCCAGGACAGAATGGGGCCCCATTCTGAATAAACCAGGGACTAGTGGGGATTTACAGCCAAGGAGGAAGGGGTTGGAGGGTGGAGAATTTCTAAGAGAAGACCTCAGGTCTCCGGGGATTCTGATTAAACCAACACAGCCCTGGAAGGTGACACTTAGGGTGGGAAGTGGGGGATTTTGATCAGATATCAGGTACCAAGGGCAGGGGGTTCTTGCTTAACTGATTTAGCAGTGTTCTTGGTAGAACTGGGTTTAACCAGGAAGGGCACAGATGGGCCCAGGAGAAGGGTCAGGAGCCTGACTGTGGTCAAGCAAAGAATCTTTTTTTTTTTTTTTTTTTGCTTTCTAGGGCCCCACCCACGGCGTATGGAGGTTCCCCAGCTAGGGGTCAATCAGAGCTCCAGCTGCCGACCTACACCACAGCCACAGCAACGTAGGATCCCATCTGCCTCTGCGACCTGCACCACAGCTCAATGCAACACCAGATCCTTAACCCATGGAGCGAGGCCAGGGACCGAAACCTCGACCTCATGGTTCCTAGTCAGATTCGTTTCCCCTGTGCCACTACGGGAACTACAAGCAGAGAATCTTTGTCATTGGCCAGTGGTGAAGGGAACAGTGGGACTGGACTGGGGCAGGAGAGAGCAGAAGAGCCTTTCTGGGAAGGATGCAGCACTGCCACCCACGATGGCTCTCTGGAAACCTGCTCCAGGACACAGCCTCCAACATGGAGACAGATAGCAGAAAGCCTTCTGCAAAAGCAGCAACAGGAAACAGCACACACAGTCAATAAAAGACAGTTGGTAGATGAAGAACGCGGGTGTTGTCTGTAACATGAGCTGGGACAGTCGTGGGCGGGAGCAGCCCTCTGGGGACTGAGGGCTGACAATAGCAGGGGTCCGCTCTCACCCTTCAGGACGTGTTTTCTATGACTCAAGCCAGTGCGCTGAGAAGCCGGCCCTGAACACCAGGGGCAGAGCTGGGCCAACCCCACCACAAGGCCGGGTGCTCAGGGGTGGGGACCCATCCTGACGGCAGGGGCACCCACTGGCCCTGGACCCGCTCCGTCTCCCTCAGTGACACACGAAACCAGAGACACAGTGACAGCCACCTCTGCTTTCCATGCTCTTTAATGAGTGATCGTGCTGACCGCCCGCTCGCTGGGACGGGACATGTGGGGGCTCAGGGCAGGGGGGGCTCATGGTGGGGGGCACTCGGTGGGGGGGGAGTCAGGGTGGGGGGCCAGGCACGGTGCAGGAGGAGCCACCTCGGCAGGAAGCAGTGGTGTGGGGGCAGGAGGTGACTGGCTTTGCAGACCTAGGGACCGGGCTCAGGACTCCCTGGGGACACACTGGTGGATCCAGTCCAAGTAGTGGGTGACGCGGGTGTAGATGCCAGGCCGGTTGGGCAGAGCGCAGCCCTCGCCCCAGCTGACCACGCCCGCCTGCAGCCAGGTGCCATTCACCCTGCAGACCAGGGGCCCCCCGGAGTCACCCTGCAGAGAGGAGGGGAGGGGAGGGGTGAGCGGTGGCTGCCAGGCCCGGGCGGGTGGGGGCTGCGGGGGACACGCGGCCCACCTGGCAGGAGTCGTGCCCTTCGCTGCCGGCGCACAGCATGTCGTCGCGGACAATCGGGATGTTGTCCCCTGTGGACAGGCCGAGGTGGTACTGCATGTCGCATTCGCTGTTTTCCACAATGGGGACCCTCACCTGCTTCAGAGGATACGGCGGTGGCAGGGGCCCTGGGGGCGAGAGGAGAGGAAGCTGCAGTGGCGGCGGGAGGGCTGTTCCCCAAAAGGGTGGAGCTGTGAGGTGACCATGTCCCCCTCCGGCTGTCCCCCAAACCCACATCCACTGTGCACGTCGCCCCAGCCTGTCACCCAACACCGTGTCCCCTTGGGGAAGGTCTCCGAGGCCGGGGGCAGGGTGACCGGCTGGACGTGGCTGGAGAGGTTCACGGGGTCCTCGAGCTCCAGCAGGGCGATGTCCGCTCCGTTGACCGCGTCATAGTAGTTGGGGTGGACGATGATCCGGCTGACCAGCAGCAGCCGGTCCTGGTAATAGAGGTGCTGCTCCCCCAGCTGGACCCTGATGTACAAGGGGTCAGCCTTTTCCCTGGAGAGGGGACACCTCTTCAGGGACAGACCAGGCTTCGGGAAGCTCAGGGGCTGGGTGAAGCCCCGGGCCCACCCCCACCCCCACCCCCACCCGCCGGGCCCCATGGAGACTCACGGTCCAAAGCAGTGCGCCGCGGTCAGCACCCACTGGGGGTGGATCAGGGAGCCCCCGCAGAAGTGCTTCCAGTATTGGTCGAGGCATCTCAGGCTCACCTGCCAGGGCCACTTGTGCCCAGGGGCTTCCTTTCCGCCCACGATGCCTGCTCGCTCCAGGGCCTGGCCTGGGGCTGGAGCAGGCAGTGCCTTCAGGACAGGACACAGCCTGGCCACGGGCTCAGCCCTCCCTGTTGCCAGCACCACCCCGGGCTTCCCGGAACCCACCCACCCATCGCTGGGCATGTGGGGTGTGGGCTGAGCGGGCAGAGATGGCACGGGCCCGGGGCCAGGACTCACCGGGGGCCATGCGGACCAGGCTCACCAGGAGGGGCAGCGCCAGCACCAGCAGATTCAGCATCTGGAAGGAACAGGGCGGGGCAGCAGGAGGTCGGCCGGGGGTCTGCAGGGGGTGGGGTGCAGGTGGGCTCGGGGTCCCCGGGGACCCGTGGGTGCGTCCAGGCCACACCTGAAGCTTGGCCACCCTGCCCCACAGTGACCCCCAGACCTCACCTTGGCCAGTCCCTGCTGCTACTTCCCCAGCAGGGCTCTCCTCTGCCATTTATCCTCACCGACCCGGACAGGGTCACAAGGGGTGCTCGTCCTCCAATCCAAAGGGGAGGAAGGGCTGACTCAGACCAGGGCCCAAGTCCCTCTGGCCCGGAGGCCCCCCCCCGCCCCGCCCCCCGCCCGGGATGCCAGATCCATCTCTCTCTGACCTTATCTGAGCAGTTACCTCCGCCATCAGCAGAATCTTGTGATCTGGGGATCTGAGCGCCATTGGCAGAGGGACAGGGAGATCACGGGGGAGGCCAGCACCAGGCCCCCCTGGACACACACCCGCCCCCGCAGGCCCCACCACCCCTGCCCCCTGTCCTTCAGGGCCAGAGCTCCACCGCTCCGGCCAGTCCATCCCCCCCCCCACTCTCCCCTGGGCCTGCTGGTCACCCGGGGCCTCTCGCCCACTTTCCCACCTCGTGGCCTCCTGGAGCCCTGCTTCCTTCACTGTTGCCCAGAGTCCCCTTCCCGTGCCCTAGGGGAGCCTTGCCCTGCCCCATCCCGGCCTGGACACCAGCCTGGCTCTGCGCCTCCCCGCCCCCAAGCTCTCTTGCACACTCCAGGTGTACCGAACAGTATTTCCTGGGGTACAGCTCCCCCGGGACTGTCAGGGTCTGTCCCAGCACCATCTCAGGACCACTTCAAGCGGACTCGGCTCTTCACTTATTCTCTCAACAAAGCGGACCCAGCACCTCCAGGTGCTGCAGTGGGACCCCATGCATCAGGCCAACAGAGATGGGACCATAGAAGCCCAAGGCGGTGGGGACATCCTGGCGCCCCAGCTCACGAGGGGTCAATGTAGGGCCTCTGGAGCACAGAGGGCCTGTTCTCCAAGGAAGGCTCTGATTGGCTCAGGCCTGGGAGGCAAGCCAATCAGCAGTTGAGATGTGATCGCTCTGATTGGCTAGCATTGAACCAATACCTGGCCGGGCTGCAGCGGGTGGGCGGGGCAGGGTGATGGAAAGGGGTTACAGACGCCACGTGAGTCCCTGTCCCCCAGCCGCAGGCCTCAGTTAGGAAGGACCACCTCCTCGTTCTTGCTGCTCAGTGACAACAAAAAGTTTAAGCCTCTCATAAAATCAGGAATAACCAAATTGTCGAAGAAATGTAAATGGCCATTTGCACATAAAAATATTCTATCTAGTTAATAACAAAAATGCAATATAATTAATTAATTAATTAATTTTTTCTTTTTAGGGACTCACCCGTGGCGTATGGAGGTTCCCAGGCTAGGAGTCCAATCAGAGTTACAGCTGCCGGCCTGCACCACAGCCACAGCAATGCCAGATCCGAGCCATGTTTGCTACCTACACCACAGCTCACAGCAATGCTGGATCCTTAACCCATTGAGCCAGGCCAGGGATTGAACCCGTAACCTCAAGGTTCCTAGTCGGATTTGTTTCCGCTGCACCACAACAGGAACTTCCGAAAATGCAGTATAAAGTGGGCAATCATTTTGGGGTTCAAATTTGCCAAGTTTCTAAGTTTACATGGTGTTTCCACGGGTGTGGGAAGAGGCGCTGACAAGGTGGTGTCATCAAGAGCCCCCAAACAAGTGACGTCTTTGACCTCACTGTGGATTCCTAACTGTGGGATGAACTAATGAGTGATGAGGGAAGGTGGGGGCAGCCCCCATGCAACCACAGCAATGCTGGATCCAAGCCACATCTGGGAACCTACACCATAGCTCACAGCAACACCGATCCTTAACCCACTGAGCAAGGCCAGGGATCGAACCTGTGTCCACATGGATACTAGTCAGGTTGGTAATCCACTGAGCCACAATAGGAACTTACAGTTTTTCACCTATTTTTATATTTGGGGTGCCTGCATTGTTGCCGCTGAATTTTAAGAGTTCTTTGTATATCTTTGTATGTATTTTGGATAATAATCCTTTATCCAGTATGTGTTTGGCAACGATTTTTTTTCCCACTCTGTGACTTGTCTTTCCATTCTTGCAATAGAGCTAAAGGATGTAATTTTTATGGAGTCCAACTGATCCATCTTTTTCTTTCGTAGATTGCACCTTTGGTGTAGTTTCTAAAAATCCATCACTGGAGTTTCCACTGTGGCTCAGCAGGTTAGGGACTGACATTGTGTCCCTGAGGATGCAGGTTTGATCCCTGCCCTTGCTCAGTGGGTTAAGGATCCAGCATTGCCACGAGCTGCAGTGTAGGTCACAGATGCGGCTCAGATCTGCATTGCTGTGGCTGTGGTGCAGGTCAGCAGCTGCAGCTCCGATTGGACCCCTAGCCCGGGAACCTCCATATGCCTCAGGTGCGGCCCTAAAAAGACAAAATAAATAAATAAATAAAAACCTCACCACCAAACCCAGGATCATCTAGATTTTTTTCCTATGCTACCTTCTAGAAGTTTTGTATTTTTTTTCATTTCACGTTTAGGTCTGGGATCCAGTTCCAATTCACTTCTGAGAAAGGTCCACCTCCAGTGTCATTTTTGGCGGTGGCCGTGCCCAGCTGCAGCCCCTTTGTCGAAGAGCCTGTCTTTCGCCATTGAACTGCCTTTGCTTCTGTGTCAGAGATCAGGTGGCTCTTCTGTGAGGCTCACTGGGGGGCCGTCTGTCCGGGTGGATTTGTCTGCTTGTCCGCTCTCTTGTCAATATCATCATAGCCTCGCAGGACGTCTTGAGGTCGGGTGGCGCCTGTCCTTTAAGTTTGTTCTCTTGGATGTCACCTCGGCCACTCCGCGTCTTTAGCCTGCCGTCGGTGGCCCTCCTCCGTGCGCGGGAAGCCACTCCCTTTCTTGGGTGAGAAGGATTCCACCGGCATGAAGACGTCCTCCGTTTCGTTTTATGAGCTCAACAGTGTCAACAGCCACATGTGACGTAAACCCATCTCGAATTGATTTCTGTGTGTGATGTAGGTGGGGCCCAGGGTTCACTTCCCCGACATGCTTATCAGCCTAGCATCCTTTATTGAAAAGGCCCCCGTTGCCAGTTCAATAGAGTGACGGGAATTGCAGGGCCCCGTCATCTTCACATCTCTAGCTACCCAGCTCTGCTCCTTTGTCTGTGTGCGCCCTTCCCAGGGCTGCAGTGTCTTGGTCGTGCCAGCTCTGGAGTAAGTCTTGAACCTGGAGAGGACCAGTGGGCCATCGTTGTCTTTTTTTTTTTTTTTTTGTAATTCTTCTTCTTTTTAGGGCTGCACCCAGGGCATATGGAGGTTCTCAGGCTAGGGATTGAATGGGAGCTGCAGCTGCCGGCCTACACCACAGCCACAGCAACACAGGATCTGAGCTGCAAGTGCAACCTATGCTGCAGCTTGCAGAAATGCCAGATCCTTAACCCACAGAGGGAGGCCAGGGATCGAACCCTCAACCTCACGGTTCCTGGTTGGATTAGTTTCTGCTGTGCCATGATGGGAACACCTGTGTTGGGTTCTCAGCTCGCTGAGCCACCATGGGAACTCCCATCATGGTTTTTTTCCTCAAAGTTGTCTCTGCTACCCCAGGTCCTTTGCATTTCCCTATTAACTTGAGAATCAGACTCTCAGTTTCTGCAAGAAAGGCTGTGTGGTATCAATTTAATAAGTCCACAGATCACAAATGCTGGAGAGGGTGTGCAGAAAAGGGACCCTTCCTATGCTATTGGCAGGAATGTAAACTGGTGCAGCCACTGTCGAGGTTTCTTAAAACAGTACAGAGCTTCCTTTAAAAACTAAAAAAAGAGTTGTTATGATCCGGCAATCCCACTCCTGGGCGTATATCCAGATAAAACTGTAATTCAAAAAGATACACGCACCTCTGTTTCATTGCAGCACCATTCATAATAGCCAAGACGTGGAAACAACCTAAATGTCCATCGAGACAGAGGAATGGATTAAGAAGATGTGGTCCATATACACAATGGAATACGACTCAGCCATGAAAAAGAACAACATAATGCCATTTGCAGCAACATGGATGCGACCAGAGACTCTCACACTAAGCAGAGTCGGTCAGACAAAGAGCAACATCATATGATATTACTCATAAGTGGAATCTAAAATACAACGCAGATGAACTTATCTCTGAAACAGAAACAGACTCCTGGACACAAAGAACAGACTTGTGGTTGCCAGGGGGGAGGGGCGCAGGGGTGGGGAGGACTGGGAGTTGGGATCAGCAGGTGCCGACTAGTGTATACAGGATGGATGAACCACGAGGTCCTCCTGACCCATGTTCAGTCTCCTGTGATCAACCACGAAGGAAAAGGACGTGAAAAGGGATATATGTGTATATGCCGCACTCAATCGCTTCACCGTACAGCAGACATTAACAGAATAAATCAGTAAGACCTCAATTAAAAAGTAATGTTTGGAGTTCCCGTCGTGGCGCAGTGGTTAACGAATCCGACTAGGAACCATGAGGTTGCGGGTTCAATCCCTGCCCTTGCTCAGTGGGTTGATGATCCGGCGTTGCTGTGAGCTGCGGTGTAGGTTGCAGACGCAGCTCGGATCCCGCGTGGCTGTGGCTCTGGTGTAGGCCGGCGGCTACGGCTCCAATGAGACCCCTAGCCTGGGAACCTCCATATGCCGCAGAAGCGGCCCAAAGAAATAGAAAAAAAAAAAAAAAAGTAATGTTTGCTGTGCAACTTACAGACATAATACTATTTTTGCATAGGGTTTTGTGTCCTCACAGCCTCGCTAAACTCACTTCTCTGGAGTTTGTAGGAGACACGGGCTTTTCTGTGTGTGTGATATGGTCACTTGCAAATAAAACCTGCAAATAAAGCGGATTTATTTCTGCCCAAGCCCAGTGCCTTCTGAGTACCACAGCTCCCAAAGGGCCCACCAGAGGGAGCACCCACCCGGCTATGCAAAGCAGAGGCCCTTCAGCACCTGCCGGGGAGAGGGGGGGGTGGGAGCTGGACCCCGGGAGGCGGAGGAGGTGGGGCTGGGGGAGGCCGGACAAAGGTGGGGAGGGAGGCACCCTCTGCCTCCCCCTTAGCTGCCTGCCTGGTCGCGGCCACAGAGTGGAGGTCTGACGGCACCTGCTGCCCTTCCTGGGACCTCACAGGTACAGACGGCCCAGCCAGGAGGGCGTGGGGAGCCCAACTGGACCTGCTGGAGCCCTGGGGTCTGCAGGCCCTCCTGCCTGTGACCTTGGCCTCAGTTCCCATGGGAAGAAGACGCTGAGCTGGGCTGGACCCAGGGCTGCTGCAGTGGTTCTCCCCGCAGGCCCAGACTGTGGTCTGCGCCCTCCCTGCCAGGGAGGGGTCATGGGTCTAGGGTCAGAGGGCGGGAGAGCCTGGATGTGGGCCCGCCAGGGTGGCTGCAGCCCTCATGCAGCTCACCACACCTGCCGTCAGACCAGAGGCCCTCCGGGTTGTCCTGGGGGCAGAGCGGAGTGAGGACCAGGATGCCACAGAAGCGGGAGCCCCCATCCTCCGCCTCGCCCACCTGGGCACACCTGGTAGGCATCCCTGGGGCAACTGGGGCCGCCCTTAGGCCGGGTGGTCCTGCCTGCAGGTCTGCCCGAGGACAGGCCTTGGGTGGGGGACAGGCTGCAGGGAAATGGTGGGGGGGGGCCAGCAGCCCTGCGCTCTGGACCCCAGGCACCAACGTGCCGTGTGGATCACACACTGAGCCCTTGGTGACTTAATACAAAGCTGCAGGAGTTCCCGTTGTGGCTCGGTGGTCAACGAACCTGACTAGAATCCACGAGGACTTGGGTTCAATCCCTGGCCTCACTCAGTGGGTTAAGGATCTTATGTTGCCGTGGCTGTGGTGTAGCCGGCAGCTGTAGCTCCGATTAGACCCCTAGCCTGGGAACCTCCATACGCCACGGGTGCGACTGTAAAAAAAAACCTGACACTTGGAGTGACAGACACTGTTAAGGAAATGAAGGTACAGTCCTTCGACTAGAGAGACACGTCCGCAGGCCGGGGGTCCAGTGAGGGCCGTGTACCCAACTTAGAGAGCAAGGAGGCGGGGAGGGAAGGAGGAGCACCCACGATGCCCTCAGACAACGTCTGACCTGGTTCCAAAGGGTGACAACCTGTGCAGACACTTCTACCAGGCCGCACAACCATCCAGAAGCCCCTGCCTGCCCATCAGGGGGCAGATGCCACCGCACAATCTCTGATGCGCTGGGACCACAGGGGCTCTGTGCCTCTGAGCCCGGGCCAGGCGGCGTGGGGGTCACTGTGGCAGAGAGGAAGCGGGCATGGCCAGCCAGGGCTTGTGCTCAGGGGAGGGTGGGAGCAGGGGAGGTGGTGACACACAGCCACGGAGCAAGCAGGATGATGAATTAGTGGTGGGAACTAGGTGGTGTGGGACGGGGGCCGCGAGAGCTGGTGGCTTCTGTGTAGATACAGAACGATCTGGTGTGGGCTCCGTGAGGCTGCCTGTGCACACCCCTCTGAGCCCGCGTGTACCCAGGTGTATGTGTAGTGCGTTCCCTGGCTTTTCCCCAGGGAAACCCCAAGAACCTCGGGGAGACCCATCACCAGCTTTGGTTCCTGGGTACATCTGCCCCCCAGATGGGCTGCGCTCCGGGAGAAAGTGCCTGCAGGGGCCTGCAATCCTCTTGTGCAGGCAAACGTACAAAGGGAGACAGGCCAGCACAGTGAGACTTCAGCAGTGCCGTCACAGCAGCTTCGTCGATGACGCCCCCAAGAGGAAACAGCCAGGTGCCCAGCACGGGTGCGAGGGTGATGCCCTGAGGTGCGGTCCTGGGGCCAGACCCAAGTGCAGATGAGGCAGGACAACCCACTGAGTCACAGGCGCAGAACCATCTCCCTGGGCACTGGGTGCTACCTGGGTCCCTGCGGGGCTGAGTGGGGACGGGAGACGAAGGCTCAGGGCCGCACACAGCAAGCGCTCGGGATGAGGTCACTGCCCCCGGGCCTCGGGGAGCCAGTCCCGCTGCCGTCCAGGCTGGACAGGAGGGGGGCCCGTGAGAGGCGGGCTGCTCACTCGGGAGGAGGCTCCGGGTCGGCAGGCGCGGAGGCCAGAGCGACCCCCGTGCTGATGCTTTAGAGGCAGAGACACATGTCCGAAGGCTGAAGCCGTGGGGAGCCTCGTGTGGAGCCAGAAGGATGCGTGTAAAGATAACCGCGGAGGCACACTGGTTAGACACACACGTCCCGGCTCTGTCGGCCGAGGGGGCCCGTGGGCAGTGACGCCCCAGGAGCAACAAGCACACCCCGTGCCCGGATCGGCTCTGAGTCCTTCTCCAGTAAAAGGAGCCAGCTCCTCAGGGCGGGGCAGTGATTCGGGGCCGAGGCAGGACACACACAGGATGGAGGCCCGGAGACGAGACGGTTAAATGTCCCGTGGGGCCTGGACGGGGGCCCAGGGCACAAAGGGGCACGGGGGTGGGGAGTGAGGAGACAAACGTGAATGAAGCGAAAAGTCACCCGGAGCTTCCGCCACACGCCGGCGTCGCAAACGACGGCAACAAACTAGAAACAACTGCCGGGGTCAGTTGAGTAAATGTTTCTCTACATCTAAACCTGCTCTAGAAAATCATACTTAAAAAACAAAAAGGAATACAGAACACAGTTTGAGGGAGTTCCCATCATGGAGCAGCAGTAAAGAACCCAACTAGCATCCATGAGGTTGCGGGTTTGATCCCTGGCCTCGTTCAGTGGGTTAAGGATCCGGTGTTGCCGTGAGTTGCGGTGTGGGTCGCAGATGCTGCTCGGATCCCGAGTTGCTGTGGCTGTGGTGTAGGCCTGTGGCTACAGCTCCGATTCGACCCCTGGAAACCTCCACATGCCGCAGGTGTGGCCCTAAAAAGTCAAAAAGAAAAAACAAACAAATCAACATAGTTTGGGGCCCAGCCTGGGTCCGGAGGAGATAGTTCAGGGCCCCATGACTTCGTCTCTGTGCCAGCCTGCCAGTGCCCGGGTCTCGTGCTCTCCACCACAGATCAGATCAGACGGGCACGGCACCAGTTGCCCAGCCTGGGGCTGCCCCTTCCTAACGCCCTCTACCCGCCCAGGGCCTGATGGCTGAGCAGATCAGGGCCTGGGAGAGGCTGGGACTTTCCTGCCTGCTTCCCCACCCAGCTCCCAAGCACAGCTGGTGGGTCCCTCGGAGGCCCCCTGTTGGGTGTGGGGAAACTGAAGCCCGGGGGCAGGCAGGGCTGCCTGAGGAACCACCAGGACGCGGCTTCTGGGGGCAGAAGTTGGGAAGCAGGCTTTTCTCCTTTCTGCCAGCAGCCGGCCTGGAGCTGAGGCTCAAAAGCACCTGCTCCGTATTTGACCTGATGCCACATTAAGACGACAGTGGTGCCACTTCTGTGTGCAAGACCCGTGCCAAGCCTGTGAGCGCCGCGCACCTGGGAGGGTGGCCTTGGGGGAGGGGATGGGCCGGTGTCACCCAGTGCGGAGGGCGGGACAGGTCTGGAGGCTTGATTTTATTTGTCTTTTTAGGGCTGCGCTTGCGGCATATGGAGTTTCCCAGGCTGGGGTCAAATCAGAGCTACAGCTGCCAGCCTACACCGCAGCCACAGCAATGTTGGATCCGAGCCACGTCTGAGACCTACACCACGGCTCATGGCTAAGGCGGATCCTCAACCCACTGAGCGAGGCCAGAGATGGAACCTGTGTCCTCATGGTTACTAGTTAGGTTCCTTACTGCTGAGCCACAATAGGAACAGCTGAACCCACTGAGTGAGGCCAGGGATCGAACCCACGTCCTCATGGATACTAGTTGGGTTTGTTAACTGCTGAGCCATGACGGGAACTCTGATTAGGAACTCCTGGACACTTGATTTGCGTTCTGGGAAAGCCGTGTTGGACACTGGACCTCCAGAACCGTAGGGTAATGCACGTGCGGCTGTACCAGGAAGTTCGGTAACTTTCCAGCTGCCGTGGAAAGAAACACCTGTGCTCCGTGTAGTGCTGGACACTGCAGGGTCCCAGGTCTGCTGCCTAGAGAAAATGTCACATGCACCCAGGATCTGCTGTGTAAGGGGTGTGTGTGTGTGGGGGGGGGCAGCGCAAACTGAAAAAGGCGGACCCCTTTTTCCAAGATGATTCCAGATTCCAAAGTGGTGCCAGCATGGCAGTGATCCAGTGCGAGCCCGTGAGTGTGGGGCGCCTCACGTCAGATCCATCCTGAGGGAGCAGACCCCCAGTTTGGCCGTGGTCGGTGATGCCGCAGGGCTGAGCAGGAGGAGGCAGGAGGGGGTGCAGGGGGCAAGGAGGCCCCTCCCCTGCTCCAAGGTCACATCCGTGGCCTCCCAGCGGTGGCAGGGCACCAGCCCTGCTCCCCAGGCCACCCTGAGGCCCTCACATGCTCTCCCACTGGACAGCAGCATTCCGACCAGGACAAGAATTTGCTGTGGGGAGACGCAGCCAGTGTTGGGAGGCGGAATGCAGACCCCAGGCCTGGATTCCCGGTGTGAATCCAGTTTGCCTTTAAGACAAGACGGGGTGGGAGTTCCCTTCATGGCTTAGAGGTTAACAATCCTGAGTAGGATACATGAGGATGTGGGTTCGATCCCTGCCCTCGCTCAGTGGGTTAGAGATTCAACCCCTAGCCTGGGAACTCCCATATGCTGTGGGTTCGGCCCTAAAAAGCAAAAAAAAAAAAAAAAAAAAAGGCTAGAGCGGGCATCACTGCAGACCTGAGACATGTCCAACCAGTAATGAGCAGTGTGAACAGTCCCCACCCAGAAGTTTGAACTGAACTAATTCCTTGAGAGATACCAACTGCCAAAACCACTTAAGAAGAAAAAAACTCAGCCATCTTATGGCTATTTAAAAAATTAAATTTAGGAGTTCCCATCATGGCTCAGTGGTTAATGAATCTGACGTGCATCCATGAGGTTGTGAGTTCGGTCCCTGGCCTTGCTCAGCATTGCCGTGAGCTGTGGTGTAGGTCACACATGGGCTCAGATCCAGTGTTGCTGTGGCGGTGGTGTAGGCCAGCAGCCACAGCTCGGATTTGACCCCGAGCCTGGGAACCTACATATGCTGCAAGGGGAGCCCTAAAAAGAAAAAGAAAACGAAT
This sequence comes from Phacochoerus africanus, assembly GCF_016906955.1. Lineage (NCBI taxonomy): Eukaryota > Metazoa > Chordata > Mammalia > Artiodactyla > Suidae > Phacochoerus > Phacochoerus africanus. Next base: position 45,589,222 of record NC_062548.1, read on the forward strand.
AACCCCCTAAGTTCCCAAACGAAACTTTAAACCCAGGAGTGCCTGTGTATCTCAGAGGCTCAAGGATCTGGTGCTGTCACTGCAGCGGCTTTGGTCCCTGCTGTGGTACAGGTTTGATGCCTGGCCCAGGAACTTCCACAGGCTGTGGCCGTGGCCAAAAAGAAAAAGTCAAGCCCTGACGGTACATTTAGCAAACATTTAAGGAAGAAATAATATCCCATCTACATAATCTATTCCAGAAAATAGAAGCGGGGACATGTCACCTGTTAGCAAAGTGAGAAAAGACACTGCAGAAAAGGCAACCACAGGCCGATACTCTTTATCAGCTGAGACGCCAGAACTGACACCAAAATATCAGCAAATCGCATCAGAAGAATAAAGGGAGAGAATACATCATGGCCAAGAGGAGTTCTGATAAGAACAAAGACATTATAAGAAAGAAAAACTAAATTAGCCTCTGTCCCGTAAAGAGACATCAAAATACTTAATACAGTTTTAGCAAATTGAATTCACTTTTTTTTTCTTTCCTTTTTAGGGCTGTGCCTGTGGCATATGGAGGTTCCCAGGATGGGGGTCTCATCGGAGCTACCGCTGCCGGCCTCCACCACAGCCACAACCACGCCAGATCCGCGCTGCGTCTGCGACCTACACCACAGCTCACGGCAATGCTGGATCCTGAACCCACTGAGCGAGGCCGGGGATCGAACCCACAACCTTGGTGGATTCTTTACCGCTGCGTCACAACAGGAACTCCACAAATTGAATCCTTCAAAATAAAAAGGAATGGCCCATCATAGCCAAATACCATTCATTCCAGGAATATAAGGCTGGTTTCACCTTTGAAAATCAACCAAGGTAACTCACCATACAGCAAAACTATGATCACTTCCTGAGAGGCAGAGAAAACATTTTACAAAATTCAGTACCATTTATGCTGAACAGGAATTCGCAGCAAACTCATCTAGAGAGAAGGCTCTAGCCCTTGTTCTCGTGAGCCCGGACTAGCCTTCCACGAGGCCAGGGGATTTTTGAGAACGATGACAAGGTCCCGCAGTGGGGAAAGGATGGTTTTTCTAAAATACGTTCAAACAACTAGATGGCTCTACGGGAAAGTCCGAGCCTGGGCCTGACCTCAATCACACACAGTCACGGATTCGACTCAGAAAAAGCACTGCTCGCACCCTGGACAAACTACCAGTCAATACGTTTTCTTGATCGCATTAGAGAGCTAAGGTCACGGGGCAAAAGGCCAGCCCCAGATCTGGAACGGGGCAGGGCTGAGGTCTTGGTCACCAGGGACGAACCCTGCAGACACTGCCCAGGGCCATGGGGCCACAGAGCCAGGCTGGTGTCCAGGCCGGGATGGGGCAGGGCAAGGCTCCCCTAGGGCACGGGAAGGGGACTCTGGGCAACAGTGAAGGAAGCAGGGCTCCAGGAGGCCACGAGGTGGGAAAGTGGGCGAGAGGCCCCGGGTGACCAGCAGGCCCAGGGGAGAGTGGGGGGGGGGATGGACTGGCCGGAGCGGTGGAGCTCTGGCCCTGAAGGACAGGGGGCAGGGGTGGTGGGGCCTGCGGGGGCGGGTGTGTGTCCAGGGGGGCCTGGTGCTGGCCTCCCCCGTGATCTCCCTGTCCCTCTGCCAATGGCGCTCAGATCCCCAGATCACAAGATTCTGCTGATGGCGGAGGTAACTGCTCAGATAAGGTCAGAGAGAGATGGATCTGGCATCCCGGGCGGGGGGCGGGGCGGGGGGGGGGCCTCCGGGCCAGAGGGACTTGGGCCCTGGTCTGAGTCAGCCCTTCCTCCCCTTTGGATTGGAGGACGAGCACCCCTTGTGACCCTGTCCGGGTCGGTGAGGATAAATGGCAGAGGAGAGCCCTGCTGGGGAAGTAGCAGCAGGGACTGGCCAAGGTGAGGTCTGGGGGTCACTGTGGGGCAGGGTGGCCAAGCTTCAGGTGTGGCCTGGACGCACCCACGGGTCCCCGGGGACCCCGAGCCCACCTGCACCCCACCCCCTGCAGACCCCCGGCCGACCTCCTGCTGCCCCGCCCTGTTCCTTCCAGATGCTGAATCTGCTGGTGCTGGCGCTGCCCCTCCTGGTGAGCCTGGTCCGCATGGCCCCCGGTGAGTCCTGGCCCCGGGCCCGTGCCATCTCTGCCCGCTCAGCCCACACCCCACATGCCCAGCGATGGGTGGGTGGGTTCCGGGAAGCCCGGGGTGGTGCTGGCAACAGGGAGGGCTGAGCCCGTGGCCAGGCTGTGTCCTGTCCTGAAGGCACTGCCTGCTCCAGCCCCAGGCCAGGCCCTGGAGCGAGCAGGCATCGTGGGCGGAAAGGAAGCCCCTGGGCACAAGTGGCCCTGGCAGGTGAGCCTGAGATGCCTCGACCAATACTGGAAGCACTTCTGCGGGGGCTCCCTGATCCACCCCCAGTGGGTGCTGACCGCGGCGCACTGCTTTGGACCGTGAGTCTCCATGGGGCCCGGCGGGTGGGGGTGGGGGTGGGGGTGGGCCCGGGGCTTCACCCAGCCCCTGAGCTTCCCGAAGCCTGGTCTGTCCCTGAAGAGGTGTCCCCTCTCCAGGGAAAAGGCTGACCCCTTGTACATCAGGGTCCAGCTGGGGGAGCAGCACCTCTATTACCAGGACCGGCTGCTGCTGGTCAGCCGGATCATCGTCCACCCCAACTACTATGACGCGGTCAACGGAGCGGACATCGCCCTGCTGGAGCTCGAGGACCCCGTGAACCTCTCCAGCCACGTCCAGCCGGTCACCCTGCCCCCGGCCTCGGAGACCTTCCCCAAGGGGACACGGTGTTGGGTGACAGGCTGGGGCGACGTGCACAGTGGATGTGGGTTTGGGGGACAGCCGGAGGGGGACATGGTCACCTCACAGCTCCACCCTTTTGGGGAACAGCCCTCCCGCCGCCACTGCAGCTTCCTCTCCTCTCGCCCCCAGGGCCCCTGCCACCGCCGTATCCTCTGAAGCAGGTGAGGGTCCCCATTGTGGAAAACAGCGAATGCGACATGCAGTACCACCTCGGCCTGTCCACAGGGGACAACATCCCGATTGTCCGTGACGACATGCTGTGCGCCGGCAGCGAAGGGCACGACTCCTGCCAGGTGGGCCGCGTGTCCCCCGCAGCCCCCACCCGCCCGGGCCTGGCAGCCACCGCTCACCCCTCCCCTCCCCTCCTCTCTGCAGGGTGACTCCGGGGGGCCCCTGGTCTGCAGGGTGAATGGCACCTGGCTGCAGGCGGGCGTGGTCAGCTGGGGCGAGGGCTGCGCTCTGCCCAACCGGCCTGGCATCTACACCCGCGTCACCCACTACTTGGACTGGATCCACCAGTGTGTCCCCAGGGAGTCCTGAGCCCGGTCCCTAGGTCTGCAAAGCCAGTCACCTCCTGCCCCCACACCACTGCTTCCTGCCGAGGTGGCTCCTCCTGCACCGTGCCTGGCCCCCCACCCTGACTCCCCCCCCACCGAGTGCCCCCCACCATGAGCCCCCCCTGCCCTGAGCCCCCACATGTCCCGTCCCAGCGAGCGGGCGGTCAGCACGATCACTCATTAAAGAGCATGGAAAGCAGAGGTGGCTGTCACTGTGTCTCTGGTTTCGTGTGTCACTGAGGGAGACGGAGCGGGTCCAGGGCCAGTGGGTGCCCCTGCCGTCAGGATGGGTCCCCACCCCTGAGCACCCGGCCTTGTGGTGGGGTTGGCCCAGCTCTGCCCCTGGTGTTCAGGGCTGGCTCTTCAGCGCACTGGCTTGTGTTTATTTTCAGTGCGTGGCATCGTGTTTTGGGGAGAGATAAAGGTTCATGGACCATTCAGAGGTTCTAGAGGCACCAGGTTCCCCGCAGTGAAGTCGCAGCCAGAGCACAGACGCCCACCCCCAGGTCTCCCTATTTCCCTGCAACCTGTCCCCCACCCAAGGCCCGTCCTCCGGCAGACCTGCAGGCAGGACCACTCGGCCTAGGGGCGGCCCTAATTGCCCCAGGGATGCCTACCAGGTGTGCCCAGGTGGGTGAGGCGGAGGATGGGGGCTCCCGGCTCTCTGGCATCCTGGTCCTCACTCCGCTGTGCCCCCAGGACGACCCGGAGGGCCTCTGGTCTGACAACAGGTGTGGTGAGCTGCGTGAGGGTTGCGGCCACCCTGGCGGGCCCACATCCGGGCTCTCCCGCCCTCTGACCCTTGACCCATGACCCCTCCCTGGCAGGGAGGGCGCAGACCAGAGTGTGGGTCTGCGGGAAGAACCACTATAGCAGCCTTGGGTCCAGCCCAGCTCAGCGTTTTCTCCCTGTGAGAAATGAGGCCAAGGTCACAGGCAGGAGGGCCTGCAGACCCCAGGGCTCCAGCAGGTCCATTTGGGCTCCCCACACCCATCTGGCAGAGCCACCTACGACTCTTTAGTCCCGCAGTTCCCCACATAACCACCAGAGGGAGCGCTGGCACCCCATTCCACACCTGCCAAGAAGCGCTGGGGAAGGGCTGGCTGCAGCCCCCAGGCTCCCAAGCTGGGGACTTGCTGCCCACCCAGCTCAGAGCAAACAGGCCCAGGCCTCAGCCAGGTAGAGCCCTCGACAGCCCCTCCCACCACCTAGATCAGCCTGGAGGCGGGTGGGGTGGGTTGGGTGGCCTGTTTGCTGTGTGGAGGGAAGGGCCTGGACCCTGTCCTGGAGCCAGCTCTGTTGTACGTGCAGCCCCCCCCCCAACGGCCACAGCCACCATCCATGGTCAAGAATGAGTTCTTTCTGACCTGGCCCCCTTCTGCACCTGTTCTCACAAGGAAGGAGCCGGGCGTCTGTGCACTGGGGCTGGGGGCAGAGGCCAGCAGGATGCGAGGAAGGTGTAGGCTCAGAGGTTTCAGGGAGTGAGATGGGGAGGGGGAGCCCCAGGTGGCTGCCCACGCTCCTGGTGGGGAGTCTGTCCCCTGCTCCGCGGGCTCCCATCCCTCCCGGGAGCCTGGGCATAAACTCTTTCCTGTGTGGGATCAGACCTCATTTCTCCAGCACATGAATGATGCCACGTGGTTCCAGCTGCCATGGGAGGCAGGCTTCCTACCCGCCACCTGCCCCAGCCGGGGACGCACAGGCAGGAGGGGGTGGGCTCTGTGGAGCCCCTCGGCCCTGGCAGTGGTGGTGCCATCACCAGCTCGACCCTCACCAACGCCTCAGACTTGCTGCCCTCCCGTGCAGGGGACCGAGTCGGATGCTGGAAATCCAACATGTTTCTTAAATAAGTTAATATTTATTTGGCTCTGCTTTGCCCCCTCTCCTCCCCTTGACTTGAGAAGCCGCATTTTCTACATCAGATTATTGCAACGTTTCACCTGAATTTATAAAAGAAATGACATGAAACAGGGGCATCTGCTGAAACTCTCGGCCCCGGCCCAAAGGCCATGGGGGGCGTCTTATTGCCTGGTCCCTGGTGCCTGGCCATGGCCCAGGGACCAGAGTCAGGGTTGTTGTCTGGGACGCTGACGGGGGCAGAGCGGTGGGGGGTGGGGGGAGATGAGGCAACAAGAGGAGGTGGAGACAGACGAGGAGAATTCAGACTGTGAGCGACGTGAAGCGTGGCCTCTGTGGCCTTGGGGACGGAGCCGCCACCCAGAGGGCACACGTGGCCCCAAGCGTGTTCCCTAAAAAACTTAGTGGATGTGAGGGTAGGGCTCTGCCGGGTGACCTCCTGCCTCCTCTGCTCGTTTTCTGGTCCTTGTCCCTCAGATGCAGCTTTGTTACTGGACTGCTGACCGGGCCCCCGGCACGGCCTCGGACCACGGCAGTCACCTCGGAAAATCCCAAACCTGAACCGCGGGATGGAGGCTTCGCCCAGGGTAACATCTGCCCCATCTCCCTGGGCCGACGTCCTCCTGGCTCCTCTGCCTGCGGGGGGGCCCGAGCCGGGGCCCACGCACAGCCCCACTTGGTGCTGCCACCCCGCTGGGCGCACCTCACCCCAGTGCCAAGGCCTGTGGGCGCTGCACCCCGAGCTACACGGGCTTGTCTACACTGTCGCCTGGAGCAGGGGCTGGGGGGGGCCCTTTCTTCGGGGGGCTCTGTGGGACTGTGAGGTGCAGCCCCTCCCCCTCCTCTGGGGGGTCTCCCGAGAGCACTGAGGGCTCCATCTGCTGGGGTTCGGGAGGCACCATGGCACCAGGACAGGGTCTGGGTTCTGGGGTGACCCCATGGCTGCCATCTGACAACGGGTCCCCACCAGGAGCCCCCACGTCCAGTGGCTCAAAGGCAAAGCTCGGGATGGTCAGGTGGTCTGTGCGGCAGGGGGCCTGGCCCCACCGCTCCCCCTTGGCGGCAGCGTCCAGCCCTGCACTGTCCAGGGGCTCCAGGGGGTCCCTGTGCGGCGCGGCCTCGCAGGACGGGGTTCTTCGCCGGAGGGTGGTGCTGCCGCCCTCAGCCGCGGGGGGCCGGGCTGTGCCCTCGTCCTCTGCGGGGGGCTCAACAGAGATGCAGGGGGGGCTCATCTTCTTCTTCCTGCGTGCGCCCAGGGCCAGCTCAGCCTCCGGGGCCCGAGCCTTCACCCCCCCCGCCTCTGGGAGGCCATCCCCGCAGCCCTGCTCCACTGAGGGCCGCCTCTGCTCGTCCGCCCGGCCCGGCTGGTCCAGGAAGCCCTGGGCATCGACACTGTAGAGCCGGTGGAAGTCTGGCTCGTGGGCCGCGGGAGAGGCCATGGGGCCGCGGGCGGAGCTGGTGATGTGGCTGACCTCCTCGTCGGCTGGGTCCGGGGCCTCAGCCTCCTCCCTGCCTGGGGCCGGTGGCCGGCTGGAGATGCAGTGCTGCCCAAAAGTGTGCTTGCGGATGCGGACACTGGCAGGCCGCGGGGAACGGGGTGGGGAGCGCAAGGAGGCCCCCAGGGTCGCCTGCTTCCCGGGGGTCTTCCTGCCAGGCTCTCCCCAACCGGGATTGCTGTCCCCGGGGCTGCCAACCTGCCCCTCCAGGGACTGGGTGGCCAGGGCCTCCTGCAAAGACACAGGTCAGGTGAGCCCAAGCAGCAGCCAGGACACAGGGACCCCGTCCCTACCCTGATCTAGGGTGGGCTCCTGACCCCAAGACTGAGACAGGACTGTGAGATGCTAGTATGGGGGGGGCGCATGGCCAGGGTTGGTCACACTGGGGAGAAGCTGTGAGGAGCAGAGAGTTGGGGCCTGACCTCCTGTGGGCAGAACCTGTCACAGGGCCCTGGAGACCCTGCCCTGGAACCTGCCATGGAGGACTCGGCCACCGCCTGACCCCATGCAACACCAGCCCACTGAGGCACCCGGAGGCAGGAGAAGGGGAAAGGGGCTGAAGCCTCGGGCGGGGGTGGTGTGGGTACAGGCGAGGCTGGCCGGAACCGTTGCTGGGGATGCCTGGGGGTCCGAGGAGGAGACACAGGTTCCCACAGCCAGATGCCGACGGCATGGACTCTGGGTAACCCACCAACATCCCCAGCGTCCCTGTTGCTCATCCTTCAAAAGCCGGGGAGAGCCACGGGGCCCCCAGCCTCAGCTGAGAACCGGGGCGGGGGAGGGGGGGGGCTCCTCCTACCTGTCTGCAGAGCAGCCGGCTGAGACTTGGGGAGCGACCCGCATCCCTTGCAGGGGAGGATGGGGCCGACGGGACCTGGAGGGAGGTGCAGGACTCCGCGGGCGGCGAGTGGATGGAGGTGACTGGGCCTGGGGCAGGAGGGGCCTGAAATGCGCATCTGACCCCTCCGGCTGCCCCGCCTGCCCACATCTGCCCGCCGCCAGGGGCCTTACCTGAGGCGCCCGCGTAGCTCTCCATTTCCACGTCCTGTGGCGGGTGGGGGTGAGCGGCCGCGGCGGGCGCCACTGGCCGGAACATGTAGCTGTCGTTGGGCAGCGACAGCATTCTGGACACGGACACCTTGCGCACGAACAACAGGTTGGAGGGGTCCGGCCCCGCGCCCGGGCTCTGCGGGGCCGCGGGACTGGGGCGGGCGGGCGGCCTCTGCGCCAGCTCCAGCTGGAGTTCGGCGTCCAGCTCGGCATCCTCACGGGCCTCCTTGTTGCTCTCCTCAAGGTGCTTCATGAGCACGGCCACTACCACGTTGACCAGCACGAACTGGGCCACCAGCACAAACGTGACGAAGTAGATGGGCGAGATGGCCGGCAGGTAGCTGAGACAGTGCTTGTCCTCACGGGCGCACTCCCGCAGCGTGTCCTGCAGTGGAGGGCAGCCTCCACCTCAGTCAGCAAGGCCGCCCCCGCCCACCTCCGCCCGGCCCCGCCCATCGCCGCCCTGGCCCCGCCCGCCTGCCCCGCCCCCTCCGCCCCGGGCCCCGCCCCCCGCGGCCGTGCCTTCATGATCCCGTTCCAGTTGTCCCCGGTGGACACGCGGAACAGCGTGAGGAAGGCCATGCCGAAGTTGGAGAAGGTGGCGTGCCTGCTCAGGCCCTCACAGGGGTTGTCCTCACTGCACTCTGCCAGAAGGGACCTGGTCAGCAACCGGCTGGGGCCAGTGCACACCCGGGCCCTGCCCTTCCCCAGGGCTGGGCTCTGGCTCAGCCCAATGGACAGCTCTGCCCGCTCCCCAGGCCCAGCTCTGGGGTCAGCATGCCTTCGGGCTCGAGCTGCCCTGGGCCAGGAGCGGCAGTCATCAGGCCCAGGGTCTGGCACACCAGCTGCCCGGTCCAGTTTAGGGCAGACCCTAAACCGTGACCAGCACCTGAGCACTGCACAGGCAGGCGTGCTGGAAGCCACCGAGCCTTTGGTGACACTGAGCGGGAAGGGAGGGGGCTGCCACGGAAGAGCTGCACAGGCCCCTGCACAGACTAGCCAGAGACTCAGGCTGGGGGGTCCAGGAAAATCCTGGGGACAATTCGAAATTGCAGCAGTATGTCCCCTAGGGCCAGGTGGAGCTCAGGTCAACACCTGCGCGTGCGCACATGCTGTCCTCCTGGCCTGCCACCAACACGTGTGTGTGTCACATTCTGGCACCAGGCTTTTGCGTGTGCCTCCTATGTGGTCACCTCAGTCAAAGGCAGAGCCTGAACCGTCCTGGGGCCAGGTGAGCATGTGGGAAGCTGCACCTTCCGGGACCCAGGGTCCAGGGGGCAGGGCAGCAGCACTCACCAAGCCTCCCGAACAGCTCCACGCCCAGGGCAGCATAGATAAAAAACAGGAGCATGAAAAGCAGACCCAGGTTCCCTACCTACACGAGGAGAGAAGCAGAACGAGGTCAGAGGCCTCAGCCCCCCGGCACCCACGTTCCAGCCCAGCAAGGGGGTCCAACCCGTCCCTCCTGGCCTCGGAGCTCCCGTGGCCCCCAGGACTCTGTGTCCTGCCTGGTGCCCAAGGCCCCTCTGCGGCCCTCTGCCCCTCTTTAGCTCCTCATGCCCTCCTGCGCCCAGGACTCCAGCTCCTCCACTGCCCAGGGCCTGGGAGGCCTCCTGGGGGCTCCGGTAGGCTCCAGGTAGGGCCCGCCTCCAGCCTCAGGGATGCCCACAGCGGGGCGAAGGTGCACGCTCTGCAGCCTGAGCGAGGCCTGGCCTGGCCCCTGCTGAGGTTCTCCTGCCAACTCCTGCCTAGCCTCCCAGCACTGCTCAGGCTCACCCCAGGGTGGGGCGCCTCATCTTCACACACCTCCTGGGGCCCTGAAGTGGCCGCTCCCCCTCTTCCCCAGCACCTGCTCAGACCGCCAGAGGCATCGCACTGGAGCATGGCCAGCTGGTTTCCCACCCTCCCCTACCCCACCTCCCCCTCGGACACTGGGCAGGTAGGACCAAGTGTCAGGAATGCAGCTCAGGGCTGGGGCCCAGAGGGGAGGCTGGAGATGGAGGACACAGAGCCTGGGGCTGAGTGGGAGGCAGCCGGGCGGACAGAAACATGCTGAGCTGGTGGACAGACAGCTGGCCAGGAGGGCTGGATGGAGGATGGACAGACACGTGGGGACAGACACGTGATGGATGGGTGGACAGACAGCTGCGAGGGTGGCTGGGTGGGCACATGGCTGGCCAAGGGTTAGCTCCACGGACAGGTGGACACAGGGCTGGGTTTCTGGGTGGACTGGCGGGGAGCTGGATACTGCACAGGTGGGGCAATGAGTCACTTGAGGAGCCACAAAGGCTGAAAGTGGTGGTGGCGGGGGGGCACAGGACGTGAGCACACAGGGCCTGAAGCAGCTCCCAACGGGAGCGGCCATGGCCAACACTGGAGCCCTGGGTGCGGTCTTCCAAACTCGGACAGGCCCATCTTAGCCGGGGCGCTGCCCTCTGTCCACTTCCCACTGCGTCCAGAGCTGCACCCGGGGAGATGGGCCCTGGTGATGGGTCTTTCCCAGAGACTAGACTGTGGCCCAGAAGGCAGGCGGCCACCCGCCCCCACCCCCCGCTGACAGCGAGCCAGGCCTCCCTGCAGCCCTGTCCTCCTGGGGGCTCAGTGATGCCCACCCTGGGAACAGGGAAGCCGGACCCGGGCCAGGCCCCGGAGCTGCAGACCTACCTGGGGCAGCGCCTGAACCACCGTGTCCAGCAGGGCCCGCATGCCCGTGGCCATCTTGAGCAGCTTCAGCACTAGGGCCGGGAGCCGAGCGTTAGCGGGGGGCTGGGGCTGGTCTGACGCTCCCCGGGCTGGCCAGCCCCAGACCACCCGGCCCCAGGGCCCCCAGCCCCCATCTGCAGCACAGTCCCTGGGGAGCAGGGCGGACCCCAGAGCCCTGTCCGTGGACCCTCCCGACAGCGCCGGACCGGGGCTGGCGGGGCCGCCTACCGCGGGCAATGCGCAGCACACGCATGATGCGGATGATGGTGGGGTTGATGGGCAGGGCCGCGTTCATCTCGATCTCTTCCAGCGTGATGCCCATGATGGACAGCAGGACGATGGCCAGGTCCAGCTGGTTCCACCTGGCCGGCGGGCAGGCACGGCTCAGCGGAGGCCACTGCATCCTCCCCAGCACCCCCCAGCCCTTCAAGCCCAGGGGTCTCCACCCTGTGCCCTGTCACCACAGGGCAGCCTGCGCCTCCCCTCAGCGGGCCACGGCTCTCTCCTGCCCGTGCGACACACCTGTCCTTGAAGAATCTGCGGAACCCAAAGGCCACCAGCTTCAGCGCGGCCTCCACGACGAAGACGATGGTGAACACGTAGTTGCAGTACTTGAGGGCCTCGTCCAGAGACTGGGGGCGAGGGGCAGGCTTGCTGATCGGCGGGCCCCCTGCCCCGCTGCCCCTCCCCACCCCCTGGCTCTCCTCTGCGGACCCGGGTCCCTCGCGGGCAGGGGCAGGTCTCCCTGGGGCCCAGCTATCACTGGGTGGAGGTCTGTGCCAGGCGGGGGGTGGGGGGGGTGCAGGGAGGAGCTGCCTGGATTTACCTCCTGCCCCTCCCTGGACCAGCCCCAGCCCACAGCCCAGGGCGGGGGCGGGGGGAAGGTGGCCCACCAGCTTCAGCCAGAGTCCCAGGCTCTGGTATGCTGGGAAGAAGGGGCGTGGCCCCGCGTCTTTAATGAGATGCTAGAGATGCAAGCGGGGACACCTCCCTCTCTCCACCTGGCTGTCCCTGGACTGTGAAGTTCAGTCTGGGAAGCTGGACTTGGAGACACTCCCCAGCCAGCAGCCAGCATTTCCAGATGGAACCTCTCTTGGGGCTGGGAAGGCCCTTGGGGCAGCCGGCCCTGGGAATTTCCGCCCATTTGAAAGGAAGAACTCTTTGTTCCGACCCCACTTCCAGGTACCCCATAAACATGAGTGAGGGCTCAGACGTGGCTGCAGACCTGGGGCCCCAAGTTCACAGGGTAGTGCCATCCCACTGGGCAAGACCCCAGCCCTGGCCATCCCAGGGGTGTCTCCCTGCTTCTGCCCAGAGGCAGGGGCGGGTGGGTGGGGGGAGGAGCCCCACCTTGGGCTGGTTGTAGTGCTCCATGGACATGGTAATGACATTGACCCCGATGATGAAGGTGATGAAGAGGTCTAGGTAGTGGCTGGTGCACAGGGAGTGGATGGAGCGGCGTGTGAGTGAGTAGTCGGCATAGTAGGGCCGGCGCTGGGCCTCTGTGGGGACAGGGCTCCGGTGAGGGCTGGGCGGGCTGCCTCCTGGGGCTGAAGGGTCGGGGTGCTGAGGGAGGGCCCAGGCTCAGACGGGGGCCTCAGGGGCAGGTTGCCCGCTGACCTCCCTCACGGCGAGGGCCCCAGCCCCAGGGCAGACCCCAGGAGCGGGCCTGGAAGCTGAGACCCCACCTGGGCCCTGCCAGGAGCTCCCATGCCAGGGCCTGTGTGGCAGGCATCAGGGTTCAGAGCCAGCTCACTGATGCAGGGTGGGCAGATGAGAGCTTTCTTTGCAGACAAGGCGGGCAGGGCAGGGCAGCCCACCACATCCACCCATCTCCCCACCTCCCAGGCTGGGCATGAGCTGCCACTCCACTGCCTGCTCCCTGGGGCCTGCCTGATCTCCGGGCCATGTGAGGTGGATGGGCATGACCTGGGGGTGGGGGTGGTGCACCTGCCCCGACCCCCAGCAGGTCTGTCTGCACTAAATGATCCCCGGCCTGCAGTAACCCTTGAGGGCCGATCGCGCCTGCAGAGCTCCCACTGGATGAGGACAGAGCTGCCACCGCTGCACAGGGGACCCACCTCAGCCACAGAGCCCTGTGGGCGGGGACCAGGGAGAGCAGGGGCGGGTGGCAACTGACCCTTCCCTGGGCCCCGCATGCTCCTCAGTCTGGCATGCAGTCACTAGAGAGCCCTGCTCAGCTCTTGCAGTCAAAGGGGCCAATGGCCAGCCGGGCCAGACCAGCATGAAGACACGGAGCAGCCCCCAGCCCGCGGGCGTCCCAGAGTGTGGCAGAGAAGCGGTTGGGCATGCAAGCCGGGCAGAGGGACACACACGAGCTTGGAGACAGCAGCATGGACACCAGGCAGGCAAGCCCACAACCCTGCCTCGCTCCCCCGAGCGCCTGGCGGCCACCCCAGCCATCCCATGCCCACGGTGTGACGGAGCCCAGTGGGTTTGGCGCCTGCCTTCAAAGACCCGCCTTCCCTGTGGCAGTGGCAGTGGCAGAGGGATGGAGGCCGAGCCAGTCTGCAGCCCCGTGCAGCGGCTGGCAGAAGCGGGGCTAAGGCATGCGGGGCAGGGACAGGTACCTGGGTTGGGGAAAGTGCCTGGAAAGACAAGGAGACTGAGCTGGCCTCGGTGGGCGGGGCCAGGAGATCCCACGGGGGCGGGAGGCTCGGCAGCGCTCACAGGAAGCTCTCTTTGCTTCCCAGCTGGGTGGGGTTTTCCTAAGACCCTCTCTCTGTCTCCAGTGGCTTTGCTTCGCCCCTCCCGCCCCCATCCCCCATCGAGGTGTGAGAACTCACAGGGATGAGCCTGCCCATGCAGTGGTGGGGGTGGCTGCAGCCGTGCCCCCTGCCCAGGCCCCTTCTCTGAGGACAAGAAGGGCAGGTATGCAGAGCGGTTGGGCGGGGCCAGGCGGGGGGCCAAGGGCAGTGGGGCTGTGGGGCCCGACCGCTGAGCAGCTGCCTGGGTGCCCGCCGCACAGCCAGAGTGCCAAGGATACCCGGGCTTGGGCCCGCAGCGCCGGGTCTCCGAGCCGCCCCTCAGCGGGTCCCCGGGTCCCCCGCCGCCCTCCCACAGGCGAAAGGGGGCCTCAGGCGGGTGGAGGGGGCTGGGGCGGCGCACAGGTACCGACCCGCCACCGCCACCGCCACGGGCACCAGGGGCGCCTTACTCCTGCGTTTCCTCTCCAGGCGCCGCTGCCGCTTCTCCTCGCGCCGCCGCGCCTCCTCCGCCTCCTGGTGCTGCCGGCACTTGTGGAAGTTCTCGACCACGACGCCCACGAACATGTTGAGCACGAAGAAGCTGACGATGAGCAGGAAGGAGATGAAGTAGAGCAGCATCCAGGGGTTGTGGTTGGGCACCGGCTGCAGCACAGGAACGGCTTGTGGGTGCCTGCCCGCCGGGTGCCCTCCCGGGCGCGGCCCCGCCTGCAGCCGCGCTCTGGCCCCACGTGGACCTCTCCAGAAGTTCTCAGAAGCCAAAAGAGGCCTCTAGAGTGGGGCGCGGGGGAGGGGTTCCCTGAGATGAGCAGAGGACCCAGGAAGAAGAGTCCACTTGGAGGACCAGGGCTGCCCGCCACCCACCGCACCTGCTGGTCTATGCCCACGGCATCCAGCCCGTCGTACATGATGTTCACCCAGCCGTCCTTGGATGAGAGCACGAACAGGGACATCAGCGCCTGCAAGGCCAGAGCACAGGGGTTACGGCTCGCCTGGGAGACCCGCAAAGGACCACACGCCCTGCTCGGACCTGCCCACAGCTCACAGACCCACCCCCGCCTTGCAGACCTGCCCACACGCGCAAGGCTGGGGGCCGCTCCCACCTCTCAGGCGGGGGCAAGGCTAGCTGAGGTCACCTTGCCAGGCCTGCCCCCTATCCCAGCCACTCCCCCAGTCCCAGCCCTGCCCACCTGGCCCAGGTTGTCGAAGTTGTACTTGCGTCGCACCCAGCGGTAGTGCGCGGCCCGGCACTCGGCCTTCGTGGAGATGTTCCTGGTGTCTGCGCCCTCGCAGTAGTAAAACTTCCCCTTGAAGAGCTGACCAGGGCGGGGCGGTCACTCCCCAGAGGGTGGGCGCAGGCCCTACACACCCACCCTCCGGACCCGCCCACAAGGGGCCGCTCTGAGCAGCTGGGTAGAGACCAGGGTCTCTGCCTGCCTGCTTGGGCCTCGGCCCTCCCAGAACTGCCAAACTGCTGACCACAGGCCACTGTCCTATGACAGGACATCCAGAGACAAGCGGGCCACGCACCTGCACCCCCAGGATGCCGAAGATAATGAAGAAGGCACAGCAGATGAGGACAATGTTTCCGATGGGCCTAAGTGACGAGATCAGAGTCTCCACTACCAGCTTGAGGCCCGGGGCGCGGCTGATGACTCTGGACAAGTGGCAGAGGGAACTGTGATGCTGGGCCCGGCCAAGGGGGCAGCGCCCAGAACAAGGGGCCAAAGCGGCACAGACCCCGCCCCCGATTGGCCTCTGGCCCTGGCCCCGCCCCCGCCCCATCTTTCCCCAGGCCCCGCCCCGCCCTCTGGTTCCAGCCCCATCCCCCGGCTCCGCCCCATCCAGGCCCCGCCCACCTCAGGGGCCGAAGAGTCCGCAGCAGGCGCAGCACCCGCAGGATACCCAGGATCTTGGCGCCGCCGGCCGAGGCCACGGCGACGACGATGTCGATCAGGGACACCAGGACGAGCAGCCCGTCCAGCACGTTCCAGCTGCTCTGCAGGTAGGCGTGCTCGCCCGAGACCAGGCCCAGGGCCACCACCTGGGGGTGCGGAAGAGGGGTTGGCGTGGTGCACGGGCGGCGGGGCCGCAAGGCCAGAGCAACGGCCCCTGGGCTGCCCCCGCCCCCGCCCCGCTGTACCTTCACCGTCATTTCGGCCACGAAGATCGCCGTGAAGATGTAGTTGGAGACGCTGAGGAACAGGCGCTCCTGCAAGGGACAGGACAGTGGAAGGGGTCCGCCGCGGCCACGGGACCCACCCCTCCCAGGGAGGAGGGCGCCTCACGGTGCTGCCGGGGTCGATGTCCGGCCTCTCCAGGGCGATGGTGATGCAGTTGAGGAAGATGAAGACCAGAACGACGTGGTCGAACATCTTGTGAGCGATGATCTTCTGGCAGGAGCCGCGGAACCTGGGGGCCAGGGGTGGTGGGTCCGAGGCAGCCCGGGCCAAACCCTCGGAGCCTGTCCCGGAGGTCCCGCGGCGGAGCGCAGCACTCACCACCAGGTAGGGACACGGACCCAGAGGGAGGGGTCGGCTCCCGCAGGTGCCTCCCAGGTGCGCCCCTCACCTGTTCTGTGGGGAGAAGAGGTACAGGGCCCAGGGCTCTCGGCTCTGGCAGCACTCAGGCTTGTAGGGTTCCAGCACTTTCTGCAGCCGGGAGCAGCAGCTCTGGGGGCAGGGAGGAAGGGCCTCAGGGCCCCGCCCAGCAGCCTCTCCTGCCTTCACACCTAGCCCTGTGCACCCACCCAGACACCGAGTGAGGGATCCCAGCTGGGAGCCCCCAGGGCTGGCTGGGTGGCCAGACTTAGAGCCCACCCAGGTGGGCTGGCAGCCCTGCCTCCTCCCACAGACATCCCGGCACTGGCTGAGAACCAGCGCTCAGCCAGAGGCGGGGCTGAATCCACATCTGGAGTTCCTCACGGATCAACTTCGGGCCCACCAGCTGGGTCAGCTCCTGCCCGGCTTGCTCTGCTCCCCTCCCCCTTTGCAGGCCCCCCCCCCCCCAACCTGGGGGCCACCAGCCCACAACCAGAGGAAGGCGAGAGGCAGACGTGGGGTTCACCCTGCTCACATCCTCCACGTCATCGTCAAACTCCGCTGGGTCCTCCTTGTGGCTGTCAACGCGCAGGAAGAACTCGCTGGGCAGGGCCAACACCTGCCCGTTGCAGTCGTGGAGCTTGGTAGGCAGCAGGGTGGCCGGCCGTGGGGGCCGCAAGTCCAGCGTGCTGCGGTGGTCCAGGGACTCAGTGCGCCGCAGGGGCGTGGCACGCGTGGTCAGGGAGGCCCCAGGCCCGGGTCTGCCGTCCTCGGGCTCCTCATCGGTGCTGCCACTGCCCTTGCCCTCGCAGGACAGCAGCGACTCCCGCTCCCCGCACTGGCTCCGGCGCTTGAGGCTGGGTGCGCGGCCCAGGCTGTTCCAGCTGGAGCGCCGGCTGCTCCAGGCACTGTTGGGGCCCCAGTGGGCGCAGGGAGAGCTGCGGAGGCTGGACTGCGGGGAGGGGGCAGGGGTGAGCAGGGGATCCCCCAAGTTAGCCCCAAACACCCTGGTCTCAGGGGCACCCGGCCCAGGGGCTTTCCCATCTGGTTTGTCACCACGGACACCCATGGGTGACACCCATGGTACGCAGGTCATCTTTAAAGAGCAGACAGCCCTGCTAGGGAGATGCCAGCAGCACTGCACCTTCCAGGGATGCCTGGGACACACAGTGGCTTGACAACAAGCTGGAGACACAGCCAGCAAGTGTCAGAGCACTGGGTGGGCATTGGGTGCCTACTCAAAAAGGACCAGAGGGTGGGGAATGGTTATCAGAGGGCCTGGGACCAGCCACACAGATCAGGCATCCTCAAATGCCACAGAGCATCTGACCAGCTCTCCTTGGAGGGCCCCAAGCCTGCCCTTCCCCATTTTCAGTTCCCGGGTCCAGGGGGAGCTGAGCCAGGATCCCTAGCAGCTTGGCTGGGAAGCATCCTGTTGCTCCATTCCTCAGCCCACCCCAGGCTCAGTCCCAAGCCTTTCTGCAAGTTCACAGCCCTGCTTTCCCTCTGCAGTTTGCTCTGGGCCCTTCTGAGAAGTCCAGAAACTGGCTTTGGCTGCGTCTGCTGGGCTGCTATCCTGGGAGTGTGCGGAAACACCCCATGGGCCCGCTCCGCAGGCTGCTGTTGGTTGTGACACCAGACCCTCTACCGGGCGTCGGTCACCTGCTTCACATTCTCGGTTTTTTGTACTTTTATCTGTTCTGTTTTGCCTTCTCACGGACACTCTGGTCTCTACCAGCCCTTGTCTTTGGCTGCAGTTTGGAAGATAAGGCTCCCACCTGATGCTCTATCTGCGTGTTCATACGCTCCCCTAAGAACATTAGCCTTGGGAGTTCCCGTCGTGGCTCAGCAGAAATGAATCTGACCGGCCTCCGTGAGGATGCAGGTTCGATCCCTGGCCTCATTCAGAGGGTTAAGGATCCCGCGTTGCTGTGAGCTGTGGTGTAGGTCATAGATGTGGCTCAGATCTGGTGGCACTGTGGCTGTGGCGTAGGCTGGCAGCAACAGCTCGAATTGGACCCCTAGCCTGGGAACTTCCATATCCCGCGGGTGCAGCCATAAAAAAAGACAAAAAAAAAAAAAAAAAGACCACCAGCGTCTGGCTCCATTTCTAGAAAAAGAAGCAGTGGCTCAGGGATTCGCAGGCTCTGACTGGAGGGCGTGTGGGACCCTCATCTCTGGGGAAGGCCCTAAGGGTTGGTGGGTGGAGCCTGAAGGTGGCCCGAGGCCTCGGTGGGGGAGGGGGGCCCTACCAGAGACTTCTGGTCCCCCAGCTGGGGGTCCACGGAGCTGCTGCTGCCGCGCCGGGAGTCCAGGAGGCCGGGGGTGGCGTCCAGGTGTGAGGAGCTCTTGGGGGTGGGCATGGGTGTGGCTGCCGTGCGCATGATGAGGGGCGGAGGCAGGCTGCCCCGGCCCTGCAGGTGCCCGTTGGGGGTCACTGCCAGCGAGAACATCTTCAGCTCTGGGGCCGAGGAGGGGGGGAGAGGAGGAGGTGGCTCGAGTCTGCAGGGCTCCCCGGAAGGAGAGTCCGCCCGCCCAGGACCGGCCCGGGGGGTCCCGGCTGTCCCTGGACTGGGCGGGCGGTGCCCCTCTGCCCCGCCCCTGCGCGCTCACACACCTGTGGCCCTGAGGTCTCTGAACGTGTCCAAATCCTCCTCCAAGTGGGTGGACATCTTGTCCTCGTCTGTGTCGGACCTGGTGGCGTCGCCCTGTGCCCACGGGACAGAGGGCACACGTGAGAATCTCCCCGAAGCGGCTTGCCCCGGCAGGGACGCCGGGCAGGTGGAGGGTGGAGGCCTGGCCACCCCGTCCCCTGGAAGCCCCTCACCTCGGCCTGGAAGCCCTCCACCAGGATGGCCACCAGCAGGTTGAAGAGCACGTAGTTGCCAAAGGTCATGAGAGCCACGAAGTAGAGGGCGGCCCAGGACGAGGTGGAGGCCATGCCGTTGTACAGGACCACATTCCAGTCCTCCTGGGTCAGGATCTGGGGGGGGGGCAGGCGGGGCAGAGCCGAAGGCACCCTGGACGCACAGCCAGGCCCGGCCGGGGGGGCCGGAATGGACACCCCGCCCCCGACACCGCTCTGGCCTCAGCCCCACCGGGCCGTGCTCGCAGGGACCTCGGCCGATGCCAGGGGGCGGCCCGCCCAGCTGGCTCACCTGGAACACGGTGACGATGGCCCACAGCAGGGAGTCGAAGTTCTTTCTGTCAGGGACCGTGTCTCCGGTGTCCGTCTTCAGGCTGAACTTGCAGCCAAAGAGGTGCATGCCGAGGATGCTGGGCGGCAGGCAGGGGTGCGTGGAGGGTGGGCGCGGTGGGACCCCCTCCCGGCAGCCGCTCCCTTCCACCTCCCCGGCTGGGCCCCCCAGTGCTCACGACCGAGCTGGTCCATTACACAGGTGGGAACACCAGGGCTTTGGGGGGGGCATCCAGAGGCCACCCTGGCTTTGGGCAGTGGTGGGATCGGGGGTGCCTGCCTCCCCCAGCCAGCCGGGGCCATCCTCTGCCGGAGCCCCCTCCCCAAGCTGGCCCATGTCAGGGGCCCAGCAAACAGCAGCCGCGCTCAAGGAACTCCAGCCCGGCTGCCTGGCCCCTTCTCTGCCCCCCGTGGGTCTTGGCTTTTCTCTGGGCACAATCCCCCATCTGTCCATCTGTCTGGGGCTGGCCCATCGCCGCCCCCCCCGCTCCCCCGCCAGCTGCGAGCCATGAACGCCAAGCCCAGCCCGCTGGTGCTTCGCACAGAGATGCCCAGTCGGGGCTGTGGGAAGGAGCTGGCGACTGCGTTTCCGCTGCCCCTTTGAGGCTCCTGGCCCGGGTGCCAGGAGCACAGGGCCAGCACGGACAGGGGGGGCTGGCCCAGGGGCAGGCGCGAGCTGGCGCCGCGGGCCGGAGGACCCACCTGAAGATGAAGATGAAGAGCATGAGCAGCATGCAGAAGGTGGCCACGTTGTCCATGGTTTTCATGAGCACAACCAGCTGGCGCCGCAGTGCTGGCATGAAGCGCACCAGCTTCAGTACCCGCAGCAGCCGGAAGGTCCGCAGCACCGACAGCCCGCCGTCCGCCTGCCCGATGATCTCCCACACACTGTGGGTGGGCCGAGGGTCAGCAGGACCCTTCCCTCTGGCTGTGTGCCCCTGTGCCCAGCGGGACCCTGGCAGCCAGACATGCCAGCCTGGGAACCACGGTGGCCTCCATGCAATCCCATTCTGGGAGCAGGTTTGGCTGTATCAAGGCGCCAACATCTCTGAAGGTTCCCCATCTGCTGCCACCCCTGGGGGCTGCCTGACCCCTAGAAGCTGTCTGGTCAGCAGCTTCTCAATTTGAGGGTCTGTCCCAGTCCTGCATCTTTTTTTTTTCCTTTTTCTTTGTCTTTTTAGGGCCACACCTGGGACATCGAGAGGTTCCCAGGCTAGGGGTTGACTCAGAGCTGTAGCCGTGGCATACACCACAGCCCCAGCAATGCCAGATCCAAGCCGCGTCTGACCTTCACCGCGGCTCACGGCAACCCTGGATCCTTAACCCACTGAGTGAGGCCCGGGATCAAACCTACAACCTCATGGATGCTAGTCAGGTTTGTTTCTGCCGATCCATGATGGGCACTCCTGCATCTTTTAAGCTGTGCCTGTCTTGTCTGGTCTTGCCAGGGTGGGGGACCCCTTGACCCCTGAGGACCCTACTCACTCCTGGGGGAGAGAGTTCCCAGGCTCCTCTGTTCCTTTCTGTGTTGCTTTTGCTGAAGCAGATACCGCCCCCACCCCCCACCCCAGGCAAGCTGGCCTTCCTCACGGGCTGAGCCCAAAGTGGAGTCCAGCCGGGAGGCTGAAGGGCTGCTGAGTGCCCACTCTGCTCCTGCAGGGAACAGCTCCACGAGATTCTAAAAACTTCCACCTGAGATGCAGCTGACCCGTGTGTACCGACAGCGCCTGCAGGGGGATCCCACCTCCATTGCCTGGCATGAAATGCTGCCAGCAGCGCCTCTCCTGCTGGCTGGGGCTCCGCTGCCTGTGGGGGGCCGTGCCTGACACCGGGGCCTCCCTGGCTGATGGCCCACCCACCTGATGACCACGATGATGCCATCAAAGATGTTATAGGGGTTCCGGATGTAGCCCAGCAGGCCGCAGGCCAGCAGCTTCAGCAGCATCTCCAGGGCAAACATGCTCGTGAACACAATGTTGCTGATCTCCAGGGCGTTGGTCAGCTCATCGGGCTGTGGGTGGCAGAGGGGCTATCAGGGCCCGTGCACATCTCCCACTGCTCCTCGGCTAGGGAGGGGCCCCGCCCCACTAAATCAGGAGCAGGTAAGGCTGCCTCAAGGGGTCAGGGGCTGCGGCAGCCTTGCAGAAGCCCCATTGGCCGCTGTCTGGAGGAGACAGGAGCCCAGGGATGTCCCCTCCAGCTGGACCCCAGCCTGCCTGGCCCTCCCGCCCGCCTGGCGCAGGGACCCCAGGGCCCTGCCTGACCTTCCCCCCACCATGTGTGTGTCTCAGGGCTCTGGAGACCTACTGGACCCCGCGAGCACAGGCCTGGGGAATAGGGCCTGTAGAACTGGCACCAGGCTTCTGGGGTGCGTGTGGGTGTGCAGGGGAGCTGCCTCCCAACAGCCACCCTGATCCTTGGGAGCCTCGCACATCCCTCCTTGCCATCTGAAGATCCAGAGGCCACCTTCTCACTAGAGATGTGCTGGCCTACATGTGTGTGCCGGCGGGTGGCCTGCCTGGGTGCACACACAAGATTGCACCCACGCAGATACTTGTGTGTGCGTGGCCACCCACCGTGCATGTCTGCACATGTTCCACCCCGCACATAGAAACCCTGCATATGTTTATGTGTGTGGCTGGGTGCACACGTGCACGTGTGTGCATGCAGAGGCTCTTCCTTGCCACGGAGTCTCTCGAGGGGCTGTTGCTGTCCCTGCTCGGGGTCTCATCTTGACAGACACCCTCCCCCTGCCGCGCAGTGGGTGGCTGGAGGCTCACGCGGCTTGGCTCTTCCCTCAGTTCTCCAGGATGAAAGAACGTATGTAGCTTAAGCGACTTGAGCAGCCCAGAGAGCAGGAGTTGGCAAGGGGATTTAGTTGTTAAAGGAACACTGCTCCTCCCTGGCGAGGCTCCAGTTTAGGGCGGGGATTGCTGGGGGCCAGGCACACCCCCGGCTCCTCCCCTGGGGCCATTCCACACCCCTGGCCTCTCCCGGGCATCCGGGGGGACGCCAGTGGGCACAGCCAGAAGGTCTAGCTCGCGGAAGGGGGCCTCTGTCTGGGGGAGCTGGGCTGTAGGGGTCCCACCCCGAGAAGAGCACGGGGTGGTGTGGAACAACTGTGGCCCCCGGCTCAGATCTGAGGTGATCTCAGGCCACCCCAGATGGGAGGACCTCCGGGAGGGAGCCACGGTTTCTGTTCCCACTCGGCAGAGGTGCCGCCCCAGGACAAGAACGAGCATGCATCGAGGGACGGATGAACGTCCCACAGCAGCCAAAACCCAGCGTCCTGTTGCCCAAGCCCCCAAGCCCCTCTGCGGGCCAGGTGGGCTGCAGGCGAGGAGGCCCACGAGGGACGCGCTCCCGGGCTCAGCCCGAGGGCCGGCCACCAGCCCTGCGTCCCCTCTGGGGGCTGCGCAGGGCGCCCACCTGCTCGTGATACTCGACACCCATACTCAGCGTGTTGGTGAGAATGGCCACCATGATGCCGCGGTTGAAGTACTTGCTGTCCACGATGCGGCGCAGCTTGCTGCTCAAGGAAGCCCACACTCGGCCCGGCCCAGCCCGCTTGCCAGCCGCCTGCCACTGTGCCCGCCGCCGTGCGCTGCCCGGGCCCGGCGCGTCCGCCGCTGGGGGCGACCGCATGGGGTCGCGGCGGTCCCCGTGGCGCACATCCTGCGTGAACTCATAGACCCCGTTGCTGTCTGAGTCTCCGCTGTCTGAGCCGCTGAACTCCACCTCGGGGTCCTCCAGAGCGCTGGTGCAATATGGGCAGCTGCTCAGCTCACAGGTCAGCGTGCCCGCCTGGGGGCTGGGCAGGGGGCAGGGCACGCTCAGGCCCGACAGGCGGCTGGGGGCCTGGCCCAGTCCTGCGGGAAGAAGGAGGCGGGCGAGCTCAGGCGGCTCAGCCGCCACACCGGGCTCCCGCAGAGGTTGCTGTGGGGTGAGCTGTCCAGGTACGTGCTTGGGCACACATGTGCCCGCACACGCCCTACACCAGCGCTTTCTGATCTCGCAGGGACAGGGATAAAAAGAGGCAGAGACACACAGCCACCCTGGGCCACGGCATCCATAGCAATACAACATGAGCCACAGCTGCTCCACGCTGCCTCCCTGGGCGAGTCTTTGGGGCCTGGGTGACTCTGCACCTGCAGCAGCTCAGACTCACCAGCCAAGGGGCCCCAGGGCCAAGCTGCCCCAGGAGGGGAGCACAGGGCTATGGGCACGTGCTGTGACACATGGGTCAGAGCCTGAGAACACACACCTCTACCGTGCCAAGGGCACGGCAGGCTGTGCCTGGGCACACCACCTGGGGGCCTCAGTGTGCTCGAGGCCCAGATGCCTGGGGGCCCAGTGTCCTGCCTGTGCCAGATGGGAGGACTGGGTGTGCAGGTGGCACCCCAGCCCCCCTCTCCTTGGCCGTGGGGGCTCTGTGGCCTCAGCTTTCCCTCCCCCCTGCCCCAGCCTCAGTCTCCCCACCTGGGAAGCGATCAGGCCATGAACAGGCAGTTCGCTGCATGGCCAGGTGTGGGCAAGGTGACAGAGACGGGGGGCGGGAGGCGGGGGTATTTTCTTTGCCAACTTCAGAATTTTCATTTCCACGTGGCAAACACGTGTGCACCTGAGCCGTCAGCAGCTCGGGGCTTCAGGGTGGATGGAGGCATGGGGGGTGGGGTACCCTGTCCCGTCTAAGGTGCCCCCTTAGGGCTCCAAAGGAGAAAGCTGGGCTCACAGGAGCGCCCACAAGCAGGGACATCCCAGGGTCCCCGTCCCCCTACTGCTCCCCAAGGGGTGGGGTCCTTACCATGCTCTCCAACCAGGTGCTGGATCTTCTCGCAAGGGTCTGGGCTGCTCAGGGGGCTGTGTCCCCCGGCTCCCGCCGGCCCACCAGCCCGCTTCCCCTTGAGCCCGGGGTCACCTCTGCTGCCCCCCGCGGCCGAGGGCAGGATGGTGGGGTAGTTCATGGCACCCAGGCCGGTGGCCAGCTTGAGGCCGGCGGCAGCAGTGGCCGCAGCATGCACTGCCCGGGCCCTCTCCTGAGGCCCCTCCACGTGGCAGTCTGCGTGGTACACGCTGTGTACCGACTCGGTGTCGGGGGGCGCGCGCCCGGGCGAGGGCGGCACTCCGGCCCGCAGCAGCCTGGTGTCCCTGGCACCTGGCTCGGGGCCTGGCCGGCGCGGGCTGCTGTGGCTGAAGTGGTAGTGGTGGTGGTGGTGGTGGTGATGGTGGTACACCAGGTGGTGGATGGAGGCGGTGCGCCCGCCCACCCGCCGTGCCCGCCGCCCGGGGCCCTGGCCGTGCAGGGAGGCACTAGGGTCCACCTTCTTGCGCCAGCGGCTCTGCCAGCGGGCGTAGAGGCGCAGGCTGCGGCGCTTCAGCTTGCGGCACACGTGGCCCACGTAACGCAGGAGCTCCTCGTAGCAGCTGCCCGGCTCCGAGAAGCTGGCCAGGGTGCTGTCGTTGGACAGGTAGCGGGATCGCTGCTCCCGCATCAGCTGGTTCTCCCGCTGCTTCGTCTCCGAGAACTGCGTGGCGATCACCACCAGGCACAGGTTGATCATGAAAAAGGAACCCACCTGCGGCCGATGGGCAGGGGTGAGACTCCGGGTGGCCATCACCTGGCCAGGGCCTCAGGGAGGCGGGGACGTGGCAACACAGACACGGGCCGCCCTGGGAGGCAGGATCAGGCAGGGCAGGGGGCCAGGGCAGAGGCTGTGGTTCCTACACAATAGTCTCGGACGAGAGAAGCACTGAGCCTACTGCCTGCTACCTGTTCTAGGCTGTGGACATGGCCCGAGTGTGGCCTCAGGTGCCCTGTGATGGTGGGTCCCTGCCCATTTGACACTGAGCCCAGCTCTTGGAGTGGGGGCGGGCGCAGGTGCTTCTTGCTCCTCTGTGGACAGTTGGAGGCCACGTGGGGAGACCCCCCCCCCTTCAGATCTGACCCCAGCCAGACCTTTCAGCTCAGGTCAGGCCTTCTCTAGCCCTCACTGTCCTCCATGGCAGGATCACCAGGTGACACTACCTGTGCACGTGGTCTGAGATAAAGAGGGACAGCTGTCTGGTTCACTTCACGGCTGGTTCTTACAGACCCTCCCTGGACACCACGAGGCCACTGAGAGAACCACGTGAGGGCCACACCTGGGCTGCTGCGGTGGGTCATGCTTGGGGGCCCACGCACACTGTGACCCCAAGAGGTGATCCTGAGCCTCCCTGAGGGGCACACAGGCTTCGGTCCTCCCAGCTATGCCTGCTTCCTCCCCTGGGGGCTGGACAGAAGGCTCCCCTCCCCCAAGGGTCCCCGTCCTGGAGAGAACAGCCTGGGTCTCTGCGGCCCCCTCCCCCGCTCCATAGTTCCGTTCAGCTCAGGGACCTAGCAGGGCCAGCAAAGGCCAGGGTGGCACAGCCGGGGGCACAAGCAGCATGGTGCTGGACCTCAGAGGCAGGAAGACAGATAACAAGGAAGCTCGGGGATCTGCGCTCGCCTGTCACGACACGGAGGTGCCTCCACCTACTCGCACCCCACCCCGACTGTGCAGGCCCCCCCAGCCCCCCACTCACGATGATGAGCAGGATGAAGTAGATGAAGTTGTAGAAGGAGTGCGCATCCATGACGTAGTACATGATGTCCACCCAGCCCTCCAGCGTGATCACCTGCGCGGGGTGACAGGCAGTGGGGCTGGTGGGGCCGGAAAGCCCTGCCTGGCACCAGCCCCCCAGGCCCCGCCCGCTCAGCACCCGGGGCTGGGAGGAGATCGGGCGCCCACCTGGAAGATGGCAATCCAGGCATAGCCGATGTTGTCGAAGCTGACGGCCCCGTTGTGAGGGTTGGAGTCGCCCGAGCGGCACACGTTGTAGTACTGGTTCCAGTTGATGCAGGCGTGGCGGCCGGCGCCATCCTCGCCCTCAGGCTGTGGCTGCCCGTAGGCCTCCCAGCCCAGCGTGCACTCCACGCGCAGCTCGCGGCGGCTGGGGATGTGTGAGCACTTCCGCATGCCGTTGTCCCGGCGGGACGAGCAGATGAAGGGGTTCTCCTCCCCCTCCTCGGGCTGGTAGTACGGCCGCAGGAAGCTGAGGTTGCTGTTCCTGGGGCGAAGGAGACGGACACAGGCACACAGAGACAGGGACGCAGAAGCAAAACGTAAGAAACCACTAGTGCTCGCTCGAAGGGTGTGCCCTTGGGAGCAGGACCTGGAGGAGAAGAGCTAGGGGTGGAGCCTCTGGGGAGGGGCGGGGCCTGGAGAAGAGGCTCTGAGTAGGGAGGGGCGGTGCCTCCGGGTAGGGCGGGGCCTCTGGGGTGGGCGCTGGGAAAAGCTGGTGGGGACATGGCTTGCTGGGTGGGCATGGTCTGTGCACCTGGCGAAGGTACTGTCCAGGAAGCAGCGGTTTCGCAGCAGGCCAGCCCAAAGCTGGACACCCACGATGCCAAAGATGAAGAAGACAAAGAAGCAGAGCAGGAGGACGTTCCCGAGCATGGGCAGCGTGTCCAGCAGCAGCGTGACCAGGATCCGCATGCCTGCGGGTGGCAGGGTAGCAGGTCAGCACAGCAGAGTTCTCTTGGGGTGTCCCGGGGAGGGGGTCCAGGGGACCCAGACTCCTGCTGTTCAGACAGGCATCAGTGCCTCTGCTGGGGGCTTGAGCTGGGCCCCTCAACGTCCAGCAGGCCCCAAGAGACAAACACCTGTGAGCCAGAACCCACAGAGAGGAACAAGGCCACAGCCTGAAGGGGCTCAGCGCTGGCGGCCCCTACTCCTCATGAAGCTGGCCAGGACCATGCCCTGTCCAGGTGGACCCCCAGGGTGGCTGGCTGGGGAGCCCCATGGCCCCAGGAACCAGCATGGGAGCAGCAGCCACAGGGACCCCAGCAGCTCAGGCTCAGGGCTGCCTCCTGCACCCAGGAGCCTGGGGGTCTTGCAGCAGGTACAGCGTTTGGGGACCGCCGTTTCCTTCCATTCTGTGTGTGAATCAAAGGGAGAAGAATCCTACATTTTTTTTTGTTTTGTTTTTTTGCCATTTCTTGGGCTGCTCCCGCGGCATATGGAGGTTCCCAGGCTAGGGGTCAAATAGGAGCTGTAGCTGCCAGCCTATGCCAGAGCCACAGCAACGCGGGATCTGAGCTGCGTCTGCAACCTACACCACAGCTCAAGGCAACACCGGATCCTTAACCCACTGAGCAAGGGCAGGGATCGAACCCGCAACCTCATGGTTCCTAGTCAGATTTGTTAACCACCGCGCCATGACGGGAACTCCAAGAACCCTGCACTTTAAAGAATGGGGTTGTGTGTAACCCCAGGACAGGAGGTGGTCTTTGAGAGGCAGCTTTGATGCACTTATTCTTGGGTGTGTGATGGGCCGCGTGAATGCACACTAACCCCAGGAGTGGTCCGGCCAAGCCCACACACCTCTCGCTTGGTCCTGGGCCCACCCCCTCCCACACCTCAGCAAGAATAAGACCTGTTTCCCCAAATAAGCAAGGTCCAGGTTAAGGGTGCAGACAGAGCCCAGGGCTGGGGGCAGGGACTAAGGAACAATACCCCGGGGCCGCTGGATGGCAGAATGCGCCCCTGGGGTCACAGGGGGCGTCATGGCTGGGAGGGGCACTGAAGTTTCGAAAACAGCCTGGAGTCAGACTGATCAGGCACAAAGGCCACCCTGGCCAGATGGCAACTGGCCACAGACGATCCAGGGTTCAGAGTGGACCCCAGGTAGCCAGAGTGAGACACAGCCCTGGGCATGAGGAGCACATGGTCCTGTTTGGGATGGGGCATGTCTCCAGAGGGATGCCAGGCTGCTGGCGGCAATTCTGGCCACTGCAGGCACTTGGTCTGCAAAGCAAAGACCCGTCTTGTGTACAAGGCTGTCACTTCACACACTGAAAGGGGCCCAGGGGAGCAGACCGAGTGTGTGACGGTGCTGGGCACAGAGCTGAGAACCACCTATGACATAGCACCTTGAGGGGTCCCACTTGACCTGCATTCTCAGCTAGGGAAACCAAGGCTCAGAAGGGTGTAGTACTTGCCCAGGATCACACAGCATCTGAACTCTGAACCCTGAGGGTAGAGCCAGGTGGCAGGTTGCACGCAGGCCCGGGGGTCCCGCAGCACAAACCTCACTTGCCTCCCGTCCAGTGGAGCTGACAGCCCCAGGGGGAGGGGGTGCCCAGGGGGTGTGCCTTCTCAGGGGCGCTGCAGACCAAGCCCTGACCACCAGGACCCAGACCAGGTACCCAGACATGCCTACACGGTACACACAGACCCATGCGATCGTGTGTGTACACACACCTTACTGGGCAGTGCCCCGCCCCCAGCTCCAGGAAAATGAACAGCTGAATTCGGTCACAACACTGAGCTCAGAAGCCACAGAAACTCTCCAACAGGCCCCTATGTGGGCAGATGACCAGGTCACAGGACAGGTCACTTTCCAAACAAGCAGCCACATGACTTCGTGGAAGCTGCTCTGCGCTTCCCTGAGCACGAGGCCCCTTGGCAGAGCTCAGACGTGTGACTCGCTGAGCTGGGCCGGAGGAGAAAGCCACCAGGGCCTGCACGGCTCCTGGGCAGGACCCCGAATGCTGCACAGATGAGGAGTCCGAGGTTCTGAGTGGCCTCTGTCACTCGGCAACACACAGGGCATCAGGACTGCCCACCACACCCAACCTGGTCCAGGGGTGCTCTGTCCTCACCACAAAAGCAGCAGCAAATCCTCAGGGGCCTTGGCAGGGGACAGGCCAGCCCCCCTCCCAGCACTGGGTCTAAACTGGAGCCCGAGCACCCAGAAGCCACTCAAGCAGTGTGGCCTCCTGGTCCTGGGCCCCACAGGGCCCTTGGCGCTCTCAGCAGGGCTGGCGGGACACACCTGTCCCACGGCCAGGGTGGAGAGTCACTTACTGGGCACACGGTTGATGGCACGGAGAGGCCGCAGCACGCGCACCGTCCGGATGGCCGAGAGGCTCACGTTGTGTCCATCCAGAGAGTACTCCATCATGCTGGGGGAGGCGGGGAGGAGGCTCAAGGGGTGGCAGGTGCTCTGGGGTCAAAGCTGGGACAGCAGGCACAAGGCTCTCTGCAGAGCACTCTGCTAGCTGAGGCCGAGGGGCCCAGGGCAGGTGAGCACATGGCAGAGGCCTGGTGCCCACACCAGCCTGAGCCCTGAGGTGGGGGTGGTGGTGGTGGGGGCACAACCACTGGGGACTTCTCACCATTCACAGACCACCCCGAGCACCCTGTCTGTCCCAACACCCCTGGCGCCGCCGCCCCCCTCAGGGGCACAGCCGCCCCCCTCAGGGGCACAGCCCCCCGCCAGGGGCTGCCCTGGGGTCTGCGGAAGGCCGGGCTCTCAGCCAGGCCTGGCCCAGCTCGGGGGGCTGCTCCCGGCCGGGGCTGCCCGTACAGGGAGGGCAGTACCCCGCCATGACGATGAAGAAGTCCAGCCGGTTCCACGTGTCGCCCAGGTAGCACTTCTGCCCGAACAGCCCCAGGGCGACCATCTTGATGAGCATCTCGGCCGCGAAGAAGGCGAAGATGAAGTCGTCAAAGGCCTGGGGGAGGGAGGCCTGAGAGCCGTGCCTGTGCCCCTCTGCCCCGCCCCCCGGGCCGCCCCCGCCCCGCCCCCGGGGCCCCCGCCCCGCCCACCCCGCCGGACGCCCACCTCCAGGATGCTGCAGCGCTCCGAGCGGCACTCGACGTCCTCACAGGGCCGGAACAGGCCCAGGGTCACACAGTTAAGCATGATGACCAGCATGCTGACGTGCTCGAACCACGTGGGGCGGGCGCCGAGTCAAGGGTCCACGCAGCAGGCAGGGCGGCCCTGGGACCCCCCCCCCCCAACCCAGTCCCCCTGGCTGCTGCCCCGGGGCCAGGCCGTCAACACCCCCCTCTGTGCCCACCCTGCCCACGGGGCAGGACCCCCGCCACCCCGCCCCCAACCAGCCTCTGGACCCTGCTGCCAACACCCCCTTGGACAGCAGGACCCTGGACAGAGGCTGGAGGCCAGCTGCTGCCCCTTGGCCAGGCTCCCCCCAGCTCCAGTGCCCTAAACTGAGATCAGACTTGCACAGTAGTGGTCTCACAAGGTGCCCAGCCGGGACTCCAAGGACCGCAGACACTCATCAACCACTAGGGGGCCATGAGGACAGCCCAGGAGCCCCCTCCTCGTGGCCCAAACCCCCAACGACCCCAGCAAACAGAGGGTGCCCTGACCACGGCACTGTGATGCGAACTTAGCCCCCAGCTCAGTGCCTGGAGAACGTGCAGCCCTACTGAGTGCCTGGAGGAAGGGCTGGCGAGTGAGGCCAACCCCAGCCCAGAGCAGCCCTGGGAGGGGGAGCCGCCTGCCCGTGAAGGGCCTGTCCAGGAGAGGTGTCCATCCAGGACCTTGGGGCACTGGGCCAGCAGCCAGCACTTCACCCCATGTGCTGTATGATCCTGGCCACCCCATGGGGTCACCAACCCTCAGGATGAAGGGCCACCCACGACCGCCGCGAGAACTCCCAGCCATCCTGGGAGTGGCCACCAGGTGGCACAGTGGCTCCGCCAAGGCTGTAGCATCACTCTGGTTGTGGCCCCTCTGCAGCTGTCTGTCAGGGGTGCACCCCCGCCTACCCCCACTGGCTCATCAGGACATCCTGGGGCCCCATGGTGGGCTAGCCCTGTCAGGGGTGAAGAGGGGTCCCAACAGGGGCTATGCTGTGTGGGGGTCCCCAGCCGGGGGCAGGGGCTTCGCGCAAACCTGTGGGTGCAGGCAGGTGCCCCTCGCGCTGGAGGGCCCGTTGGCATTCCTCATACCCTAAATGCCACCTTCACATCAGGAGCCCCTCCCACCGGGCCCCACCCCCACCCTGTGGCGAGCTCTTTGTGGGGGCTGCGGCCTGCCCGGGGCTGGAGAGAGTGAGGGTGAGAGGACAGGAGGCCCCCACAGAGGCCTCCCCTGAGCAGGTGCCAGGTGGACGGAAGACTTTCTTAAGCAGAGAAGTTGGCATTGGTGAGTCCAGCTTGTCAGCAGACAGCTGAAGGCAGCTTGAGCTGAGACCCTGCCTCCTGCAGCACGGCTGGCCCAGTGCCGAGGGGGCAGAGGTGGGTGATGGGCCGGGACTCTGGGCTGCCACACGTGATGGCTGTGTGACTGAGCCTTGGGGGCCCTCTGCTCCCCCTGTGTCCCCGGGGTGGAAGGCAGGGAGCATCTCACAGACCAACAAGGTGACCAAAGCAGCAGGGCCCTGCCTGGCACGTGGCCATGCTCCCTGAAGCAGGGGTCAGTCCCAGGGCCCTGGGGGCTGCTCCGTGTTCTACCTTGTGTGGGCATTGAGGGGGGCTCCAAGCCGCCCCGCCTGCAAGAGGCTCTGACCCCCAGGACACCTGACAACACAGCAGAGGCTGTGCTGTGACCGGTCAGGAGGGACAGGCCTGGGGAGGATGGGGGCCTCCACGTCACTCAGGACGGGCCCCAGGACAAGGGCGGGAGGAAGGCCAGGCACGTGTCCCTGCTTCGCGGGGCCCAGCAGCCCGCCCTGCTCGCAGCCCTGGCCCTGCCTTCCTGCAGAGGCAGGGCCAAGAGGTACCGCCCTGCAGCCCTGGCCCAGGACAGTGTAGTGCAGTGCGGTGCTGGGCGCAGGGTAATTACACGTTCCCGCCGAGAGCTCCATAATTACACTTAATGGGTTCAGCGGTAACAAGCACCTTGGCCGTGATTTGGCTGCAGAAAAACAGAAATCAGCATCCTGCTAAGACAGTGCTGAGGGCCTGACCCCCTGGGCCCGTGACAGCGGGCCAGGCACGTGCGCTCCCCGGGAGGTGGCCGAGTGGGGCTGGCGGGATGACAGACCCTGTGGGGGGAGGCAGGGTCCTGGAGCGTGGGGTGGGGGACGACAGCCACAGCTGAAAGCTGCACCAAATACCCACCACGCACCTACTGCGTGCCAGCCCAACAGGCAGGCAAAGTCCAGGCCCCCCGGCACAGACTGGAGCCCTGGTGACTTGCCAGAGGGAGACAGGGGTCCCAGGCTGCATCACAGAATGCTGAGGCCACACACGGAAGCCAGGCCTCGACACCCTGTTGTCCCTTGACCTGCCGTCTGCAGCCCCTGGGAGGGGCCCCCTGTCTTTCACGGCTGTAAACCACACCCCTGGATGGGGGTGCTGCTGAGCTTCGCTCCAAGCCTTCCAGGGGTGGTGGGTTCTCACACAAAAGCTGTGGACCCCCTGCCTGCAGGACCAGGACCCCCCAGTGCCACTGGCAAGGGTGCCACGGCACAGCAGGGAGCAGACAGCTCAGCCTGGGTGGGCGATGGTCAGATGCTCCCCAGACCTGGCTGGACCCTTGCTCTCACAGATGCGTGGCCCCCAGCCCTGCAGGGAGGCAGCACAGGGCAGCCCCAGCCTCGGTTTGCCCACCCAGTCAGTGGGGATGTGGGGACCTGGGCCCTGGGTCCCCCTCCCTTGCCCCACTTCAACTGCGTGTGCTTCCACAGGGCCAGCCCCCACCTCCCGCACGGCAAACATCCCGCTCCAGTAGCGGCAGGGTCTCCAGCCCAGCCCGGCCCGCCCCTGCGCCCCCCGCCTGTCTCGTCTTCATGCCTCCCCCCATCTCAAACAGATGTCACCAGCCCCCTGACTTCTCCCAGGCCTGCACCCATGAAGACGACCCCCAGACCCCAGAACCAGTATTGGGCAGAGCTAAGGACCCTGACTTTCACCGGGGCCGCAGATGTGTCTGCAGCCACTGGGCTTGTCTGGGCCACGGAAAGCTACTTGATCAGGAGCTGGAGGGGCCCAGTCCCCAGCAGGAGCCACAACCTAGGCCCCCAGCAAAGTACGAAGACAGCTTGGCTTGAGGTCCTGGGTCAGGGTCCTACGTCAACACTTTCCCAGACCACTGACAGACTGAGGGCACCTACCCACCCCGCAGGCCCCACGGCCCTGCCTGCCCTGCTCCCCCAAGCACACCCTAGGGGCTCAGGACACCAACCACGGCTACAGTGACCTTGTGGGATGGGGAGCACGGGCTCACACAAGGTGGGGTGCCATCCGTGTGGCTGAGTGACCAACCCGGTCAGCATGGCTGGGGGCGTTCATCTGGCCGACTGGGCCCCCTCCCTCCCGTTACCATCATCGCCCCTCCCCACGCCCCACGCCAAACACCCAGGGAGGACGGGGTCCCAGGGTCTGCACACCTTGTCCATGCAAAGCGCACACAGAAGCAGCACGAGGAGCCGCCTGGCCCTGGGGAGGGTCCCATGGGCCCCGCCCCGCCCAGAGAGGGGCCACGTCGGCCCACAAGTCACAGCCATCCCGAGGTCACGCCTTAGTGGCAGCTGAGGACAAGCGGTGCAAACCTGACTCTCATCACAACAGCCAGTCACTTCCCAAGGCTTAATTACACAGATGGATTTTCTGGGTTTTAATTAAAAATCCTTTAGTTCTTGAACCAAATTCTACAAATTAGTCAATTTCCACTGCAAGTCCAAGGAAGCCAGGCTGCCCTGTGGCCGGGAAGAGGCGGCTGCACCAGCATGGGCCACCGAGGGGCCGCGGGTATAAGTCTCTCCCACGGGACCCCATACCCAGGAAGGCCCTGCCCAGGCCTGGAGGCTGAACGTAGGGAGAGATCCCCCAACCCAGGTTCCCTGACCACCTGGCCCTGGGTCCATAGGCCTCAGGGATGGCCCTCAGCCCACCACTGCCCCCGCCCACCCCCCCCCCCCGGCCCGGTGTCCGGCCTGGGCAGGGTGGGGCCTGGAGTGACTTTCTCCGGGCAGCCTGTTCCACACCCAGGCCTGGGGCTTATAATGAGGAACAGGCTCTGAGGGAGGCTTGGAGAGGGCCCTGGGCTGGAGACCCGACAGCAGTGGGCCAGTGGTCTCGTCTGTGCAGGGACCCCTCAGGTGCCATGTCTCCCAGATGTCCCCCACTCCAACTCAAGGCCTCTCAGCGTGAGGCCAGCCTGGGAGGGACGAGGTCCCGGCTTCGCACTCTCCTGGGGCTTGGCGAGGGCTGGCCCAGCTCCTACCCCAGCAGCCACGGCCGTGGGCCAGGTTCCCAGAACTGGGGCGGAGCAGAGACCCAGCCTGTCTTGAAGGCTTTGGTGCTGGCTCCGAGCTCCCCCAGATCATGGCAGTAATGCACCCCAAACAAACCGGATGCCAGGCCCGGGGCCAGGAGGCCGAGGGGATGCTGGCCGCTGTCCGTGGTGCTGAAGCGGCCCTGGCCCTGCACCCCGGGGCCCTGCTCTCCCAGGCCTGGGTGTGGTTGGAAACGGTCCAGCGTTTTCTGTTCCACAGCTTTCTCATTCGCAGCCAGACTCCTGACTGGTTATGAACAGCACACAAGGGCTGCTGGCCTGAGAGCACCCACCCCCGGGCCTGGGCACGGGGAGACCCCCCGCCTGGGGGGAGCGGCTCGGAAGTGGGGCCACCAAGGTCAGCTCTGCACTGAAGTTGCCACCAGATCAGGAGCTGGGGTGCGGGGAGTGTAACTGGAGTCAGAAGGGGCTCGGGGCCCCTCAGCACACGTCAGGGGCTGCCAGCCCCTCACTGCAGCCACGTCAGCAGGGCCATGGACACATCACGGCACAGCCTCTCACCAAGGACGGGGGCCTCCAGGGTCCTGGCACGGGGCAGGTGTCCCCAAAGCCTACATAATGCAGGATGGTGCGGCCCAAAGGGTGTTCCCTGACCCTCACCCCAGAACCAGATTCTCATCATCACACAGCCGCCCCCAGCCCACCCAGACCTACTGGCTCCGGGTCCCGGGGGCTCACAGCCTTGCGGTCTCACTCAGAGTCTGAGAATGAGAACCTGACCCCCAATCCTTCCACCACCCACCCTTTCCTCTTCCCTAGCCTCAGTGTCCCCACCTGTACAATGGGAGTGATAACAGCTACTTTTTGGGTGCCAAGGTTCACCCAGACCCCTCTGCACAGTGGTCAGCAGGCTCCAAACCCCCCACCCTGTCCCTCATTCTGCTCAATCCCACCCCCGGGCTGGCTCCAGACACACAGGGAGAGGGAACACTGGCTTTCCCTCGCGGAGGATGCAGGATGTAGTCTGTGGGGTGAAGGTCAGAGTGGGGACGCTTCCACCTGGGGACACGGCTCCAGGCCCCAGAGCCACAAACCAACGGGGACGCAGCAGCTCGAGGACGGAGGGTCAGGGTCCCCAGGATGGCTGCAGTCGGCCCCCTACAGTCGCAATGGCCCCCATGCAGGGCTGTATGGGGACGAGGCCCTGATCCCACAGGGTCTGCCTGCAATCACCAGACAGAGCTGCGAGGATCTGGGGGGAAGGAGAAGGCCCGACTGGCCGCCCTCCGGAGTAGCCTGCCTGTGGCCAGCAGCTCACTCAGACCAAGCCCCCAAGAGCCTGGTGTAAGTGTCGCTGGGCCCAGGTGGTGGGGGACAGAGGGGTGCCGACAGCAGGAAAAAGGGAACCCGCGCTGGGCGGCCCAGAGCTCCAGCTCCGCACACCCAGGTCAGCATCCGTGCCCTCCTCAGCCCGGCCATGGCCACTGCCCAGACCGGGCCAGGCTGCTCACGCTGGACGACGGCAGCAGCTTTCGGGCTTCCTGTGTCTGTCCTGCACCAAGCAGCCCCCACCCCGTCCTCCCCCCATGGCCCATGACTCAGAGGATAGAGGTGAGCCCAGGTGACTCCCACTCCTGGCAGACAGGCAGGGCCGAGCCAGACCCCCCATGGGAGGCGCTCAGGGGCTCACGTGCGGGGGTGAGGGGCTGGGACAGCTGGCCTCCAGCCCCCCACCCCAGTGTTCCTCCTCGGGTTCTGTGCTGTGCGGATAAGCAGCCTGGACAGGCAGGGAGATGCGAGGACCAGTGAAGGCTGAATGCCAGGCTGGTCCAGGGACACACGCGCTGGAGCTGCCTTCAAACACATAGCCCGCGGGAGCCCCTGGTGGGCACACCCCTCCCCGCCCTGGGGCGGCCCCTCCCCTGCGCCCCAGGCCTGCACGCCCCTGCTGGTGTGTCCCCAGCCCCCCTGAACCGCCTCAGTGGGGGAAGCCCAGCCCCTCCTGGGGAAGAACCACCTGCGAGCCACTGAGGAGGGGCGCTGACCCCTCCCCACCCACTGAAGCTGAACCACAGCCCGGCTGATACCCCACGTGGGTGGTGCCAGGCAGCAAGCTCAGAGAGCCCCGGAACCGGCCTCTCCTGGTGCAGTACAGCCTTCGGAACTGACCCCTCCGTCCACATGTCCATCCAGAACCAGGCTGTTCCCGGACCCACGGAGGCCAAGGCCCAGCTACCAAAGGTCCAGAGGCCACCTCACACCAGGCAGCAGTGTCTGTGTCAAGAGACCAGCTCCTCAAACCTTTCAACCAACAGGTGCGTGAAGCCACGCGGTGGGCTGTGACCCAATTCCTGCTGCCAGCCTCCAGGGGTGGCCGAAGGGTCCTGGCAGACAGACCCCAGCCTTGGGGCTGCCCTGCTGTTCCCATGAGGCCGGAACAGCAGGGCAGCCCCAAGGCAGGGTCACCTCCCCCCGGGGCTGGAGAAAGCTCTTCCACGCACTCCTGGCTAATTAATTCATTACTGAGGTAGTTCATTAATTAGGGTCCCTCCAGCCTTGACGGGGCCCAGCCAGGGATGGGATGTCTACCTGTAGATTTGGGGGCCTCCAGGCAGCGGGACAGAACAGGTCGCTGGGCCCCCTGGCACACGTGTGCGCACGCTCACTGGTGCTGGGGCATCTGGTGGGGCTCTCCTAGGCCAGGCCCTCGAGGACTGCAGACCGGAGCCGGCGGAGATCAAGTCCGTGTGGCCGAGGCTAGGAGGCTGACACCAGGAGTCCCCCAAGCTGACAGACGTCTCTGCAGCCCCATCAGCAGCCAGGCCAGCTGCCTCCTTCCCCTGGGGGCATCCAGGCCACAGACTGCCGAGGACAAGAGATCGGCCGGCCCCTGCCCCTGAGAGCATGTGACCCGTGACCTGGAGAGGTCCTGACCCTGGGGCCTGGGGGAAGCAAGGTCTCAGGACAAGCCAGCTGCCTGGGGCTCCAGCCCACCGCGCCATCTAGGCCTGCCTGGAGGAGGTGACAAACCACACCCAGCAGGATGCCGAAGCAGATGGAGCCCGCGGGGCTCCCAGAGCAGGGCTCGAGCACGGCTATCCGGTCCCAGGAAAGAGCCAGAGGGGTCCCTCAAGAGAGCCTCCAAGGGGAGGGGGAAGCGGCCACTCAGGGCCACAGAAGTTTCTCTCTTTCCCCTGAGGCTGTTGCCATGACGACAAGCTGCTGACAGGCGAGGAGGACCCCGGGGCAACTGAGGGCCAAGGAGGGGGCTCCCCCAGCCCGGAACCCCGTGGATCAGCCTCAAGTCTCCCCCTCCTGCCCCATGGAAAGCCACCGCAGGGTTTTAACTGGGGAAGAGGGTGGGTCCAGAGGACCCCACAGCGTTTGGGGAGAGGGAAGGGTGGGAGGGGACCCAAGCAGCCAGCGGGGAGCAGGGCGTGTAGCTGGGTGGTGGCTGCAGGGAGGCCCCTCCCTGCCCACAGCGGCTCTGTCGTGAAGGGCCCTGGTCTTCTGCAGGCAGCTCCACGCTACCCGGCCCTCTGCACCGTCGGGGACAGAGGATTGCCCACTGGCCTGGCCACTGTGGGGCCCCGCAGCACCCACCCCTCTCCTGCTCCAAGGGTTTTTTTGGGGGGCTGCCGTGGTCACTCGAGTCAGGGGCAGGACATGGGGACCGAGGCGGGTGAGGGCCCCAGCGTCGGGATCTTCCGGCCCCTCCAGGATGGTCCTTCTGCTCTGACCCCTACTCCCTCTGGGCTCCCACCCTGGCCCGACCCCTGCTGCAGGGAGCTGATCTCCCCCGCCCGCGCACAGGGCCTGGGCCTCATGACTCACTGGCTCTGCTCGCCGGGTGGAGAGCGAGGCGAGCCGGCCAAACATGGAGCTGTTTGTTCTCGGCCACAGCTCGAGGTCACCCGAGGGCCGGGGGTGGGGGCGGGGGACTCGGGGGGCCGGACTGGTCCTGGGAGAGCACCTCCCCCGGGAGCTGGGGGGCTGCGAGCCCACTCTCCACCCGAGCATGCCATCCGCCCCAGCGACGGGACCTCATCACCCCGCGAGCGGCTGGCCGTGGCCGCCAGAACGTCCTTCTTCTTCCAGGACCAAATCTCTGTTCTCCCCGCACAGCGGCCTGGGAGGCTTCCGCTGCTGTGCTCGGAGGCGCACCGGAAGCCAGCTCTGACCCGTCTGCACACCGCACCCCAGACCCCTGGGCACTTGGGCTGCTGGGGGTCCAGGGCCTGGGTCTCCGGCTGCAGTGGAGCCCAGTGCCTGGAACCGGGTCTCAATTGCCACATCGTTCCGGGCAGCTGGGGCACAGACGGCCACTCCCCGCAAGCAAATGTCTGTGCTAAGCCTGTGCCACAGGAGGGAGGGACGCGACGGCGGGCAGCCTCTCGACTCCAGCCAGGCAGGGCTGGGGGGCGGGCACGGCACGTGGCAGCCAGACCCTGGCAAGAGTAAGCCCGTGCCCCTGGCCCGAGTGCGCTGGGCGTGTGCGCATCTGGGTGCTGCCTGTCCCTCGTGCGCACACACACTCACATGCTCTTGCACACTCACGTGTGCATCTTCAAGGCCGTGGCCTTCAGACTTGGGGCTGGCGGTTGTATTTCTCAGGGAGGAAGAGCCCCGCTCCCTTGCTCGCGGAGCCGCAGAGCCGGAGCACATGCCCGCAGCTCCCTCTCATTGTGCCCGCTGCTAAAAACCGTGCTAATTAGGAAAAGTGCTAACGTCTCTGCTTAGCTCTTAATAAAGAGCTTGAGTCGGGGTTTTCTCAGGGTGCAACTGGGGAAAAGGGCCCTGTCTTCAGCTCCATCACCGTGACTTTGAGCAGCAGCCTCGGAAAGCCAGTGCCTCATGGAGACCCCGTCAGCCACTTGGTGGCAGCATGCACAAGTGCCCTGGGGGCCCGCAGCCTCCCCGAGGGGTGTCACTGTTTGAAAGTGAAGCCCACCCCCAGCCCCGCTTCGCTCCCTTCCTCCAGCTCTCTGGGCCGGAGCTCCTCCTCACGGCTCTGGGCTCTGGCGTGGTTCCCGCTGGGAGCCGCTGAGGCCTCGGGAACTGCCCTCTCAGGCTGGCTGTGTCTGGGACCGAAGCCTGGAGGGACCAGCCCTGCCAGGTACGGCCTCCTTCTAGCCACACCTCCGCCTGTCTTGGTCCCCAGACTCCGCAAGGGAAAGGCGTGGGCGGGGGCCCAGAGCCAGGAGGGGCCCCTGGGAAAGACGACCGCCCGGCCGTGGGGACAGGCTTCTGGGCAGGAATTCTCGGGGCCAGAAATAACTGCCTCAGCGCCACTGCACAGCTGCCCGTGGCCTGAATTAGCGGCCCCGGGGGACTGCTCGCTCCTTCCATGGGAACGCGGCCCGGAGTGCCCTGTCCCCCAGCAGGCAGGCTGCCCCTGGAGAGGGGGCCCGGGGTCTGCAGATGGCTGGCTGCAGGGAGACCTCCCCACAGGAGAGGTGGGTGAGCGGACCTGCGGCACCCCAGCGCAGCCTCCCCTGCTCTGCCCTCCAAGTGGGACCCCCATGGCCCGTCCCTCCTGCCTCTGCGCCTTGCCTGGTGACGCCAGGGTCTCAGTCTCTGTGTTAAGACCCAGCTCACATCTGGGACCCCCAGTGACGGTGATGGGCACGCGCTCCACGTGCGGACACACGTTTCTGCACGTTGGGACCTGACACCCCAACAGCAGGTGCACGGGCCAGCAGCCCCGTGGCGGGCAGTCCCTGGGCCCCACCCCACGCAGGCGGCTCCCTGCAAATCCGGCTTCCCCACGACAACTGGCAACTGGGCATTTATTAAGAAGGAGGCGGGCCTGGCCTTGCCACAGTGCGCCCGCCGGGCCTGCCTGCTGTTCCACGGGGCACGGTGCTTCCCCACCCCTGGCTCCCCTCAACTGAGGGCTGGGCCAGCGAAGGGCTCCATCTGGGGTATGGGGACAGGAGAATGGTCCCTCGAGGCTGAGGCCAGGGAGCCCTGAGTCCAGCACCGCCCCTGCCTCCCCCGCAACATATGGGACCAGACCCTCTCCCCAGAGGCCTCCGGGTACTTTCCCAAACTTTCCTTTTTTTTTTTTTTTTTTTTGGTCTTTTTGCTATTTCTTTGTGCCACTCCCGCGGCATATGGAGGTTCCCAGGCTAGGGGTCGAATCGGAGCTGTAGCCACTGGCCTACACCAGAAGCCACAGCAACGCGGGATCCGAGCCGCGTCTGCAACCTACACCACAGCTCACGGCAACGCCGGATCGTTAACCCACTGAGCAACCTCATGGTTCCTAGTCGGATTCGTTAACCACTGCGCCACCACGGGAACTCCCCCAAACTTTCCAATGGGTGAACACTGGATAAAAATAGACACCCCCCCCCGCCCCCGCTACCCAGCGTAGGGATAGCGGCAGGGAGCCCAGACACATTTTTACACTCTGGCATTCATTTGCCACCAGGCGCCAGGACACAGTAGCAACTCTGCTAGGAGTGGTGGGCCCTCCTGCAGGCTAGGAGCTGCTTATCAGGGGAAACAGGTCCCACACGGTGGGCAGCATCCAGAACCTTCCAGATGAGGTTGTGGAGGGGGGGTACCAGTAGTTACGGTGGCCTTCCCTCCCTCCAGAGTAGAGCAGCCCAGGCCCCGGTGGGCCACGGAAGAACAAACACCGGACAGAAGCTGGACGCTGAGGCTGCAGTCGCCAAGAGCCCCACAGAGCAGTGACTTCCCATGGTGATGAGAGGGCTCGTGCAGAGCAGGGGCTCAGGCTGGCCCCAGGAGCGTGGACAGCGTGGGCACCACTGACCGGGCACCTGCAGACCTGGGACCGCAGCAAGGTGGGGAGAAGGCCTTGGAGGCTGGCTGAGAAGCAGGAGGTGTGCCTTCTGCACAGCCCAAGGGGAAAGCTCGCTCCCAGAATCTCCCCTGCGGGCCTATGGGGAGCCCTTCTGGGGCCCCACCCTGAGCCTGGACAGGGCAGGACCCTCTTCACGGGGAAAGGGGGAGTCCAGACTCGCCCTGTAGCACCTTCCTCGGGCCCTAGATCCAAGGGCAACCCCCAGCCCCACCCCTATCTCCAGGTATCCGTTCTGATCCAGGATCCCGGGGGACCTTCCAGGCCACATGGGGAAAGGCTGCGCCTCTCTGGGCCTCGGTGCCTAAGGCAGGGCCCCCAGCAGTCCCCAGGGGCACTGCCCT
This sequence comes from Phacochoerus africanus, assembly GCF_016906955.1. Taxonomy (NCBI): domain Eukaryota; kingdom Metazoa; phylum Chordata; class Mammalia; order Artiodactyla; family Suidae; genus Phacochoerus; species Phacochoerus africanus. The sequence continues at coordinate 45,630,358 of NC_062548.1, forward strand.
CCCGCCCCCAGCCCTGGTGCAGATTCCACCTCTGGAACCACTGGCTTGGCCTGCCCGAGCTCTGCTCTTCCTGCCCTCGGGTGCACAGGCAGCCCGGGACCCACGCACGCAGGGGGCAGCGCGGAGCCTCTGAAAAGACCTAGCCCTTGAGGGAGGTTCCGATCTCCCTTCACAGACCACACAGAGGCCCAGAAGAAGCTGGCTCCTCGTCATGCAGAGACGCCAAGGCCCAATGGGTCCCTGTCTCCCGGGGGAATCTCTCTACCCATGCCGCGGAGCTGGGCACAGGACCCCGGCCTCTGGAAAGCCTTGCACAGCCTGCCCACCCACACGGAGCGGGTCCCCAGGACCCCGGGCACCCCCGAGGCCCGCGGGCCAAGGAGGCTGGAACACCAGGCATCCCGCCCCAGCCCTGTCTGTGTCACTTAACAGCAGTGACACTTAACAAGGACCCAGGCCCTCAGAACGCCAATTTCAAAGTGAGAGTGGCTGGACCTGGGCTCCGCGTCCCAGGTCTGCTGTGCCCCCACCAGCACGTGACCCTGACATTTACAAGCTGCCGCTGGCATCCTCAGAGATCCTGCCTTAAGTTCAGGGCCAGGGGTCCGTGGTCCCCTGTTGCTGGGGGGCGGGGGGGTGTCACAGTTCTGACGGTGACTTGGGGTCACTCACGTTCACCTCACACGCGAGGGCCACCTTCCCTGCCCGGCCGCCCCTCGAGCCGTTCCAACTCAGTCTAGATCCTTCCGGGCCCTAGGCCTCAGCCCTTCCTGGTGCGGGCTGTGCTGTGTCCCCTGGGAATTCTTATGCGGAAGCTCCACCCCCAAGAGCGCAGGATGCGACCGTCCCTGGAGACTAAAGAGGTAATGACGGCGACGGGAGAAGATCGGGTGCTTCAGACTCCAGCAGAATGTCTCCCTACAAAAAGAGCTGATGGGGGGGGCACGGGGGCACCGAGGGAAGGTCCCTGGAGGACAAGGATGGGGGACAAGCCTGGTGAGGCCTCGGGAGGCCCCGTCCCGAGCGGGGAGGAAACGCACGCTTGCTGTTTGAGCGGCCCTGGGTGTGGTGCTTTGTCACAGCCACCCCGTGCAGACGAGTACACCCCCAAGTACCACCACGTACTTGGGGGACGCTCCCTGTGCCCTGGTCGGTCCTGTCTCAACCCCCAGCCGGGCGATCCCTGGAGCCGGCACAACCCTGATGCCCTGTTCTGTGAGTTCTGTTGGTTGGGGGATTGGCTGGGGGAGGGGGTGTCTGGCTGCCCAGGCAGATGTACAGTGGGGACTCCCCTGTCAGGCTGGGCCCCTCCCATGTGCCCGCCCAGCATGGCAGTTTTCCTGCTGGATCAGCCAAGGCTCAGGGCCCTTCCCCTGCCAGGTCACAGAGAACCCAGGCCCATCTGACCCCAGGCCCCAGTGGACGCTCAACCCTGTGTCCCTTGTCCCAGGTTCTCTAGGAACCATCCCCAGACACGCGGCTTGGCTGCTGCTGGCCCTGATGGTCCGGCTTCCTGCCAGCCATGGGTGGGGGCCCCCCACCCGCGGCCCCCCAGCAGCAGCCTGGGGCCTCCCTCCCCAGGTGCCCATGCTGTCACCTCCACATAAATCCCTGCAGCTTGCGTCTCACACACACAAAGGCAGGTTCCCAGTGCTGCTGGAGGCAGGAGTGGCCGGCCACCAACTCTGCAGGTATAGGCATCCAGACACCAACTCTGCAGGTATAGGCCCCCAGACCCAACAGAGACCCAACCTGGGCAGAGGGCGCACAGCTGGGCCCTTGGAGCTTCCAGAAAAGCCCCCAGCACTGGCAGGCAGGGGCCAGGGCCAGGCGTTTCAAAACACCAGCAAAAGTGCTCAGCCCCGAACCCCTAGACAAGAAGGAGAAGACAGTGAGGGATGTAGGCACCATCGGAAGCTAATTACAACGTCGGGGGGCACCCCCTGCCCCCCGCACAAACATGTCTAGCAACCTGGCACTGGCATTTAATGGGCTGCAATTCTTTAAGCTGAGAGCCCAGCTGAGCCATTACGGCGGCCAATTTGCAGGGAAGTAGAAAGCACCGCACGGGAGCCGGGAATGGGGTCACCTCGTGACCAGAGGGGCAGCGGCCCAGGCACAGGGGCATGGGCCCCTGGACAGCCACCAGGATGCCCCTGAAACAGCAAGCCCGAGGCCAGGGCAGTCGGAGGACCACACTAGAGATGCAACCTCCTGAATCCAGGCCCGGTACGCCTTCACCCGCAACGCCTATCCACCTTCCTGCCTTGGGAAAACTCCTATCCACCCCTCAAAACCCAGGCTGAAGGCTCCCCCACCACACAGTTGTTTACCGAACGCCTGCTGTGGGCAGGGACTGCTCTATGTCCTTGGACCGAGTGAACAGACAGGCAGCCTGCAGGGAGCCAGCAGAGGACAGCGAACAAGGCACGTGTAGAGCAGTCACATGTGCCAGCGAGGATGTCAAAGCAGCGAGGGGGGCTCCAGGCCTGACCAAGGGCAGGGGGGGTGTCTCTTGGCCACCAGGGCACCCCAGCATGAGCCCGGGGCTGTGACACCAAGTCAGTGAGGCAACCCCTGGAGACCCGCTGCTCACCCACCCCCACACCTGGGGTGTCCTGGGTGGGCGCACACCTGCTGGGTGTGGGGCCCTCCCGGGATCACACCCTGCTCACCCCCCACAGAAGGGCGGTCCCTGGAGAGACCCTTGCACACAGCAGGGCTTCACTCCCAGTGGACTCACACCCTCAGCGGGACCTCAGATTATGTGGGGCTTGGACTTAGGCCCGGACACAGAGTAGGGCCGCACTCAGGGGGGGCTGTGGGCCAAGACCGTGCGCATGGTGGGATCATGTCCTCTGTCACGAAGGAAGGATGGCCTCGCCAGGACCTGCAGGTGTGCACAGGCAAACGCACAGGCCAAGCGCACAGTAGGTCCTGGTCCCCTGTGGCCCTGTCCCCCCCTAAGCTGGCGGAGCCCCCGGAGCAGGGCCTTGGCCGTGCGGCGTGTGGATTCGCCCATTCTGGCTCCCCTCCAGCCACCTGCATCTGCATCGATCTCTGAATAACTCGATCCATTATGCTGGAAGAGAATTCTTGGAAACCGGCAGGAAAAGGAAGCCTTCTGTGAATCGTCTGAGTCATTTTTTTTAAACTAACAATGGGATGCCTCTCCCTCCCCAGCGCGGTGGGCTGTCTACGCTTGCTGCAGCCGCTGCCACCAGGGGTCCAGAAAGGTGCTGGTGCCCCCACTGTGGGAGGGGGCCACAGGTGCCGTGGGGCAGGGCCCACAGGCCGGGCTGGACCCCCACGGCCTGGCCGGGGCATGGTCTTCCCTGCCAGGGCTCACCGGCCCGTCCGCTTTGCCACATCACAGCTTCCCGTTCAAGCCCTGCCTGGCCAGGTACTCGGGCCCTCGAGGGGGGAGCGGGCTGCTGACACCCCCTCCAGGAGGGAGACAGTGGGGCTCCCGCAGGCCAGGGCGACGCGCAGTCTGACTGCCACGGCAGGGGGAGCAAACGGATTGGAGCAGGTGGCCAGGGCTTGGGAGCGCTGGACGTCCCCTCGCTTGGAAAGTGGGGACCCCAAGGGCACCCCCCAAGAGAAGACCTTCCAGAAGGAGCCTGAAGAACTCTCCCTGCGGTGGGCGCTGCTGCCTCAGGCTGGCAGTCCTTGGCGGAGTGGGATCCACAGGCACGAAGAGCAGAAGGGGTCCTGCTGTTTCTGCTTCTTGCATCAGGCCAGGCAGTCGCCAGACTTGCAAAACCCTGAAACGCCCCTTGTCTGGCTAGATTTTTATGTCTTGCAAGACAGAGGCATTTTTAATAAAAGAAATGCTACGTTCACACATAATGAGTTTATTATTGTTTTAAATGACCAAACAGCAATTTCTAAATTTCTCAGTTTTAAATTCCAGGAAGATAAACAGCAAGATAGAGTCCTGTGGCAGAAGCTCCCTGGGCCTCAACAAACGGTGAGGCCCTGCAGCTCGGAGACCTTGGCTTCAGGGGCTAGAGGACAGGGCAGCTGGCTCGTGCCAGGGCCGCCCAACTCTGAAGAATGTCCTCTCCCCACCTGGGGCTCAGACCCGCCCCTGTCACCTGCTGGGGCCCCCCCAACCATGGCCCCAGGCCCTGGACCTGCCCCCTCCCAAGAACCCCTGACAGGGCCCAGCCCCTCCACGGGCTGCCCCGGGCTCTGATCGCCTGGGAACAACCACGCCTCACTCACCCCAACAGCCACAGGTACGGAAGCACTTCCGGCCACACCCCGAGCTGCCCCAGGACCCCCCCTGCCAGCGTCTGTGTCTGCCCACGGCCAGTCACCCACCACGAGGCTGGCTGGGCCCTGTGGGTCCCAGACATACTCCCGCCCTGCAAGGCCCTAAAGGGGCCCCTCAGGGCTCGGCAGGCTCCTCGTGGGGGGAGAAAGCCCATCCTTCCCATGGGGGGATTCTCCAGGGGCAGGGACCCCCTGCATGCAGCCCACCCGCCCTCGCCCCCACGAGGCTGCTGGGCTGGAGGCCGACGTGTGCCTCTGCGGCTGCAGGAAGCCTGCACCAAGAACGCCGGCGTTTTCCTAATAAATCCTCTAATTAGGGAATCCCCGCGCTGCCCGCCGAGGGCTACCTGCTGTTCCCACACTCGGGCTCCCCACGCGCTGGTGCTGGCACACGTGCTGCCTGGGGTGGGCAGGCCCTGCTGGGAGAGGGGGCTTGGACAGTGGCCCGGGGGGGGGGTGCCAGCAGAGCCTTTGCCCCTGGACACTAAAAACACGTTTCAGGGCCCCTCTCCCATTCCTGGAAGCTTCTAGGAGGCCGAGGTGCAGGGGCGTGGGGGCTTGGAATCTGGCGGCGGGTTCCAGATGGGATGGACCTCAGGCCTGTGCCCAACAGGTGAGCCGAGAGGGGCTCACCGCCCGCAGTCTGTGGGGTCTGCAGAGCCTCCCTTGGGCCAGGATGGGCTCCCACCCTCCAGGTAGCTTTTCCAAGTCACCAGCACCCTGGGTCTGGGCCTCACCCACACACCCCGACCCCGGGTGCCCTCCTGGATGGCTAACACCCTACACAGGCCCATGCAGCCCCCTCCAGGCCTCTAGACCCCAGGGTGACAACACATTGCCTTCTGCGGCCTGAGGGGTACGCTCGGCCCAGTACCTGTCCCCCTCCCCCGCCCCCCCCCCCCCGTCCCCTGCTGTGAGTTCCCACCATAGCCAGCAGGTCACAGCGCCCACAAGCAGAGAAGATGCAAACACAGGCTCCCAGCCATGGAGGGTCCAGCCCAGAGCCCCTCTGCAGAGGACTGCGGGAGGGGACAAAAGAAGGGGTGCACACCGGTTTCCATGGCAACTGGGAAGCCAGCCCGGCCTCAACCAGATCATCATGGCTGGAGAAAGAAATCTACATCCTAATTAAACCTGGAGAGGCCACCGTGGGGCAGTCACGAGTGAGGCGGAGGGGGCCGGGGGCAGGGAGCGACACAGGCTGGCTTCCGCCCCCCTCCGGGTCCCCCCTTCCCTCGCCCCGTGTCCCCCGGGCCCTCTGCCTTCTTTACTCTCTTGTACAGTAAAACTCAGGCGAGGCTGCAACTCCGTCTGGGCCAGATGCCTCACAACTCCCAGTCCCGGCCGGGAGGTGTGGGGAGGGGGCCGCCCCTGCTGGAGAGTGGACGGTGCCCCCGAGCAGCGCGGTGGCAGCAGCATCAGCAGCAGCCGTGAGGCCCCGTCCAGGAAGTGGGGAGGGGCGAGCCCCCCACCCATGCCCACCGGGCAGCTGGAGCGCGTTGGAGGCGGAGGCGCCTGGGAGGGCGGGGGCGGGGGCACTGTCTCTCCCCGCCCGCCCGCCTGCCCGCCAGGCCTCAGAGCTCTGCAGATAAACAGTCTAAATTAGGAATTAAAACACTGCCTGCTCCCCCCAGCCACAGGCCGGCCGTATTTCAAACGTGCAGGAAACACCCTGGCCCCTGCCTGGAGCCCCCGCCTTCCCCACGGGGTTCTGGAGGGTCGTGCCATGCCGAGGGAGCAGGCCACCACAGGTCCCAACGAGGCACAACCACTCACCCTGGGGCCAGCACCAGGCCTGGGAGAGACGGACAGAAGGGCAGGCCTCCCTGGGCCAGAGTCATGCCACCCTGTCCAGGGCTCCCGTGAGCCCAAGGAGGAGGCTGGCACACGGTGGGCGAGGGGAGCCGTCGGTGGGGGCGTGCAGTGCTGGCCCGGTGAGCACCCTGCCCCTGCCCCGGGAGAGGCCTTGGGGGCACTGGACTTGGCCTGGACACTGTGGAGGGCAGGGCAGCACCCCCGCCCTGAGCTCCAGGGCGCATCCCCAACTTCCTGCTCACCCGCTCCCAGGGGGGCTGCGGGGGGGCTGGCCTGGAACAGGGTGTAGCCCTGGACAGCGTGCGCTCCGTGGTGGAATTCCAGGCATCAGACAGTCAACAACTCAGGACCAGGCCCAGGGACTGCCCCCTCTGCCAAGGCTCAGCCTGGGGCCAAGAAGCCAGTCCAGAGGGTGCCACCTTCCTGGGGGGGTCTGGGGAGGTGACTGGGGCTCAAGGCCAGTGGAAGCAGGTGTGTGTTGAGAGCTGAGAGCTGGAAAGGCCAAATTAGCAATGACGGGGAAGTGCCCCCTCAGCCCCTCCCTCTGTACCGTGCACCCCGCTCGGCTGCCGTCTTGCTCTGCCCTCGGCAGGGAGGAGCAGATGCTTCCTGGGGTGTCTGCTGCCACCCCCCCCCTACCCAGACCCCATGAGGCCATGTCTCTTTGCTTGGGAAGGGACCCCAGCCTCCTCTCTTGTCAGAACAACAGCCGCCCCCCAGCCCCACCCCAGCCCAGCCTGAGAAACGTCCGGTCCAGGCTGGAGGTCCCCACCACCCAGACCCCATGAGGCCATGTCTCTTTGCTTGGGAAGGGACCCCAGCCTCCTCTCTTGTCAGAACAACAGCCGCCCCCCAGCCCCACCCCAGCCCAGCCTGAGAAACGTCCGGTCCAGGCTAGAGGTCCCTGGACAGAGGGACACAGCCATGGGCCGGGCCAAACTCCTGCCCTCTGTGCCCCCGCCAGGCGACGGCTCTGCTACCTGGAATTACCTACTGCCTTCCCTCCACTTCCCCAGCTACCCGACCCTGTGGACGTGCAGAGCCTCAGGCCCAGGGCACGTAAGCCCCTCAGCCTCCCTGGGACAGGCAGGGGCACAGGGGTTCCAGGCCGGCCTCCCCTTCACTGGGGCCCCAGGGGTGGGGGATTTAAGCGCAGGGGCAGCACCAGGACAAGCAGGGCTCTGAGGGCCTTGTTTCAGGCCTGTGCTTCAGACCCTCACAGGCCAGCAGTTTCAGAGTGGGCGCTGCCAGGGGCCCACCCAGGTGTGCGGCTGGAGGCACCCAGGGGCCTGGGACCGCTTGTCAGGTGGAGAGGGGGGAAGCTCCCCCAGGGGCCCTGCCTTGTGCTGGGGGGTGTGGGATGCGCCCTGGGCCCCGAGAGACCAGAGAACCGGGAGACAAAGGCAGGGCTCAGCCAGCGGCCGGTGCTCCGGGAGATACCGCGGGGCCTTCCCTGCAAAGTCCTGTGTTGCAGCCCAGCCCCCTGCACGGTGGTCGTATTCGCAGGTGGGGTCTTTTGAGAGGCGATGGAGGAAAAGTGAGGCCACAGGGCAGGACCCTGATCCAGAGCACATCCCAGTGAGACAAGAGCAGGACGGGCAGGCACAGAGGGCAGAGCCACAGGCGGAGGACAGGGGCCCGGGAGGAACCAGCACTGCCCACCCCCAATCTGGATGTCCAGTCCCCAGGACTGCAAGAAACACATTTGTGAAGTTTAAGCTATCCATCTGCGATGCGCTGCCACGGCCACCTGAGCGGGCTGCTTCAGAAGGCATGGTCCGGGGTGTCCCAGGGGCCCCAGGACAAACAGCCCCTGAGCAAGGGGTGGGAGAGGGTGTGCTCAGCAGTCTGAGGGGTGGGTACTCCCAGCAGACTCCTGAGCTGGGCACAGAGGGGCTCTCGGGTCCACAGATATACTGGGCATCACCCTGACAGGAACCCCCATTCCCACCCCACTGCCCTCAGGGCCCTGTGGAGACCACCTCCTCCAGGAAGCCCTCCCGGCCTGCAGCTATGCGCGATGACTAGGGAAGGGCCGCCTGCCTCCTACCCAGCACCCCTTTCAGCGGCTCCAGGGTGTCCCGCAGCAGCTGGAGAGAGAGCTAAACCCCCAAGTCCAGTGGCTTCTCCGCCCAGACTGGGGAAGCCCAGAGCACACTGAGCCATGGCTGACCCAGTCCTAGAGCTGGGCCCCCGGGGCAGACAGAATCTGTCCGCTTTCCATCCCCACGCCGGCACCTGCCCCGCAGGAGCGCCTCAGATACCTGGGCCAGAGCAACTCACTGATGTCCGCCTCACATGCCCACTGTGTGCGGGCCCCGGTGCCCGGCTAGCGTCAGAGGAGACCGGACACGTGGGCTCCTCGGGGTGGGCCAAGGGTATGGAAGGTCCCTGCAGGATGTTCCCAACACAGGACACGGTGGACACCAGCCTCACCTCTCACCTTCATGCCCCAGGATTCTGGTCCACCTCTTGGGTCCCCCCACCCCCACAGAGCCCGAGGCAGACGGGCGTGAGCACTGGCCTGGAAATGAGCAGCCAGCTCTAAGGCCCGGGGGCCCTAGGCCTCCCAGGAACAAGCCAGATCCCTGGCTGTGACCACTCCAGCTGCTGCTCCCTCCGGCGTTCTGGGAGCACCTGCTGGTGCCAGGCCTCCAAGCACCGCGCACATGGGGGGCCAAGACAAGATCCCACCCTCTGTGCTTTTTTCCTAACAAAACGCCACAGACTCTGGCACCTCTGCTTTCTGAGTCTGGGGAACCCCAGGTGCGACTGGTGGAGGGGGTGGAGAGGCAAGTGGCCGGGATGCCCTGGAGACAGGACTCCCAGGCTCTCCGGGTTGGGGGCCGGGGGGTCTCCAATCCGGGAGCAGCCCTAGATGCACGAAATCGCTTTATGTAACCCAGGCCAGGCGGGTAAAGCAGGAGCCGGGCTGGGGATTAGTGACAGGCGTTGCCATGGCAACCTGATTAGTCGGAAACGTCGTCTTTGGGAGTGCTCGGGCTGCGCAGCTCTGCAGAGGTAAAAGGAGACCCCAGAGATTCATTAGCAACAGGTTCCCATGGCAACCGCGCCAAGCTCATTAATAATTTTTTTTTATTCCTCGTGTGGGTGTTGAAATTCTCCAGAGGGCTGATGGAGAGATGGATGCCAGGCAAACACACGCCAGCTACTCCCACCCCCAGGCCAGCACCACCCGGCCCTGGGCTTGGCCCCGCCCCACCCATGCACTGTCTGCGCACCCACCTGGGTGCCAGGATGCGGCGCCTGGCAGGCCACATGGCTCTGACGGTCCTGCCTGGACGGTCCATCCCAGGGGGATTCAGTTCAGAAAGGCTGCTCCACCCAGGAGGCCGCCAGGCAGGGCCCCTTTTCTAAGCCAACTGGACAGCCCTGCCCACCTCCCAGTGGTCACCCTGGAAGCATCTATGGGTGGGCGCGTCCTGCTGGCTCAGGGGGCTCAGGCTCGGGCGGGGTGGGGTCCCTCCCCAGGGACTAGCGCCAAGGCTTCTGCAGACCACTGGCTCAGAGACCCGAGTTCGGGGCGCACGAGGCAGGAAGGAGGTGCTGTCTGGGAAAAGGCTCTGGCATCTCCAACGACAGGATGCATTTCCCCAGAGCCCAGCAATTCCGCTCCTGGACACAGCCCCAGCAGAACTCGGACTGCTCACGGCAGCACACATCACAGCGGCTGAAAGGTGTGACCCGCCATGGCCACCACCAAGTGAACAAGGAACACGAGGTCCGCCACATCAGCCTAAAAGCAGTGACGCACCATCGTGCTCCGGCCTGGACGGGCCCTGAGGACACCGGGCTCAGAGAGGGACACCCGACACACAGGGTCACTTACGTGGGACTCCCCTTCTACGAAAAGTCCAGAGCGGGCACACCCTGAGACAGGATGCCGACCGGGGGCGCCGGGGCCAGGGTGGGGCTGGGGAGGGCTAGCGGCTGACAGGGACGGGACTCCCTTCAGGGTGATGGAAAGGTCCCGACGCTGACTGTAGTGACAGGCGCACAACTACAGCAAAGAGCATGGACCCGGGCGCTCCGCGTGGGCTATACTGATGCGCGTCACACCTCGCCAAACTCGAAGGGGACAGTGGGCTCCTGGGGGGGACGGCCTGCACGCCGGACCCCGGGGCCTTGCAGGGACCTGCTCTGACCCTCAGTTTTCTCAACAGTAGGCAGAAGTCGGTGCTGACACGGCTGCCTCAGGGTCGAGACAGAGCAAGGGGCTCCCCATGGCAAACGGGTGAGCCTCTTGGCCACTGTTCCCCTGGCCTGACGTCAGAGGTGCCTGGGTGCCCTCCCACCTGCCACATGTAGGAGAGTGATCCGGGGCCCAGCATGGCCTCCCAAGGGGCACCCCGGGAAGGACTTGGTGATGCCCGAGTGAGAAACCACACAGGGACTCCCTGCCTCTGGGTCCTGGTCGCACGGACGGGACACGCGGCCTGGGGCGCCTGTGAGACGCTGAGGAGTGGTCGCAGCAGAGGACCGTGGCCGTGGGTGACGCGAGCAGCCCAAGGCATGCTCTGAGCCCCTCGCGCCCCAGGAGGTGAGGCCGCTCTCACACCCAGGGGGCAGGTCCAGCCTTGACCTCAGGAAGGAAGGGAGACCTCGGCAGGCGAAGTGGGAGCCAGGTGGGGATGAGAGCTCAGCCAGGAGGAGCTGGCTCCCTGAACCCTGGGCCCAGGCACCCCCTCCCCGACCCCAACGCCCAGGAGTCCATGGTCCAGGGATGTGCTTCATGATCCTTTGTGCCCCAGGTCCCCAGTTCCACCCTGCTTCTAGAATGTTCCTCAGGCCCCACCTCTTGCTCCTGCATCCAAGCAGCGCCGCGCTCAGCAAATGGGGGTGCTGGGTGGGGTCCTTCCCAGGGACCCCAAGTCTCCACGCTCGGCCAGCCTCCTTCCACCTCGACCCCACTCCAGATGGTCCACCTGCCGCCACCCCTCATGTGTCCCACCCTGTGCCCCCTCCCCACACAGGTCATTGTCACCTTCTGCCCCTCCCCCGCCATGTACCCAGTGTGGCATCCTTCACGGCCCAGAATGACCCTCAGAGCAGCACTGGAAGAACGCCACCCCGGGCCCGGAGCAGTAGGCCTGCTGTGCCCAGGGCACAGCGCACGCGGACAAACGTGGCCGGCTCGACATCGCAGCAAAGTGGCAGGCCTGCTCTGTGGCCCGAGCCAGCGGCTGCCCTGCCAGCAGCCCAGGGGACACGTCCTCGTCCATCTCGATGAGGCGCTAATGCAGGCTGACTCATCAGAGTGCAGCCGCCAGGTGACCGCTTGAAAGACAAAGGGACGGGATGCGGGACCATGTGGCTCCCGCCTGGCCTGGCCGGAAGAGCCCAGGACCCTCGCACCTTCCTGCAGGCTCCCAGGCTGCCCAGGGGACCCTCCCAGTGCCCCTCCTCGGAACAGCACTCGTGGCACTCCCACCTATTGTCAGATGCCCCCACACCTGTCCCCTTGCCTGAGCCCCACCCTCCAGGGCTCGCCCACCTGGCCTCAGCCGCCCCCAGCAGCCCGGGAGCAGCCACACTGCTCACACCCACGCCCTCGGCCTCACACCCCAGCCCGCCCCAGACACTGTCCACAGGGACCAGCACCTCTGCTGCCACTGGGCCGGGATCTCCCTGTCTGCCCGTCCTGCCCCAAGAGCCGGGCCTGAGGCAGGATGCCCACCACACCTGCGAGCGCCTGGGGCTGGGCTTCAGGCCTCTGGGGGAGCCGCCTCGCCCCCAGCCACCTCGGGCAGTGCCTCCTAGAAGAGGACACAGGAGCAGCCTGAATCCAGACACCTCCAGAGCCCCTGCTGCCACAGCGGGTCTGCAGCTAGGAACGCGACCCCTCACCCGCCAGCCGTCCGGGCTGCATCCTGCAGGACACCCTCGGTCGCACCAGGCACGGCCAATGCTGGGCTTCCTCCAAGGCTGATGCAGTCAAACGACCCCCCAGGAGCTGCAACAAAGCCCCCAAGGGCCAACGGCACAGGGAACACTCGCTGAGCAAGCAGCTCAGCCCTGCACAGGGGATTCTGCCGTCTCCATCCACCCAGAAGGCACCCGAAGGCCCGATGTCCTCACGGCACCTCCTCCAGAAAGCCCCCCAGGATCCCCAGTGACACGACCGCTTGGGGTCTGGCCAGGCCTCCAAATGACCGATTTTACGGTTGGTTTTCTGTCTCCCAGGAGCCCTGCTCCTCGTTGGAAGGTCTGACATGGTTTCCCCCAGTGGGGCCTGCCTCTCCCAGGGGACGGAGACAGGCCGAGGGCGAGAGACCAGGCACCACAGGCCGGGGGCTTAGGCTACAGGAAGGCTTCCTCTCTGAGTCCAGAGGCCAGGAGCCCGTCGGCAGGCTGGTCTGTCTGGGGCCGTGAGGGCGCTAGTCCCAGGCAGGCCTCTGTGGCGGCTGCAGGAAACCCAGGGTGTCCTGGGGTGTGGCCGCCTCGCCCATGTCTGCCCCCACCCTCCCGCGGTCTCCCCGTATCTGCACCTGCTCCTCTCGGACTGAGGGCCCGGCTCAGGCTGACCTCATCCCAACCTGTGTCCCCAAAGACCGCACTTCCACATGAGGTCACCTTCCGAGGTCCGGGTGGACGTGAACTTGGGGACACGCTCAAGCCAGTGCAGTGGCCTACACACGCCGGCCTGTGTGGACGACGAGCAGAGCCACACCTTGGACGCTGCACGCCCAGCCAGGTGCGGTCCCCCTGACACTGCCTGCCTGCCCGGAGTGCCCACCCTGCCAGGACCCCCTCTGCGTAGTGATGCCGTCTATAGGGCAGGGCCAAGTCCCCAACACTGCCACTGTCACGTCCATTTCTTTGTCCCCTTCGTGGGCTCCCTGGAGCCAGCACCGAGAGCAGATCCTGGGAGGTGTGTGGCTTCAGGGGCCTGACCCGCTCTGTGCCAAGCACACGGAGCTCCGGGGGATGTGGGTGCCCAGACCCGCCGACAGGCAGGCCCCTTCTTACAGCCGCAGGCAGCACAGAGATCAAGGCCAAAACGGGCCCATCTGGTCCCAGGCCTCCCGGGGTGCCTGGGAGGGGCTCAAAGGTCACCCTAGTGGCGCCAAGTGGGCAGCCTGGGCCTGGCACTTGAGAACCTGGGGGGCAGCTCCCTCCACGGGCACTGCCCAAGAGCTATCGCTGCAAGGGAGGCCCAGAGGAGTTGACAAAGCCCTCCTCCAAAGAGCCCAGGCTGCCAGCCCAGGGCCCAGCAGATGGTCCCAGCTGCCCCATCTCCCTGGGCAGGATGGGGATGGCTGCCCGTGAGGGGTTGAGGGGCACAGGCCTGCCCCTCGGACCAAAACACTGGGGTCCAGAAGGCGACCTGTCCACCAAGGCCCCTCAGCTTTGGGGTGGTGGCCCTCATGGCCTCTACCTTTGGTGCAACAGGACCCCGCCTCTGACACCCTGACGGGGCCTGGGCCGGGCCCCGGGCTCAGAGCCAGCCCCCACCTCACTGCCCTGGACTCCAGGGACACACACTCAGTCCATCCCGGAGGCCCCACCACCTTCTGGAAGATCCCCTGGGCCTCCCCCCACCCCGTGAACACACCCAATGCTGCACACACCCCCTGCAGGCTGGGGCCAGAGCCCGGGCACCCTCAGAGCTGCTCCTGGGGCCAGGGCTGTGTCTCGGACAGGCCTCCAGAGCCCCCGCTGCATGGTCCCCTCACCAGCCAGCTGGACTGGGCCCTTCACCTCGGGAACCGGGTCTCAGCGGTGGGAAAGGAAGAGGTGTTTTTTTGTTTTTTGTTTTTTTTGCATTTTTGCCTTTTCTAGGGCCGCTCCTGCAGTATATGGACATTCTCAGGCTAGGGGTCTAATGGGAGCCATAGCCACCAGCCTACGCCAGAGCCACAGCAACGCGGGATCCGAACCGCATTTGCAACCTACACCACAGCTCACAACAACACTGGATCCTCAACCCACTGAGCGAGGCCAGGAACCAAACCTGCAACCTCACGGTTCCCAGTCAGATTCGCTAACCACTGCTCTGGAAGAGGTGATGTGAATGAGAAACAAAGGCACAGGCGGGGCCACCACCCAGGCTGGGGGACAGCAGCCACACTCCCCTCCTGTGACCAGGAAGTCCTGCCCGGCCCCCCTGGTGGGAGGGGCTCAATGAATCCAGGGGCCGCACCCCCCAAAGGGGCATCAGGGTGCCCCCAGCCCAGCCCCCACCCAGTGAGGGGCTGAGACACAAGGGCCTCTTGCCGGGGACTCCACCGGGTGCACGTGGACAGGTGGGGAGAGAGAGATGATGGCCACCCAGAAAAGGGGCGCTGACCTCCCAACCCAGCACCCCGACCTCACCTGGAGGCCAGCCGGGAAGGGGCACTGGCAGAACTCAGAACAAGGAGAGAACAGTATGACAAATAGGCCAGTCGCCTGCCAGGCACCTTGGCACTGATGCTGGGTCAGGCTTTGCCCAGTTCCAGGCAGTGGGATGGGGGCCATGCCCACCCAGGAGAACTGGCCTCCTCCCTGTGCTGCCAGCCTGCACGCCGGCCCCGAGCACCCAGCCCACTCTGTCCAGGCTCAACCACAAGGGCTTTCGTTAACATCTGCTCCCTATGCGCCCGCGCCCCAAGCAGAAGGAAGAGCTGACATCGCGGGGCTGGTACCCCTGCACCTGTAGAGACCCGGTGGGGGAGGGGTCCCCTCTCCCCCAGGGCAGCCCTACGGAGGGTGTTCGGTCTTCTCACTGTTGGACCTGCCCGACTGTGGCAGAGAGAGAAGCGATGGGTGAGGCTGAGCAGGGGCCGTCCTGGGACCCGCCTTGGTCCTTGTCAGCATCGTGCTGGGGGGGGGGGTGCTTCTAGAGCCCCTGAAATCCCACGCATCCAAGAGCCACTCGGGTCCTGGAGAGGCGGGCTCACAGCATGAGGCCCCTGCCCCCCATGGGCAGCTGGGAAGGACCTCTTGGTCATGGGAGGGGAGTCTAGCCACTGTCCCCAAGCCTGGGTGGTGGCCCCCCCCCCGTGCCTTTGGGGCGGGGGGGGGGGAGGCAGGGCCCTCGCTCACACTCCAATTTAACACACTCATCAACCATCTCCACTACTCAGGCTCCCTCCACAGGGAGCCCTCCCTGCTCGCCCCAGCAGAGGGGCCAGCGTGCTGGCCGCCAGGGGCCCCGGTGTCCTCGCGGCCTGCCGTTTGGCCACGCGAGGCGGGGCAGCCTCGCCTCGAGATGTGCAAGTGTGTGTGTGCACAGCGGGGCCCCTCCCCAGCAGAACGACACCAAGCCGCTCCTCACTCTGCGAAGACAGCGCAGCCGAGCAGCCCCCATCTGTCATCTGCGGCGGGCGCAGTGCTCTGGGGACGGTGCCCGAACCTGCTGCCAACGCGTTAGGCTGGGCCACTTCCCTCTGAGACCCATCCCATCCAGGTGGGGGAACAGGGCCCTAAATCACTCTGCGTCTGCCACCGCGGGCAGGCGCCACCACTTTAACTGCCCGCTGCTCGGGCGCACGTGGCTCAGAGATGTTTCCAGCTCCGTCAAAGGCAACCGCTCACCAGTGCGGGGAGCGCGCAACTAGTCTTTTGTGTCAGAGTTAAATACCCACTTACAAGAGAAGAGAGAAAAAAATATATATTCCCAACTTGGCGGCGAGGGCTGCCACCCCCTTCTGGGCGGTCTCTGGTCTCAGTGCGACACCCGCGTAAATGAAGGTAACGTCTTTCCTGCCTGACCTTGACTGCCAAGGCCAAGGTCTAGACTCTGGAGCCTGACGGGCTGCTTGGATTCATCCCGGGATGTTTGACAGGCTGGCCCATCCCCCGCATTCCTTCGCATCCTGACCCTGGAACGGGGAGTCCCGCCAGCAGCTCTGGGGAGCCGCTGCCTCGCCTGCTGCCCCGCCTGCTGCCCCAGGAAGGGGCGAGGAGCACCCAGACCACCTCTGAGCTCCTGTCATGCCAAGGAGGGCGCCCACAGCATCCCGCAGTCAGGATGGAGACTGGGCGGTCAGAACGTGATGCCCGCTGCATCTGAGAGCTTCCTTTGAAGGCTGGCACTCGTAGCCACGTCTTCACCTTGGACCCTGCCCCTGCGGTGCCCTCCACCCTCTCCTTGACTTCTCCCCCAGCCTGGTCCCAACACAGCTCTTCCCTTGGAGAACAAGCCCCAACCCAGCTGAGGCAGACCCCCACCCCCCCACCCCCCCCCCCCCCCCCCCCCGCACCCGACGGCTCCTCCCTTGCCCTCACAGCATGCCCCCACCTGCTTCAGCTGCACCGACACATTCCACCAGCCTCAGGGCCTATGCGCAGACCGTTCCTTTGCCTGGGACACGGCTGCTCCACGCCCACCCCCTCCAGGTCTCTTCCCCTGAAGGGTCCCTGTGTCCATCAAGCAGAGAGTCTCCCTGGCTCCCCACCACCACCCCAAAGCCTCCATGTGGCCCATCCCACCCACCCGAGCACCCCCACCATGGTCAGGCCAGCCTCACCAGACACACACTGGAAGCTCTGCTGGGAGAGCCTGGTGGGCCCAGCACAGCGCTCAGGCCAGGAAAGGTTTGTGTAGACAGACCGCCCTGAAATGAGTGCTCGCAAGAGCCCCTGTCTCACTCTACGTGGCTCTCCCCACCCCCACAACGTCCCCACGGTCCAGCTGGGCAGCAGATGTGGTGGCCAGGGCCACACTCGGCCTTGCCATGCCACACATGGGGCATTAATCAGTGCTTTCTGGCCTCTGCCAACTAATCAGGCCACCGAGCTGGAGGAACACCAACTGTCTGCTCAGATCCCAGATCGTACCCATAGGTTCCTGGGTGGCAAACGAGGCAGGGCTAGAAGCCTAGGCCACTGCGGAGAGGGGACCTCGGCCAGGCCCCTCCCTGGGCAGCATCACAGCACTGACCGTGACACAGACACAGCCAGGGCTCTCCCAGACGAACGCACCTCAGCTCGCACGAATTCTCCCTTCTACACCCCCCCCGCCCCCCCCCGCCGTCCCAAGGTCTTCCTGTTCCTTCTCACATCCACCCAAATGGCCCAGCCCAGCCTCACCTCCTCCAGGAAGCCCTCCTGAGCCCAAAAGCCAGAATGAGGACACATCACAGCCCTGCTCTCAACTTGGGGACCAATGGGAGCTCAAGCCCATGTCCAGGGACCCCGAGGGGCAGCCACCCAGGGACAAGGCTCCCCCAAGCCCGCCTCCTGCAGGCCTCCTGCCGGGGAACCCACTGCTGATCCCCAGGAAGCCTCCCTGCCATGGACTCTGATCTCCACTGCCACTCGGTGGGGGAGGATCTTTCCTTGGCTCCCCTCCCCTCCCCTCCCGCGGGCATACAGTCGGTGCGCAGCATGAAATCGTGCCCCGGAGGGAGCAGGAGGTGACAGGGAGGCCTGGGGCTGCAGGCCACTCGGAGCCCTGTCCCCCATCCTTTGTCTTTCAGAGGAAGCCGGGCAGAGCCAGGTACTCCAGTGAGACACACGGACGCACCGGCCAGGGGGCAGCCTGGGGATTCTAGGTCCTGAGAAATAAACACACTGGTGTCGGGATCGGGGTGGGGGGTGGAGGGGAGGTGGAGGAGGCGGCAAGGACAGGACAGGGACGGGGGGCGGGGGGGGGCGGTCTGTGCTCCACAAAGCGCTCAGGGGTCATGGCCACAGGATCAGGAAGGTGAGGACACGAGACCAGCCACTCATGTCCGGCCTTGTGGGGCCAGATGGGTGCTGGGGGGCAGGCGAGGGCAGATGGGGGCCCGACCTTTGCCACGTCAACGCCCCTCATGTCCCCGACAGGACGCCCACGCCCACTGAGGGCCCAGACGCTGGCAGCAACCACCGAGCCCAGGGCATGAGTCTGGGGCCCTGACGTCCAGGAGGCGCTTTCAAGGACCTGGGCTCACCTCCCTAGGCTCCCTGCCGGCACAGCCCTGTAGGTCCTGCAGACTCAGACTCAAGAGCCAGGCTGGGCTCACCCTGCTCTACCCTCGTGACCTTGCCATGCCCTGCGTCCTCCCTGGGCCCTGCGCCTGGGGCTCTCGGGGCCCAGCCTCTGGGACACACCTCCTGGAGATGCCCACCACCCCCAAGTGCCCCCGTGGCTGCTTCCCAGTCCCTACACACCCCAACGGGGCCACAGCCGGTCCCCAGGCTCACATGGAGACCGAGACAGGGCCCCCTTCCCAGCCTCCAGCATCCCTGGGAGGCCCCGCCCGGCCTGGGTGCCAGGAGGAGGCAGCTGCATCACAGCCGCGCCAAGGAGTCAGGAACCCCGGGGGAGCCCAGGCAGAACACAACCCAGAGCAGCTACAACACACAGATCCCACCCACCCTCCTCTATAAATAAGCCTGTGTAGGAGAAACAGCGCTCGCCCCAAAAGTTCCAGCACAATTATATTTTCCAGAAGCAAAGTAAATCAATAAGGAAAATGCCGTCCTTGGAAGCTCCTTCGCTGTGAATCGCGTGTCCCTCAAGGCAGGGACGGAACGCACGTGCTCCCTCGTGTGGGGGGCCATCCACGCGGGGGTTCTGGAAAGTCCGGGCCTTAAGGAAGGCCTCGTCCTCTGTTCCAACCGCCGATCTCGTCCCAGCTCAGGGCTGGGCTGGGCGGACCGCCTGGGACTCTGCCAGCCGCCGGGGAGCGAGGAGCTGCTTTACGGAGTGTGGGTTCCAGAGCAAACCCCATCGTCCCACTTCCCTCTAGGCAAGTTTACCCTGGGCAGTGGGCAAGGCTCCGGAGAAGGACGGCAGGGCTGCTGATGGGACAGCCACCTGCAGGGAGGGACGCCGAGGCCCAGGAGCACCCTCCAGCCCAGAACAGACGCCACCGGGTCCCTGGAGAACCACAGCCCCCGCCTCTCACAAGCTGCTGCTCCTCCCAGGAACGAGAGGCTCCGAAAGCCTTGCTGAGACCACGGGGTTCCCCGAGGGGCTGGTCCCCACCTGTCCGGGCCCACTGGCCTATTTTAGGCACCTCCACACCAGGGCCTGGCATCTGCTGGAGGCGAGCAGCCGTCCCCACACGCTGGGGCCCACCCCGCTCGACAGATGCAGCTCCTCCACACCCCTGCCAGCCCCAGCCCCCGCCCCAGCCCCTTGCCTCACCCCACTTGCGCGTGGCAGCGCCCCACCTCCCCTGCGCCGAGTAACACAAACAACCTTGCGAGCCGTCCCAAAGGACGCAGCCTGCCCGGAACAGCCAGAACACAGGGTCAGCCTCGGAAGACTCTCTGGGCCGCATAGGGACAGAGTAGCCAGACGTGGGGGCTGTCAGGAGAGAAACTGCAGGCCTGCTCCCCTCCCTAACTGGTCCCGCGAGTGCTTGGAAGTGACCTACACATGGGGGGCGGGAGCCTCCTGTCCCAGGGCCTTAGGGCACCCACCCCATCACCCACCACCTCCCCCAAGTCCGGCCACCTTCCCGCCAAAACGAGGTGGTCTGGCCATCTCCAGGCGGGGATCTGGACAGAGGACAAGCCTACAGCCACCCTGCAAGCTCAGCCTGGCAGGGGTCAAGCCCAACCAGGGGCTGGGCCACGCCGGGGGGTGGGGGTGGGGGGGCCCTTGGGCCCTGGCCCCTCCCTCAAGCCACCATGGCTCTCTTCACAACCATAGGGGTCCCCTGACTCTGCCCAGGTCTGGACTTCAGGGAAGGAACATTCGGCGCTTGTTACTTTCCTGGTACAAATCCCTCTTTGGGGTGTGATGTCTGCACAGTTAAACCCACAAGGTAGGAAAGACACACGCAGGCCTCCCTCCCTCCTGCCTCTTCCACGCCAGCGTAAGTTCACATGCGAGGTCCCGCCTGGCAGCCTCCTCTCCTCAGCACCGCACCTCGCTGTTGCACCGGATCCCCTCAGGCCATGGGGTGGGAATGCCCAGCGCCCAGAGCTCAGCCACTTGGCCACCACCTCCACAGACCAGTGGGAGGACTAGCTGGGACCCAGCCAGCCAGGGCCCGCTGACCATCCCCAAAGGCTACCTGCTGGGGGTCACCAGACCTGCTACCAGCATCTCAGAAATGCCCCCTGCTCCACCAGCTCTGCTCTAGAACCTTCTCCAAAAGTCAGCGTTGCTCTCACCAGGAGCAGAGAGGGTGGCCCCCTTCCTCTCTGGCTAGGGAGGCACTGGGAGAAGGGAAGGGGCACCAGCGTGCCACTGTGCGGTGCCAGCTGCCTCCCTGCCCCCCCACCCCCCACTGCGCATGACTTAAATCAGCCCCAACAGCGAGTTCAGCCGGGAAAGGCGAGTTCACAACCAACGTCCCCGCCTCCCTCCGCGGAGAAAGACCAGCGAGACCGCACAGCCTCCCAGCCCCCAGGGTCTCCCGGGCTCTCCCAAGCGCAAGGCGCTGGAGGAAAACTTTGCTCCCTTAGTGAGGTCCCGGCGAGGGTCCTGCCTCAGATCACACATGCCATAAACCCAGAGAGAATTCCCGTCCTGACCGGCACCCATGGGGGCGGAGGGAGTTCCGATCTCCTCTCCCTGCCGACCCCTCTCCACCGCAAGCCTGCGGTGGCCTCGCTGCTTCTCTCCCCGCCCCTCCAGTCCTGAGCTGGTTCCGGAGCCGGGACACCCCATTCAGATGGAGAAAGCCGCCCCCGCTGCCCGGCAAAGCTCGGCCCGGGGCCGCTTCTTTCGGAGGAGCGCTGCCCTCCTCGCGCCCCTGCCCTGCGCCCTCCGCGCAGCCAGCCCATGCTGGGTCCAAGCAGCCCGAGCGTAGGAGGCACACGTGGAGAGGGTCCCGTGCCCCGGACCTCCATGCCCCCGATCCCCGCACCCCGGCGGCCCGGGAAGGATATGGGTTACAGACCAGCCGGAGACACCAGCTGCGCGGCCGCGTGGTCTGCCCGAGGCAGAAAAAGACCGTGGCCGCCAGTGCCGGGTACGGGACGGGCTGCTCCTCGTCGGTGCCCAGCTCCGCACCACGTTCGGTCGCTGGGCTCTCGGGGGACGACGCACTGGGCCCCGACCCCGGCTCCGTCTCTGATCCCGGCGCCCCAGGGCTCGCGGGGGATGCCGCCGCCGCCGCCGCCGCCGCCGCCGCAGGGCCTGGGGCTGGCGCGCCCAGGGGCACTCGGACCTCTTCGGCCGCCAGCGCGCCCTCGGTCATGGTGGCGGCGGGCAGCACCTGCGGGGGACAGGCAGTGACCAGGTCCCGGGAACGACACTCTCGCCTGCCTCGGGTGGAGCGGATCCGCGGGAAGAGCCACTGCCACCGGGATGTCTTTGTCTTTTCTCATTAGAGACACAGGCACCCCCCGCCCCCGCCCGCCCCCTCCCTCCGGCGAGGGCTGGGCGGCCCCTCCCCCACCGCCGGGGCGGGGGCAGGCGCACGAGGGGCTCCCCCGCCGGCTGCCTCAAGTTGAAGAGGGTCCCGGCGCGCTGTGGGGCGCGCATCCTCGCCGCGTCTCACCTCACTCCGGCGGCCGGCGGCGTCCCTGCGGGCATCGCCCGGGTGGAGTGGTCACCGCGTACCCGGCAGGCGCTCGGCCCCGGCTGGAGCGCCGCCGCCCCCAGCCCGCGCCCCCGGCCCGCGCCCCCGGCCCGCTGGCTCCCGCTCCGGCTCCCGCTCCGGCTGGCCCGGCGGCAACGGCAGCGGTCCGGCGCAGAGGGGTCCGCGGGGCGGACTGGCGCGGGGCACGGGGCGCGGGGGGCGCGGGCCGGGCGGCGGGGCTGCGAGCGAGCCCAGAGCCCGTCCACTCGCGGCGCAGGAAACTTCGGAGTGAGCCCGGGCGGGGCGGGGGGCGGGGCGGGGCCGGCGCGGGGGGCGGGGCCGGGCGGGGGGCTCCGGAGGGGCAGCTCCCGCCCCGAGGCGCGCGCGCGGGGGCGCGAGCGCCGCCCCTCCCCCGCCGCGGAGGTCGCCCCGACCCCCGCCCGGGAAGGCGGAGCCGGGTCGGCCCGCGCCCCCCGTCGCGCCCCCACCCTCCTTCCCGGGCGGGCGCTCGGGGCGCCAGGGGGCGCTCGCGGAGAGCCTTGGCGGGGGAGGGGGAGCGGCGCCGGCGTCCTCCCCGCCCCCAGCTGCGGGGGCGGCCGGAGCCGCGGAGGCGGGCCCTCCTCCTCCTCCCCCCGCTCCCCTCCGCGGCGCGCGCCCCGGCCCCTCCGCGCCGCGGCCGGGGGGTCGGCGAGGGGGCGGGGCCAGCAGGCATGGGCGGTGCGTGGCGGCCTTGGCCGCGGGCCCCTCCCCCTCCGATGTGTCGCCTGGGTGTGTGTGTGTGTGTGTGTGTGTGTGTGTGTGAGTGTGTGAGAGAGATGGGCTGCCGTATCCGTGGGTGGGATTCTGGATGCTCGTGCAACCGCATCCCCCAACACGCGCGCGCGCATTCCCAAGCGCACCTCAGGCAGCTTCTTCGAACTTGTCTCTCACGCAACCCGGTTCCGGTTCGAGACCTGTGGGATCCCGGGGAAGGGCCAGGCCCTCCCGCACCCCTCCGCTCTCACACCGAGATGCACGGGGGACAGAGCTCAGACGCCTGTTCTCCGGGGTCCCACCCAGGTGGGCTCTCTTGCCTAGCTCTTCACGCACGTCCCCACAACCACAGTCTTCTGGCTCCGAGTGCCCAGGGGGGTTGGGCAGGGAGAGCAGCGGGGAGGGGCCGGCTCCCCGGTGGAGGAGAGACCTCACCTCCTCTGGACAAGAGAACGGGGCAGCTGGTCCACACAAGCTCGCTCCAGGGGTCTCAGGCCTCAGCAGATGCTCAGGTGGGAGGGCTGGCGTGCAGACCCCCTCCAGACCTCAAGAGGCTCTGGCAAGGTCACCGCCAGCCGGGGCTTTCCCATCTGTGCGGTGGCACTGCAGAGAGTGTGACCAGGTCGGGGTGGATGCGCTG
Source organism: Phacochoerus africanus (assembly GCF_016906955.1). NCBI lineage: Eukaryota > Metazoa > Chordata > Mammalia > Artiodactyla > Suidae > Phacochoerus > Phacochoerus africanus. The sequence goes on from NC_062548.1 coordinate 45,653,263, forward strand.
TCAAGGGCAGAAGGAAAGGGCCTGGGAGGCGCTGTGCCCTCCAGCGCGGGGCCCTGGGGTGAACACCACGCTGCATGCAAGACTGTGGTGGCTCCCACGCAGGTCCCAGGAGGTGTCCTGCACTGGGCTGATCACTGCTCAGCAGCACCTCCTCTTGTATATGTGAACTTTTCAAGAAAAGGAAAACATTTACTCTATTTTAATGCTGCTACTTAGCCGTGAAGGGCCATGGCCGGTAATTAAGGCCCTCAAAGAGCAATTAGTGCCCCAGCCACCTAGGAGGGGGCCTGGGAGAGCCCCAGGCCTAGGTCGCAGGAAGCTTGCAAGGGCAGGCAGACAGGAGAGCCGCAGCAGGGGCTCACGCAGGGCCCTGGACCTCCTGGTCCTTTTCACATGGCTCATCTCATTAAAAGTGAAGGCAAAGCTTGAGATTGGTTCTTGCTGGGGGCTGTGGTTCGTTGGACAAAAATTACTGAGAGTTGACAGCGTGCCAGGTCCTGCATGGAACTGGGGTGCGGTGGCAGTGACCAGTACAGGCCCTGTCCTTGTCCCTTGGAACTTCATTCTGGCAGCGAGGTGGCCACAGACAAGTCTGTGGGTAGAGGATGAAAACAGTTACAAGCTGTGCTAAGCGCCGTGGAGAGCCAGGATAGGGGCCGAGGGTCTGTTTGAGGACAAGGCAGAGAAGCAAGGGGTTCTCTCAGCATGGAGAACAGACTGTGCAAAGGCCCTGTGGCACAGAAGGGAGCCGGAGACTGGGAAGCAGCAGAGCCAGCCCGGGCTGCCCGCACAGCAGTGGGGTGTGCTAAGGTTAAAGAGATAAGAGACGGCCCTGTGGTGCTGGGAATTCTAAATGTGACAGACTGCCACCCTCTGTCACACTCTGCCCTGCAGACATCTGCCGCAGAGAAAGGGCCAGGGAGTTTCTCAGCAGGCATTGTTTTTTAAAGAGCATCTCTAAGCTGACAAAGATCTGTAGCCTTCAGGAGTCCCAGGGCCCGTTCAGAGACCCGTGATGCTACACTGACCATGGCAGGGCCTTGTCCACCTCAGAGTCTTGGAAGACCTCTTCCCAGCACCTCCCACGCCATCCAGCACATCCGAGAACTTTGTCCTCCAAGGCTCCGCGTCCCCGGAGCTGATCCTCACTGACCCTGCGTCCGCGGCAGCGTCCGATGGCACCGACCACACAGGGCAGGCTCGGCTGCGGGGCTGAGAGTGACGTGGCTCAGGCCTGAGCGCTTCACGGGTGGGGGACTGCCCCACGCAGGGGACAGGAGGTGAGGAAGAGGTTGGGGGTTGATACGAGAGAGAAAACGGCGTTGGAATCAATGAAGCTGGAAAGGGACATTGCAGAGCTGAAGCACAGGACAATTTGGAAATTGGCATTAAAAGTATTTCATTAAACTGTACAGAGTGTTCAGATTTTTTTTTTTTTTTTGAATCCTCTTGGCCTCTGGAAAATTTGATTCTGCTTTTTGCTATTTCCTCCTTTTTTTTTTTTAAGGGTAAAGCTATTTTTTTGACATAGATGGGAGTGGGGGTGAACAGCCTGTGGGTTCAGCCCGAGGGAAACTGGCCCAGGAGTGGCGCTCCTGCCCTGGGGGCTCCAGGCTGCCTTGGGGCCCTCCACCCTGGCGGGCTGGGCCTAGGGCAGTGGGCAGCATGGCCACCTCCATTAGACTTGTGGGTGCCTGGCCCAGGTCACCACCCCCACACAGCCACGCTGCTCTGTGTCCATGCACCCTGTCCACCCTCGCGCTGGCTGGAGCCCACAAGGCCCCTCTCACCGCATCCGTCCTTTCTCCTGCCCTTCACCTGGCTGCCGCCTCCCCTCTCCGTCCATTTCTTTATTTTCTTTTTTGTCTTTTTAGGGCCACATCCGCGGCATATGGAGGCTCCCAGGCTAGGGGTCGAATCGGAGCTGTAGCCACCGGCTTCCACACAGCCTCAGCCACGCGGGATCCAAGCTGCCTCTGCGACCTACACCACAGCTCACGGCAATGCCAGATAACCCACTTATCAAGGCTAGGGATCGAACCTGTGTCCTCAAGGATGCTAGTCAGATTCGCTTCCGCAGCACCACGGCGGGAACTGCTCTCCATCCATTTCCCTCCCCTCACACGCCCCCATCCGTCCAGAGGCCCCACTGGTTCTGGGCTCTGGGTGGAGCCTCCTCAAGCAGGCACAACCCGCTCCTGGGTGCTAAATCCAGCCTGCCCCTGTCCCTTTGGTGCACAGACCCCCAGCCAAGGGGCCCCTCTCGGTCCCGGCCCTGGCCCTGCAGTGCCCACTGCTGGGACGCCCCTGCGCAGCCCTCGCTTAGCCAGCCCTTCAACCATCAGTGCCCGCTCCAGGGCGTCTCCGCCCCCACACAGCTCCCCACAGCACTCTCCTGCCGTCTTCAGGCCAGCCCCGCACTCCCGAGCCAGCATGGTGTCATACTTAATGTGCCTGTGATGCCTGGCAAGTCCCTGTCCCAAAGGGGTGGCCAGGAAACACGTAGGAAGTGCAGGAGCTGTAGGAGCAGAGACCTGAACGAAGGTGGGAGACGAGATACCAGTCATGCAGCAGGCGAGCATGTCCGGAGGAGTGGAGGCTGAGCCCGCGTCACCCCGGCCACGCCGAGCCCACCTAGGCACCCCCCTGGGGGTACTGCAGAGGGATCATGCCTCAAAGGAGGGGCCCTGGGCCTAGCACAGGAGGTGATCCACCTCAGCCACCCGCCCCCACCCCCGAGCCCACCTTATGCCTCTTGGATGGGCCACCATCACTGGCAACTCCCGGATGCCTAGAAACAGGGGCCAGAGGTGCTCCCTTCAGCGTGCGTGGGGCTGGAGGCAGCCCTGGCCAGGCTCTGCAGGCAGCGGCCTGCCCTGAAGGGCCAACACAAGCCTAGACCCCTGACCAGCTGGGATGCCTCCAGCGACAGGTGCCTCACTCCCAGATGCATGTCTGCCTGGGCCTGAGCGTCCCGGGCTGTCACCCCAGCTCAAGGGCCGCCTGAGATTTGGGGGTTGCCTGGCCCCACTGGCTGTCCTGGGCAGTGGCACCTTTCCCAGCCCCCAAGACAAAGCAGCAGTGAAAGTCTCGTTCGAAACTTGCACCCCCCATTAATGCAGGTGCCCAGAAGACAGCGTTTGCTCTAATGCTTAATGGTTTCCTCTGCATTTTAGTGGCCTGTTCATCTTTCAAGCTGTCCCCGCAGAATCTGCCCTCTCTGTCTCTGCCAGTGTCCCAGACAAGCCACTTGGCTGCCCCCACCCCACCTCCACATGGCCCCCGCTCCTCTGCCTCCCGAGTCCCCACGGGGCAGTGCTAGACCAGGGATGGGAAGGGGAGGGTGCCCTGGGCCTCAGGCCTCCATCCATCTCTGAGTGCAGAGTGAGCCTGGTCCACTGCTCACAGAAGCCTCTGACTTAGCAAGGAAAAAAAAGTTTTCCTAGTTCATTTTGAATTTCATTCACTGAATCATGTTTAGTGTAAGTATATCCCACGCGATATTTGGGATATACTTAAAACATTGGTCTGGGCGTTCCCACTGTGGCGCAGTGGGATGGGTGGCGTCTCTGGAGAGCCAGGACGTAGGTTTGATCCCTGGCCCAGCACAGTGGGCTGGGGATGGGGCGTTGCTGCAACTGCTACTCGCATCTGATCCATATGCCACAGGGCAGCCAAAAAAAGAAAAAAAAAATGGTGTCTGAAAAATGGTATCTGAGCCGCATGTTTTGTATGTTATCTCGTGCCCCTGCCTGGGGCAGCGGGACGGCTCTGTGAAGGGCTGGGAGGGAGGGAGGAGGCCAGGCCCAGGCCAGGCGTCCGCTGCAGGGCCAGAGTGAAACAGCAGGTGTCCAGGGGGTATTGAACAGGGATAAGGGGCACCTGAGCGTGGGTGCTGTGTGCCCAGCACCCTGCAGGCTGGCCCTCACCTCCTGCCTCTCCCCATGGAGGCTCAGAGGGTCCGGGCGGGCCCCAGGCCAACCAGCTCAGGTTCCCTCTGGTCAGCATAGGAGGGAAGGGGGGGGCTCCAGGGTGTGACCTTTGAGCCCCCAGACTCCAAAAGCAGGGTACAGTACATAGGTCACTCTGGAGCACGGAAGCTTCTAGGCCTTCATTCTCCAATTGCGCAACAGCGTGGGGCTTTGGATGCGAGACTCTGGGGGGCCGAAGAGATGGGTCTCTGCTACAGGCACACAGTAGGTGCTACATGAGCACATGCTGCCGGGGTCTGTGGGGCCCGGGCTTGCCTTGAACCTCAGCCCCAAGCTGTGCTGGGAGGGGTGGCTCCCACCGTGGGCAGGGGCCTGTCGGCTACTGCGTGGTCAACCCCCAGCCCCCAGCTCGCAGAGGGGGCTGCTCTTCCCTGGGGACCTCACACATTGTCTGGAGTCTTAACTCAGCACTGGCAGTTTTGTTACGTTTCAACCAGAAGAGCCTGAACCTTAACAGCAGCGAGTGGAGAACCCTTCCACCGCACCACCGCTGGGTTAAAAACACCCGTTTCTGGGAGTGTCTGTCGTGGCTCAGTGGTTAACAAACCCAACTGGTATCCATGAGGTCACGGGTTCAATCCCTGGCCTCGCTCAGTGGCTTAAGGATCCGGCGTGGCCGTGAGCTGTGATGTAAGTCGCAGATGCAGCTCGGATCCTGCGTTGCTGTGGCTGTGGTGTAGGCCGGCAGCAACAGCTCTGATTGGACCCCTAGCCTGGGAACCTCCATAGGCCACGGGTGCAGCCCTAAAAGACAAACAAAAACCAAAAAACCACCCGTTTCTGGAAGCGTCTAGACATTCCCGCCACGCTTTATGTGAAAATTGCCCTCTCTCACCTTGGCTGTCACTTGCGAAGCCTGAGCCCTGCTCCGCTCCCCAAATCCAGGGGGCCATGGGGACACTTGGCTAGGGGACACTTTCCTGCCTGGGAAAGGGACATAGGCCACGGCAGGGCCTAGGGGGCCACGTGTCCCAGCTCACCAGGGCGTTAGGGTGTTTCCCCAGCCCTGATCGGGATCTGGGCCACCCAGCGGCCAGGGAAGTGGGTCTCGTGGGGAAGGGGCTACGGGAGGACCTTGCCGTGTGCTTCAGTGTCCGCCTCCGTGAACACCCCACCCCCCCAGAGGCTGCCAAGGGGCTGCGGCGCAGGCAGTGCCGCTGTGGCGGGGGTGGCCCCGTGTCCACCAGGAGGGGGTGAGGGTTGGGGGGAGGCTCAGGGCCTTCCTCGGGTTCTGCAGCTGCAGGGCCTGGGTTCGCATCCCAGCTCTGCCACAAGTTGGCTGTACGGCTTTGGGCAGGTGTCTTGACGTCTCTGAGTCTTAGATTGTCTTCATCAGGTGAAAAGCGATAGTGAGCTGGCTGTTGCTCTCAGGTGGTTGAGGCCAGAGTTACCGGGCCACCAGCAGTTCCCAAGCCCACCCACATCCAGCCCTTCACATGCATGTTCACAGCAGCGGCCGTGACTTCAGACCAAGGCGAAACCACCCAGGTGTGGACAGACACGCGGACAAACTGAATGTGGTCCTTCTGTGAGTCCAGCTCAGCCCCAGACAGGAGCGATGCTCAGACACAGCTGCCGCACGGCCAAGTCTTAAAACCATGAGGCCGAGTGACAGCGGCCAGACACAGGGCCAAGCAGTGCAGGATCCCACAGGATGCCCAGAACTGGGGAGACCACAGGGTGCCACGGGGCAGGGGGAGGGGAGCTCAGATGGGTTGTCCTTTTGAGGGGGCTGAACACATTCTAAAAGTTGACTGGGGGGCGGTGGCTGCCCAGCTCTAAATATCCCCAAATCCCCGCACCCTGGTGGCCGTGGGAACCACATCTCCACAAGCCGAGAGGCAGCAGCGCTGGAGGGATGCCCGTGATGACAGTGGCGCTGCCCCAGGAGGGGTGGACCCGAGGGGCCAGAGCCCGGCCTCCGAGGTGCTCACTGTCCTCGGGGGCCTCAGGCACCGGGCCCTGGAAGGCCACCTGGCAGCAATGTCAGGCCGAGCGGGTGCCCGTGCGGGAGCTGAGCCACCGCCCCAAGGAGTTAGGGCAGCCCTCCAGGACCGGCGATGAAGGGGTGTCTCAGCTTTGAATCCAGGGTACAGCCCCTCCTGCCCGGGCCGCTGAGTGCTCCCCAACAACAGGAGGGATGGGGCTGACCTGGGGGGACAGGGAGCCAGCCGGGTGCTCCCAGAGGACCATGAAGGTGCCGCGGAAAGTGGGAAGCTGGAGGCAGATGTGGCCCCTCCTCATCTCCACACGGGTTCCCTCCATAGCCCCCAGCTCCACCTCCCCCATGCCCACAGGAAGGCCTGGGGCTGGCAGATTCACTCACGAGGTCTCTTCCGAGGCTCAGCAAGGCCCCTGAAAAGTCGAATCTGCTGGCCCCTCAGACCTCAGGCTCCTCCTCGGCCAGCCTCCCTACCTGCCCCGCCTTGGCCATCAGTGACTCTGCCCCGGGACCCAGACAAGGCCTCCCACTGGGTGGTCTGCATGCCACCCTCTTCCCTGGCCCTCAGCCCCATGTGCCAGCACTGGAGCTGGGACCCAGCAGGGCAGAGACCCTCAGAGCAGCAGAGGACCAGGGCGGGGACAGAGAGAGGGTGGGAGCATGACATCAGAAGGAGGGTTGAACGAGCCCTGGCCTGGGCGGTGACATAGAGGAAAGCCTGGGAATTGTCCCCTGGGAGCCAGGGCTGCCCTGACATCACCCCTGTTCTCTGTAGCACCGACGAAGGCGGTCACCCATCCACGGGATGCTGGGGACCCGGCTGGGAGGTCCTGCCTCCTCGTGCTCATTCACATGGGGTAGTTTCCACCTTAGTGGTTAAATGGGTCAAGCTGTCCACTGCCGCGTGTGAACAGCCCCTCCCAGCTGTGACGCGGGCCGGGGAGCCTCCGGGCTGCAGGGCCGGGAACGGAGGCGGCAGAAGGGGTGCCCTCGCACCCCAGCCACCACTGGGGCCCGCCGACAGCATTTACACAAATCATGGTAAACAGTTCCTGTTTGTTGAATGTTGATTCCACTTAACAGTGGCTTCTCCTGTGCCCGCGGGCGAACACTGCAGGCCGGTCACATTTTCAGGGAGGGGGAGCCGCTCCCAACCGAGGAGACAGCAGGCTGCCCGCCCACCTGCACCACGGCCCTCGGTGCCTCAACCACCCAGCAAGCCCGGCGTCCCTCCTGGACAGGGGCCCCTGCCTCCCCTGGAAAGAGTTTCGGAGGCTGCGGGCTCCTGGGAGCACCCAGACTTGGGAGCACGGATTTCAGACAAGCTGCAGTCTGGCCCTCGCCTCGGGATGTCAGGCTTTCAGGGCAGCCCGGGTCCCCTGGAGGCACACGGTGTGGCCACATGGGCCAGAGCAGGGCTGGGACGGCCCCCCGGATGGGGTGGATTAGGGCTCGCGGAGCTGAGGAAGCAGGAGCAGGAAGTGCAGGAGAGACCCACGCGGCCGTACCTGCCCCGAAATGGAGGCGGGAGGGGGACACCTTGAATTCCCCACCTCGTGTTCCTGAAAATCCAAGTCCCTGAAGCAAAAGTGGGCAGTCTGCCGGCCAGAAGGATTTCAACCCCAAGAGATTTTCTGACTTTCCACGTCTGGACTGTGGACGGTGGGCCTGCACCTGCCTGGCCAGTGCCAACTCCCGGCCGATTCCCATTGTGTCTGCAGCTTCCGTGCTTCGCTGCTGGTCTGGGGAACCCGCCCTAGGGCCCAGGGTGAGGCGGGGTCGGTCAAGATGTGAGGGTGACCACGCACCTTCTCCTCGCACCCAGGGCCTTGGTGAAGGGGTTGGGGCGGCTCCTTGGCTGGGGCAGGTATGGAGACCACATGGCTCGGGAGAGGGACGTGTCACGCGGATGAGGCAGCCTCAGAGTTGAAAGGACCTGAGGATGAGTCCCGTAAAATGATAGGCTCGCGGAGGTCCTGTCATGGCGCACTGGAAACGAACGCGACTAAGAACCATGAGGTGGCAGGTTCGATCCCTACTTTGCTCACTGGGTTAAGGATCCGGCATTGCCGTGAGCTCTGGTGTAGGTCGCAGACACAGCTCGAATCTGGCATGGCTGTGGCTGTGGTGTAGGCTGATGGCTACAGCTCTGATTCGCCCCCTAGCCTGGGAACCTCCACATGCCGCGGGTGCGGCCCTACAAAGACCAAAAAATAAGGGATAGGTGCTGCCTCAGGTTGGCTCCCACCATGAGCTGGGTTTGCTCCTGGGCAGATGGACTTTCCGGGGGCAGCCAGGCCTTAGTCGTGATGGGGACCCCAGGCATTGGGTACATCACAGACCGGCATCACTTGCTGCGGGGTGAGGGAGGGCAGTGTGTATCCACTTGCTTCTGTTACTGTGGGTGGGGGGCGGGGGGACCCTGTACAGCTGGGTGTCGCCCTTGCTCAGCCAAGCCTTCCAGGGTTCAGACGTCCCAGTGCAGACCTCAGCATTTTGCGAGCCTGCACTGTGCCCTGCCAAGCCCGGGGCCGCGGGAGTGGCTGTCGGACCCCTGCCCTCCTCCCCCACACATTCCGCAAGCCCAGGGCGGGGGAGGGACAAAAAGGCTGCTGCCCGTGTCAGGGGCGCCCTCCTGCCTCGCCGAGGGCCCTTGATGGGGGGACATGGTCCGAGCGGCGGCTCCAGCTGGCCCTTCTGTCACCCTCGGGCTCAGACGGCAAGGAGGGAACCCCGGCTTTTCTCCTTCCTGCTGTTGTCAGTAAATCATCTTCTAACTTTGTCGGAACAGGTGAAGGGAGAAGAAAGCAGCAGCTTTTGCCATTATGGCAAGTGTACCTGGCAGCGTCCCGATAAGGAGGGCAGTTGTCATCGGGCCGGCACATTCCTCGCTGAGCTTGGTGCCGTGGCCTGGGGTCCGCGTCTCTGCCTGCCACCACGCAGCCTGCGGGGCATGTGGCCTGGGCCCTGCTGAGCTGATCCAGCCCGACCACCACAGGCCACCAGGCCAATGGCTGTTTCACCCTCGCCTTCAGGGAGGGACTCGGGGGGCACAAGGAACATCAGGAAGCCCCCCTGGAAGTTGCACCGTTAGCACCTGACTTTGGGTTAAGCCCTGCCTGCCTCGGGCTCTTCTTTCCCTGAGGGATCAAACCCATGCCACAGCAGTGAACCCTCACCACGGCAGGGACAACACCCAGTCCTTAACCCACTGACCCACCAGGGAACCTGGGCTCTTCAAAAACCGCATCCTTCTGGGAAGCGCTGGCAGAGGCCACCAACAGTGCGTGTGAGTTCATCTGTCCTCTTTCCCTGTCGCCCCACAGTGCGGAGCAGAGAGTTGGGTGATGGTGGCAAAGGCATTTAGGGGCTCCGGGTTAGAGAGACGGTGGGGGCCGAGCAGAGCAGGGTTGGGGGGGTTGTAGGCTGGTGTCTGGGGAGCTGGCTGCCCCAGCTCCAGGGGAGACCCACCTTGGCCTGCAGGCAGGGCCTGTTTCAGGGGCACAGGTTGGGTGGCAGGGCCAGGTGGGATCAGGCCTCCCGGGACGCTTTTAGGGGAAGAGGGCTCAGGTTGGGCCATTGCAGGGGTCCAGCTTGCATCAGGGGCAAAGTGCTCCCAGAGGGGGTCTCCAGGGGCCTCTCGATGTAACGTGGAGGTTCCCCTGAGCCGAGCGCAGCTCACCCCCCGGGCCTTGGGGGAAGGGGCACTTGCACACCTGGGCTTATGCTGGGTGGGTGGGTGATCGAGCCCAGGACTGAGTGTTGGACCTGTGCTGGCAGCTCAGCCCCTTGGGGTCCCTCTCTGGTCCGCAAGGCCCCCTCCACAGGCTGGGCCTTGGGACAGGGCCGTAGATGCGGGAGGTCCCAAGGCCAGTCCTGGACGGTTGTTATGGCGGCCAGAGGGCAATGACCGCTCGGCCTCTCCAAGCCTCCCACCCGCCTGGCAGGTGCCGCCTCCAGCCCCTGCCCCTCGCCTGGCCAGACAGCTGCTCCAGGAGAAGGGCTTCTGGGCGGCAGATGCCGATGCTTTAATTTCCCTGGATTTATGAGCTCTTCTGTGGCTTCATTACTGAGATAAGGATGGAGACCACTGGCAGGCTCTGCTCAGGATGAGCAGCTGCCCGCAGACCAGCCCTGACATGCAGGACCTTCGGGGCCTCAGGCCAACAGCCTGGACCCTAGGTGCCCCCCTTGGGGCCACGAGACGTCTGTGGAAACCCCACAGTGGACTTCACGCTCGATGGTGAAAGGCTGGAAAATTTCCCCTGAGATTAGGGACCAGACGGGACGCCGGCTCAGCCACTGCCATCCAACACGGTGCTGGAGGCCTAGTCGGTTTAATTGGGCAGGAGCCAGATACAAAGGGCTGAAAGTTTGGGAAGGCAAGAGTAAAACTGTCGACGCACAGACCTCAGGGCTGCATAGGGACTCTTGAGGGGTCCCTCCAATCCGCGAGAGCCACTGCGGGGACGTGGCAGGAGCACAGGACCGCTGACCGAAGGGTGAGCCAGCGCCACGCAGCTTCAAAGCAGGAGGAGGTACACGCCCACTCACAACAGCACAGAAACACAAAATGGGTGCACATTGGGGGTTCCCGTCGAGGCTCAGCAATAACGAACCCAATGAGGAACCACGAGGACGTGGGTTCGAGCCCTGGCCTCGCTCAGTGGATTAAGGATCCGGTGTTGCCGTGAGCGGTGGTGCAGGTTGCAGATGCGGCTCAGATCCTGTGTTTCTGTGGCTGTGGTAGAGGCCAGTGGCTACAGCTCTGATTCAACCCCTAGCCTGGGAACCTCCATATGCTGCAGGTGTGGCCTGAAAAAGACCAAAAATAATAATAATGATAATAATAATAGGTACACTTTGATTTAACAAAAGATGCGCAAGGCCTCTGGAGGGAGGGGGCAAGAAAGTTAAGACCTGGACGTCTGGAGACACATTTCCATCCACAATTGGGGATCGGGAGCCTTGGTGTCATCAAGCTGTCACACCCGTCGCCCGAGTTTCACTGTGAGATTCAGAGCAACCCCGCCCCTACAACGAAACCCCAAAGCCTTTTTGCAGCACCTAACCAGCCAAATACAAGATACACAGGGAAACGCAACGTGTAGCAGCAGTCAAACCGCCGTGAGAACAAGAGCACAGCTGGAGACTCACCCAGGCACCGGTGCCACAACGTTCCACACGGAGCTAAGGGCAGACGTGGCCCTAACGTGCCAGGTGATTCAGCAGGACAGAGGAAGCTCTCTAGCAAGTGGCGTTGGGAAAAGTGGCAAACCCAGCAGGAAAACAACCCCAAGCCTCCCTCCCGCACAGCCAGAGCAACGTGAAGCAAAACACAGACCTCGCACACAAACTGAAACCACAACTGTCCAGAGAGGTTGTAGATGCGTATCTCTGCCACTTTGATGTGGACAAATATTTCTTTTTTCTTTTTGTCTTTTCAGGGCTGCACCCACAGCATATGGAGGTTCCCAGGCTAGGGGTTGAATCAGAGGGGCCGCGGCCAGCCTACACCACAGCCACAGCAATGCAGTATCTGAGCCACATCTGCGACCTACAACCCAGCTCATGACGACACCGGATCCCTAACGCACTGAGCAAGCCCAGGGATTGAAGCTGCGTCCTCACGGATGCTAGTCAGGTTCTGAACCTGCTAAGCCACAACGAGAACTCCTGTGCAAATATTTCTTGAAGAAAAATAAAAAACATAACTATGAAAGAAAAAAATTGATAAATCAAGTTTCATCAATTAAAACTGGCCCATCAAAAGAGCCACCGGGAAACTCAAAGGCCAGTGCAGACTGGGCGTGGGATCCATGGGCGGGTCTGGCCAGAACTCGGGGCCAGGGTGGAAGAAGAAGCACCAGCACTCAAGGTAACATGATAAACCACCGGGTTTGGAAACGGTCAGAGGCCGGAATGGAGGGAGGCAGTGCGGCTGAGAAGCCGGTAGGGAGAAGCCCACGTGGCGGCAGTGCCGGAGAGGCCTTGATTTCGGGCCACACATGTCATCTCTCATCCACAGCCCTGCCTTTTCCTTCCCGGCCTGATCCTTCACCCGCAGGCTGAGAAGGGTCGTCAGCCCCAGGAAGGCAGCAAACGGCCTCCTCCGCCCCAGGGCCTGCGGCCCCCAGAACTCTTGGGGTGCTTCCTGGCCACGGAGGGGTGGGCGCAGCCGCTCTGGGGGCTTCTAATCCCTGAGAGGAGCCCGGTGGTGGGCAGCCCCCACCCCGCAGAACCCGGAGGGAGGGGCAGCCAGGTCGGGGGGCAGCTCACGGGCCTCTCCTCCAGGCCCCTGCCTGGGTGGCCGCCTAGCACCTGACCCTGAAAGAACCGTGTCCACCACCACTTCCGCTCACCAGCCTCCTCTGCCCAGATGCCCGGAGCCCTGGACCTGGCCATCTCCGCACAAGCCTCGTGGTGGCCTCGGGGAAGGCGGAGTGTCCCCCGGGAGTGCCCTGCTCTGACGGTGGGTCTCCCCAGGGTGGCTTCCTTAGCTCAGTGGAGCAGCTGCTGTGGCTGCCTGGACGGGGACCTCCTGGTGTTGCCAGAAGCGTCAGGCTCTCTCCTTTATTTCTCCTTTGCTGGAACGAGGACAGCATGTGTTTAACAGCCCCGCTGGGACGAGGACAAAGCCTGCTCTGTGTCCCCAGAGCCCACACTGGTCGCCGGGAGCCCGTTTGAGGCTGTGGCCTCCACGACCCGGCCAAGGGCTCCGGGCTCCACGAGGACGCACAGAATCCATGGGGGCTTGGGTAGCAGCAGTCAGGGAAAAGGGGAACCTGAAAAGCCCCCCAAATACCTAGAAACGCTGGGTAATCCACAGGACACTGTTTTGAGAGCTTAGCTGGGCTCCAGGAAAGGAAGGAAATAAATGCAGGGGCATCCACCCAGGGGGCTGAAACTGAGCGCCACCGACAGGGTGGCTGATAAGTAAGAGCAATTTACTTCTCCCTTCTGGAGGCCGGATGTCCAGGACCAGGGTGCCCCGTGCAGGTCACTGACGGCCAACCTGTGTCCTCACGGGCTGAAGGGGTCTCAGTGGGGTTTCATTTGTAAGGATGCTCTTCCCCCTGTGAGGCCGAGCCTCGCGATGAGGTCACCACCCGGAGACCTCACCTCCTCACACTGTCCCCCTGGTGGGCAGGTTTCCACACCTAGACGTGGGGGACCGCGGACACTCAGCGCACCGGGGATGCACGAAGAACAGGGTGGCGAGGCCGGAATCTGCACCCGCGGGGCCTGGAGCAGCATGAGCACCCATCTAACCAGGGGATGCAGTGTCGACTGCTACACAGAGGCAAGGCCTTGGGTCCGGGCCAGACAGCGTCAGAATCGGGGTCCCAGGAGGTGGGAAAACTCCAGCCACAGGCACCGCCTATGTCACCTGGCCTCTGGGCGGGACAGCGGTGTGTCCTGGGTGGGTTTTTTTTTCTGCTTTTTAAGGCCGCACCCATGGCACATGGAGGTTCCCCGGCTAGGGGTTGAATTGGAGCTACAGCTGTTGGTCTATGCCACAGCCACAGCAGCGCAGGATCCAAGCCGCATCTGCAACCTACACCACAGTACACGGCAACGCCAGATCCTTAACCCACTGAGTGAGGCCAGGGATCGAACCTGTGTCCTCATGGATCCTAGTTGGGTTCATTAACTGCTGAGCCATGAAGGCAACTCACCGTCCTGGGTCTTGAAACCACAGGCTGGCCTCACTCAGACCATCAGAACTGCACTCCCTTTGGTTCTAGACACCATCCAGCCGAGATATCGGCACAGAGTCCGGGCCATCAATGCCCTGGGCCCTTAGGCTCTGTGCTGTCAAGCGCCTCTGAACAGGTAACCCTGAAACCAGCTCCTGGGGGCTCAGCTCACAAGGAAACCCGCCCTGTGAGCCCAAGAGCGCAGGAGGTGATGCAACTTCAGGGAGGAGCCCTGGGAAACGCATGGGGGGAGCAGAGGGGGCCTCGCAGACATGAGGATGGCGGTCTGTGGGGGTGCAACGTGCATGCGTGGTGGACGTCCAATTGGGTGAAGCTGAGGAGAGAATGAGTGAATTTGAAGAAAAAGGTACAGGGACGACCCCGTGTGCCCCACGGAGGGGCCCCCGCCTGTCTTTTTACTGGAAGCGCAGGAGTTCGCATGTGGCCTGTGGCAGCCTTTGCACCGAAATTGGAGTCAAACAGTTGTGACTCCATGAAGCCAAACATATATATATATTTTTTTTGGTCTTTTTAGGGCCGCACCCATGGCAAATGGACTTTCCCAGGCTTGGGGTCGAATCAGAGCTACAACTGCTGGCCTACACCACAACCACAGCAATGCAGGATCCCAGCCACGTCTGTGACCTACACCAGAGCTCACCGCAATGCTGGATCCTTAGCCCACAGAGTGAGGCCAGGGATCGAACCCACGACCTCATGGTTCCGAGTCTGATGTGTTTCCGCTGCGCCACAACTCCAAGCCCAACGTACTTGTGATCTCTGCTCTGAAAGGCGTCCCAGCAGAGAGAGAAAAGAAACGAAGGAGTTGCAAGGACTAAAGCGTTTCGGCTGAGACGTCCCCAGAGTTGAGGGACACGAGGAAGCCCCGGATTCCAGAGCACGATGCACCCCAAACTGAAATGAGTAAATATAATGAATAGGAGCAAATTCCCACCCTGGCTGGGCCAGGTGAAGAAGAAGAGAGGGGGTCTGTCTGGATGACGGAACAGCACCCCCAAAGCTGGGATGTGGGGAGCAGGGGCCCGCATAGCCACCAGTAGCACTGGGCAGATGCTAAGACACTTCAGACAACCTGGACCAAAGGGCTTCCACTTCCTGACTCTGCTGGAGGAACTTCTGGGGGCGGCGGGGGGCGGCGGGGGGGCGGGCTGGGGGAGATGCTGGCAGCAGGTATGAGGACAATAGTAAGAAACAGTATTCAAAGGTACAAAAGATCTAAAAACTGCAGAGCCATGGTGTCCGTGGGTGGGAAGATTCCATATGGCAGAGAAGGCAATTCCCCTAAAATTAACTGTCAACTCAAAGCGATGGCCAGCAGAAGCCCAACAGGTGTTTCTGGGATCTTGGCAAGCCGACCCAAAAACGTATCTGGATGAAGAAGGGTCCGGGAGCCACCAAGGCAACTTCGAGAGAACAGTCAGGGGAGTTCCCCAGTGGCCCAGGGAATTCTGCATGCTGTGGACGCAGCCAAAAAAAAAAAAAAAAGACACAGAGAGAAAGACAGAGAGAGAGAGGAGCCAAGGAGGGGTCCCTGGCCAGATATCAAGATTTATCACCGAATGGGAGTCCCCACTGTGGCTCAGCAGGTTATGAACCCAACTAGTGTCCACGAGGATGTGGGTTTGATCCTGGATGTGTGGGGGATCCGGTGTGGCTGTGACTGTGGTGTAGGCCGGCAGCTCCTATTACACCTCTAGCCTGGGAACTTCCACATGCCACCGATGCAGCCTTAAAAGCAAAAAAAAAAAAAAAAAAAAAGATTTATCACCAACTGAAGACATGGCCACATCAGGGGTTAGATAAGAAGAGGGAGGCAAAACAGAGAGCTGGAAAGGGGTCCCCCAGCTCCAGTCCCACCCCGCATGAGGATCCTGCACGGTGGGCAGAAGCACGGAAAACACGCCTGAGCACTTGTCTGTAGAGCCGCCGCCAACCGCCCGGCTCATATGCCCGATGGTTAAACGCTCCCAAATCCATTCAAGAGCCCCGTGAACACTAAACCATGCTCGCTTACATTTGGTGCTGAGCGGAAGCAGCCTCAGTTAAATGAATATAATTTGTTCCAGGAGGAGAAAGAGTTGAAGAGGTTCCCCTCCTGGACTGAGCGACACGCCCGGGTAGATGGGACACAGTCCGTGGCCTCAGGGCATGTCCAGAGCCGCACAGGTGAACAGAGGGGGTCCCATGAGATCTGAGCCACCGAACGGGATTGACGATAAAAAGCATCACCCAGGAGTTCCCGTCGTGGCGCAGTGGTTAACGAATCCAACTAGGAACAATGAGGTTGCGGGTTCAGTCCCTGCCCTTGCTCAGTGGGTTAACGATCCGGCGTTGCCGTGAGCTGTGGTGTAGGTTGCAGACGCGGCTCGGATCCTGTGTTGCTGTGCTCTGGTGTAGGCCAGTGGCTACAGCTCCGATTCGACCCCTAGCCTGGGAACCTCCATATGCTGCGGGAGCGACCCAAGAAATGGCAAAAAAAACAAAAACAAAAACAAACAAACAAACAAAAAGCATCACCTGCACGGTCACGGCCTGCGGCCCTGTGCTCTTGTGGCGGTCCCAGCCGAGTGTGAGAAGCTGCCGCTGTGTGTGTGTAAGCAGGCACCCACATAGCTCCAGGACGCTCACACGCGGGTGAGCCTGCACCCACTTGCACAGATGCACATGTGTGCCACAAGCTACATGCATTTCAAAAACCCTTGAAGCCACAGGCACGTCTGTGCTCAGTCTTGGAGGAGCACTGCTGTTACGGGCCAATATCTCGGAACTCGCAACTGTTTGGTTTTGGTTTTGCTTTTTAGGGCCACACCCACAGCATATGGAGGTTCCCAGGCTAGGGGTCGAATCGGAGCTGTAGATGCTGGCCTCCACCACAGCCACAGCAACGCCAGATCCCTAACCCACTGAGCAAGGCCATGGATCGAACCTGCAACCTCATGGATGCTTGTCAGATTTGTTTCCGCTGAGCCACGACAGGAGCTCCTAAAACTGGTTTTAAAAGAGGTCGCTTTGGGTTCCCGGGGTCACCCCTCCTGATAGGTCATCCCCACTCCCCACTTCCTGGAACGTCTCCACCTCTGGCCACGGCCAGGAAAGCAGGCCTGTCACGTGGGCCCAGTGAGCCCACCTCCTGGAGCTCAGGGCTGGTCCCTACTTTGGGCCGTAGGGAAACCCCACAGAACTCAGGGAGCCTGGGGGTGGGGGGTGGGGGAAGGCACCATCTGCCTGCCTCCTGTCCCTGCTATGTGCTGGATGGGGCCGCACCTGTGAGGCGAGGGCAGGCCGTCTCCCCCCACACCCAGGCCACGTGGGCGCCAGGAGGCAGAGCGCCAGCTTGGCAGCACAGCCACAGCCCAGAATCGATCCGATCGTAATTGGGGCCTGGAAGAGGTTTAATATTTAACAGGATTAAATATTTAAACAGGACAAGTTGACAGGAAGCCCAGGGGCCCAGGGAGACGGCGGGGACAGGTTCTGAAGATGAGGGCAGGGCTCAGACACCCAGACCCGCCTTCCAGGTATACAGCCGGTGCTCAAGGGGTTCCCTCGGCGAGGATGACCTGGTCCCAGCTCTCAGGGCCGACCAGAGCGGGTCGCGCTGGCTGCCGGCTGGGGGCTCGGAGACCTCCATTCCCCTCCGGGGGGGCGTTTATTGAGACCCAACTGTGCCAGCAGGGCTGGGGTTGGGGCAGCCTTGCAAGTGCTCCTGTGGCTGTGAGGCGTTTCCTCCAGGAAGACTGCCTGGCCTGGGCCAGTTCCCTGTTATACACAGTCGCCTCCTGCACGTCCCCAGGCACCAGTGGCACTGCTAGCACCCGCATGCAGTAGGTACCCAAAGCCATATTTGAGCATCTCCCGGCACATGACACTGGGACCTGGCCGGAGGACGTTGGGCTGCCAGGGAGGCCCGGCCTCAGCACCTGCTCCTGCCCGCCCTCCTGGGGCAGTGCCAGTGAGGGATTCCTGCCTGGAGTCCCAGTGGTGGGGAGGGGTCAGGGCAGGGGTGCGGTGGCACCAGGTTCGCCCCGTGTCCAGCACTGTCCCAGCTGGGGAGGCAGCCTGGGGGTAGGCGGCTGGAGGGCCCGTCACAGGGAGCAGGGGGAGTACACTGGGTGTGTGACCCTCCTGGGGCTGCTGCCGGCCTGAAACAACAGAAGTTCGCCCTCCCACAGCCTGGAGGCCACAAGTCCTGGATCAAGGAAGCTCCTTCCTGCCCCTTCCCGCTTCCGGAGCTGCTGGCGTCCTTGGCCGGTGGCCACGTCACCTAGTCTCTGGCTCTGCCGTCACATGGCCTCCCCGTGTGTCTGAGTCCCGAGAGTTCTCCGATGAGGACATTGGCCATGGGACTAGGGTCCCCCAGTGACCTCATCTTAACTTGATCATCTGCAAAGACCTTTTTCCAGGTACTGATGGTTAGCTTTTGGGACCACAGTGCAAGCCACTAGCCAGGGGTCACCTGCACTGAGGTGCGGGGCTGACAGCGTGTGACTCCAGACCCCTCAAGTGTCCAAGCGCAGTCCCTCCAAACAGAAGAGCAGCCTGAGCTGAGTGGTGGGCGGGGCTGAGCAGGCGGTGGGCGGGGCTGAGCAGGGGGTCCTGGTTCCTGAGTCAGAGTCCACAGGTGGAGCTGAGACCTGGTGGGGCATGGGCTGGGGCTGGAGAGACCTGGGACCTACAGGTGACCAGACATCGGTCTGTGCCGGCTGCGACCCCTCCGCCGCGAGGCTAAAAACTATTGATTTCCAAATCCATCCTCCACACCCCCTCACCCTCCGTCACTCTTCCTTCCAAACTGGAATGTTCGGTCTTTGCCCCTCCAAGAAAGCTCTGATACAATGGGAGGGGCTGTTCTCGAATTTCCAGGCTGCACTGTCTTCCCCCATCCCCCACCCCACCCCCGCCTCCCCCCAAAAGTGTCAGTGAGCTGAGCACTGGACAGTGGAAGGGCTCAGGCTGTGCTCCTGGGCCTTCAGTCTCCGGGCCCCCACTGTCCCCATGTGGCTGACAGGAGGCAACCGTCCAGCCGCAGGGCCCAGGGTCCCCACAGGGCTCTCAAGGAAGCCCTCACCCCAGGAGGCCTCCGTGATTCCAAGGGGCCAGCGAGACCCTGCTGCCGGGGTGCCCCTGCGACCCCTGCACTGTGGGCTGAGGGCGGCTGCGGGCCTTGCACCGGTGGGCAGTGGGAATGAGGCTGGAGGGGCGCCAGGTGTCCAGCTTGGCCCCTAGCCTGCCCGCTCACTCCCACCCTGGAGCAGCTCCCCACACGCGGCACCCCACGTGGCCGGCTGAGCTGCATCTGCAGAATGTCAGGGCCTCGCGGAGGAAGTGAGCAGGGCGGCTGGCCCCTCGTGATGTGTTGCAGACCCTGGGAACCGGGAGAGATGGAGCCCACACCCCACACTGGGGTGACGGCCGCGTTCCAGGTGGACCCAGGGCTTCCTGAGGCTGTCCAGGTCTGGGGCTGGACCCGAGGGCGTGACCAGGGCCAAAGGAGAAAGAGAGCAGGGCGGGGTGTCCCAGAGGGAACCCAAACCCTCTGGGGGGTGGGGTGGGGGGGCGCTCTGAAGCAGGCAGCCCTCCGCCCACCTGGAGACACGTGCCAGCCTGGCCACACGGGATCCCTAGCAGGTGGGTGTGGCTGGAAGAACTCACTCCGAATTGGATATGAGGGCATCTGGTGGATTCCAGGCTCCTGCGCAGACCATGGCCCAGGGCACAGACTTTTAATCTCCACAGTTTGGAACCAGAAATCAGAGACCGAGGCGTGGGCAGAGCCTCAGTCCCTCGGGGGCCCAGGGGGTTCCCCCAGCCTCTGCCTTCGACATCCTGCCTCTCCTGTCTTCTCTATAAGGACACTGTCATTGGACTTAGGGACACCCAGATAATCCAGGAAGACCCACCTAAGATCCCTCACTTAGGGACATCTGCAAAGCAAGGTCACAGTCACAATTCCAGGGTCAGGGCACAGACCTGTCTTTTTGGGGCCACTATTTGACCCTCGGCCGAGCCGTGTTGAGCTGGTTCGGAAACGAGCTGTGAGTCTTGGGGTCGTGAGCAAGACCAGAAAAGTCTGCAAGTCTCGCACCCACCTGCAGTGACCAGAGTGTAACCGGCTGAGACCTGGAGGGGCTGAGAGCAGCCTCGGCTTACACATGCTCCCCTGAGCACGGATTCAAGAGCAGCTGGAGGAAACTTGAAGCTTCTCCTGGGTCTCCCTAGACAAGCCTGTGACCTAGGGACCCTGCAGACATCCCGGGGCTAATCCTGGGGTGGTACTCTTCTCTCTTGTGGCTCTGGTAGATAAGTGATTGTGGAACCAGCTCACAGGCACCACTGCTCCCTCTTGGTTTCCATCAGCACACTGACCTGCTGCTGGTCCTTCTCTCTAGCCAGAATGTTCATTCTCATTTGGGCCACCAGAACGAACTCCTATTCAATCTTCAAAACCCCACAAGATCTTTACGCTTAAATTTTGAGCTTTTCACTGAGTGCAGGTATTTCTCTCTCTCTCTCTCTCTTTTTTTTTGTCTTTTTGCTATTTCTTGGGCCGCTCCCGTGGCATATGGAGGTTCCCAGGCTAGGGGTCGAATCGCACCAGAGCCACAGCAACGTGGGATCCGAGCCACGTCTGCAACCTCCACCACAGCTCATGGCAACGCCGGATCGTTAACCCACTGAGCAAGGGCAGGGACCGAACCCGCAACCTCATTGTTCCTAGTCAGATTCGTTAACCACTGCACCAAGACGGGAACTCCCAGGTATTTCTCAATAGAAATAAAGAGCTTGGAAAAATCAGCAAGGTGGGAAGTGCCTTCTGTCTCCCTCTCGGGGGCTGCAGCTAAGTGGGGGTGGGGTCGTAGACAGTTTGGGGTCCGGGAGAGACCTGTCAGGAGGAACATGAGCCAAAACTCTTCCCCCGCAAGAGGAGGCAGGGAGGGCACTGCTGTCACCACGGGTGTGCCCACCGAGAAGAGCTGGAGGGTCCTGCTTTCCTGCTGGATGGCTACCCTTGGGGTCCAGGACCTGTGTCCTGAGGAACCTTAGGGACCTGGCCCGGACATGGTGCCACCTCCCGCCCCCTCTCCCCTCAAGACCGTTGTGTCCATCTCTGCTTCCCTGGCCATCCTGGAGGAGAGCATGAGTGGCCGGTGGTGGGGGTGGTCTCCATGGAAACGCCCCAGGTGACCAGCGTGGGTGGCTGTGGGAATCCTGACACCATCCAGAGGCAGAAAGCCAGCCAGAGAGCAGCCACGTGGGGGCCTGGAGCTTGGGGGCATTGGCTGGCAGCCTGCAGGGTTGGGGGGGGGCCCTGGGCTGGGGGCTCAAGGTGGCAGGTAGAGCTTGGCCCCCTCCTAATGCAGCCCCTCAGCCCCTTGGTCAAGCACCCTGCCCTCCACATCAGCCTGGTGGTCCAGCAGGGCCCAGGACCCCTCCACCCAGGAGACACAGCCTAGCAGGAAGGGGGCCAGCGTGGCCCGGTGCGGGTCCCAGGCATTGTTCAGCCTGGTTGCCCCTGTGGTCACCATAGAGCCTCAAACACCAGTCACCCAGGGCCTGCCCAAACCACATCCCCGGCATCCAGGGCTGGGTGGGCAGGAGGCTCTCTGCAGCTGCCAGAGCAGCACCTGCTAGGGAGGGACCCACACATCACATCAAGGGGAGGTGACAGGGCTCCCGGTGGCCCAGCACTTGGGTGCAACAGCAGGAGAGATAAGCAGCCCCAGCCCCCCACCCCCAGCTGTTCCACGCATGCCCCACCGGGATGCCCATCACCCAGTGTGGGGCAGCAGGGCGGAGGCCCCACTGCCAAATCCTCAGCCACCACAGACGGCCAGGCGAGGGAGGAAGCATGCCTGCCTGACGGGCCCTCAGAGGTGGGGCGAAGGCGCAGAGAGCAGGCGGCTCCAAAGGCTCCTAGAAGTCAGAGGGCGCCCCGGGGGCTCTTGCCGGGACCAAGGGACCCCCACTCCTCCTGAGGGACCACGGAGGCTGACAAAGGCCAAGGTCTCGTCCCAGCCGGCACCGGCGATACGGGCGTGGGGGTCCCCGGGGAGCGTGCATGGTCAGCGGTGGCTGCTGCAGACCTCGGGGACTGAGAACCCTCCGTCCTCAGGCTCGCGCAAACCTCACGCATACAAGCTGTGCGTCGGGTCTGCAGGGGTGGACGGTCCAGCGCCCCAGCGAGCGGGCAAGGCGGGCCTCTGAGGCGGAAGGCGGGGCTGGGCTCACGGGAGGCGGGGCAAGTGGGGGAGGGGGCGGGGCCAGAGGCGAACCAGCGCTTCCCAGGGGCTGAGCAGAGACCCCCGTCCAGGGCGCCCTGGAGCTGGTCCCCAAGGCACGCGTTCACCCACACGCACACCAGGGCGTGCACGACTGTGTGTGTCAGGCGCTGCCCGGCTGCCAGGGATCTCGGTGACGAGGACAGATGGGGAACTGAGGACAGGATGGCAGGACCCTCCCCTCAACAGGAAGTGGAGGCTGGAGGTCCCTTTCTGGAGGCTGTATTAGCATATGCTGCTCTGGCGGCTCTGTGAACAGTCGGGGTGGGGGGGAGCTGAGGCTCAGGCTTGGGGTCCCCCTGAGAAAAGCCATCAGGTGAACGTTTCCCAGGAAGACTGTAGGCAGAGCAGACCAGGAAGGGAAGGAGGCCGGGTCAGCGCAAAGGGGACTCCAGGAGCCCTGTGGACGGCGGAGGCTACACCCAGTGTCCCTGTCAGGGCTGTTGAGGGCTATTCCCCAAGTGTTTGGGTAGCCAACCCCCGACACGTTGAGGCTCGGCTGTGAGGCGGACCAGGGAAAGGCCACAGGGCACCATCTACCAGTGGGGGTGGGAGTATCTCCTCCCAGCCTCGGAGTGGACACTCAGGGCACCAGGGACCCTGGGAACCATCTTTACCTCCTCCCCCAAAAGTCTGCTCATCACTGCAAGAGATCCTCAGACAAAATATTTGGTTTCCAGGGCTGATAGCCTTGAAATGCAAATATTGCTTCTCTGTTTCCAATAAACAGTCACGTTTGGGCTCTTGGAGTCCCGAGCCTGCTCCCGGCAAGATAACCAGTGTCCGCTGGCCCTGCATAGAGCCAGGCCCCTGACAGCCTGGAGGTGGGTGCAGGACCCCTGCCACCTATTTTGTGGGTGAGGAAATGGAAGCTCAGGCCCCAGGGGGTCTGCAGAGGAGCCCCAGGCTCTCAGGAGGGGCCCACACCAGCCCCACCTCGCTGGTCCATCTTGGCCAGATGCCCCCACCAGAGGCTGCCACGAGCAGGCATGTGGAGGGACCCCCGGACAGCACTGGCACCTGCCTGGACCTCAGGATGGAGGGGTGCTGGGGTGGGGCTGGGGTGGGGGTGGCACAGCCCTGTGATCGGCAGGCAGGGGGGGGACTGAGCCCCACCCCCATCTCCTCCAGGACCCAGGGGCTGGCGCATGGCTCGAACTGAGCCCTCAAGCCACTGGGAGGCTCCCCCTTCTGAGTTCCCATCCCACCTCGGCCCTAGATCCTCTGAGCTCACGCTGCTGCGTTGTGGGTTGTGCCTTCCAGCCCTTCCCCACGGTCACGGTCACGGTCACGGCAGCACAGGGAGGTGCTACATGTGGATTAACCCTCAGACGCGGGCACACGGGCTCTGCAGGTGAGGACTCTGGGGTGACACCGAGGTTTCTGCGGCCAAAAGTCACTGTTTTCTCCAAAGGAGACCAGAGGAGTCTCAGGCAAGGGTTTTTTTTTTTTTTTTTCTGTCTTTTGTCGTTTGTCTTTTTAGGGCCACACCCACGGCATATGGAGGTTCCCAGGCCAGGGGTCGCATCGGAGCTGTAGCCACCAGCCTACTCCACAGCCACAGCAACGTGGGATCTGAGCCACGTCTGCAAAATACACCACAGCTCATGGCAACGCCGGATCCTTAACCCACTGAGCGAGGCCAGGGGTCGAACCTGTGTCCTCATGGATACGAGTCAGGTTCATTAACCACTGAGCCACAGTGGGAACTCCTCAGGCAAGTTTAAGTGTCCAAACCTGCTCTCCTGGCCGAGGGGGAGGGGCTGCCATGTGAGATGGGACAGAAAAGTCTGTCCCCCGACTCAGGGCCCTGCCGAGAGTCATGTGGGAATAGCGGGACCGCTGGGCTTGGCCAGCTCTGGCAATGCTGGCAGCCCCCACCCACCCAGCCCCATCAGGCTGTCAGGAGCGGGGGGTTCCTGGAAATTCCACGCTAAGGGCCACCTGAGGGCCCAGCTGGGCACCTGCAGCTGGAGAGACCCTGCAGAGACCAAGGGCACAGAGGCGGCCTCCACAGCCAGGGAACATCGGGGCAGGGAGGGGCTCCCTGGTCCCCAAAGCCCAGGAGGCATGAGACACGGTGGGCCCGGGTCCTAATCCCAGCTCCAGCCCAGCCAGTGACCTCAGGTCACGCAGGGCACGAGGTCTCCATCTCCAGGTGTGATGGGGGTGGGGGCCTCCCTCCCCCCTCGCTCCGAAGACATCACCAGCTCTAATTGGGAGCATCACACAGACCAGGTGAGCAGAGATCACACTTCACATGTTGGGGTGGGCATCACCCGCTGGCCTAAAATCGGGTTTCCACCTCTCAAAAAAGCTGCTCCGGCCTGTGATCAGGGCCAAGCAGCCCCAGACCGTGACCCAGCACAGCCCCCCGCCTCCATCTCCAGGTCTGGGGCTGGCTCGGAGGCCCGAGCACCCAGGTCGTTTGGCGGTTCAGTGGGGGCCAGGGCACTCCTGGCGGGTGGGGCCGAGTATCTCTCCCTCCCTCCGAAAAGGCGCATCTGCACAGAGAGGGGGCCCAGAAGCTCCCAGGACCCCGTCATCCTAGGACCCGTCCCCTGGGGGCCCTGTATCCCAGAGACACACGGGGGACAGGGGAGAGGCTGCCTGGTTTGTCTGCAGAGGCCACCCAGGGCTGAGACACTGGGGTTGTCCCCTGCCACTGTCCCCTCCCTCAGACTGGCCAAGCTGGAGGTGCTGAAGGAGGTAGGACCGGCCTGCGTGGGCGCGGGGCTCCGCGCTGGCAGCGGGTTGCCAGGCAACCACCACGTGCATCCGGTCGTGTCTGGGCTCATGGGTGGAGGAGCCCCAGGTTTCAATAGCCATGCTCTGCCGCCTGCTGGGGCAGCAGGAGGGAATGGTGTCCATCACGGCGGGGGTGGAGGGGGCACGCCTGGGTCCCCGGAAGGGAGAGTGCTGTGCCCCTAGCCCCCAGCTCTGCTCTCGGGAGAGGGGTCCCGAGGTTGTCCAAGAGGCTTAGAGCTGCGGGCCAGGAGGCTGTGAGGTGGAAGTCCAGGCGCAGGGCTTTCCTGCTGGGTCCCGCAGCTCCTGGTCACCCTAAGGAAAAAGCGTCTCACCAGCCGAGCCTGCCCTGCATGGTGTGGGCCCCAGGCTCCTGGAGCCCCAATTTTTCCATTAGTGTAATAAGCATCTTGGGTGACCTGGGTGCTCCCAGAGGATTCTGGGTGACCAGAGGCCTGGGGACCCCATGGGCTCCAGGAGAGAAGGCGCTGGTCATGGGGAGGCAGGACCAGAGATAGCCCCTCCCTGGGGGCCCAGCTCTGCCTTGGGGCACTGTGCCTGCCCGGCTCTCTAGGGCCAAGGGCTGAGAACAGCAGGGTGTGGACACTGCCCGCCAAGGCTCCAGCCTGGTCCACCCCTCGTGCGCCCAACCCCAGCACTTGGCCCTATGAACCAGACAGTCCGCTGCTGGGTGGCTGGGATTCCTGTAGCTTGTGAGCCCGTTCCATTCCCCGACCCTACCCCTGGGCCTCCTGCTAATCCACGCTGGGAGCAGGGGTGGGGGTGTTCCCTGCTGACCCGCTGGGGCTGCTCTTGTGCGAGGGTCTTACTGGCTGGGACCCTCTCCTTCCATGGGCACCAGCAAGAGGGCCTCCTCCCCTCCCCGCAACCTGCAGGCAGGGCAGAGCCTGGGCCCGCCTTCGCGTGGGCCCCACCCCCTGTAAGCTGTTTGGCAGCCCAGATCTGCCCCCCGCCCCCGGAAGCTCCCCAGGTCCTGCACTGTCTGTGATTGGCCATATGCCCGGGCCACCAGGGCCTTCCTGGTCTGAGGGTGCCCCGGGCAGACCATGAATGCCTGGGCAGGCCAGCCTAGGAGCAGGGGAGCAGCGCCATCAGGGCCTGGCTTGTGGGCTCCTGGCTGCCTGCATTCAGCATCCAGCCCAACGGGGGGCTTGATCCAGGCCCCTTAAGCCCCAGGCCCTGCTGTCAGCTGCCCCCACTCTCCAGAGCTTCAAGGAGAGGCAGAAATTGGGAAATGCCCCAGGGGCAGATGTCAGAATGGGGGTGGGGGGCTGGCCTTGAAGGGGCAGTGACGTGACTCCCCCTGGCAGGGTCAAGGTCAGGGCCCTGGGGTGGGGGTCTCCGCATCAGGGGGACCCTCAGGCCTCGAGGACAGTCCAAGCATCGGGAGGCATCCCTCAGCTCAGGTCAGGCAGAAGTCAACAAACACTCCTTCCAAGGGCTCTGGAGGCACAGCCCTCCCCCTGCTGACAGGCTGGCTGGGAATGGGGGCGCCTGGACACCCCAGGCCTTGGTCCCCCAGAGGCGGCAGCCTCAGCTGAGCCCCCAGTGTCCAGGGGTACCTGAGGCCCGAGGACTCGCATCTCCCTGGAGGAAGAGCCCTCCCAGCCTGTGAGGTCACAGCCCAAACTGGCAGGGGGACGTGGGCTCAGGACGTGGGCCAGCCATGAACCCACAGCCTCACACCTGTGAGTCAGACAGACCAGGGACCCTCCCTCCACTGGGCTTGAAACACACACACAGGATTTCTAAGTGCAAAGTGGACGTTTGGCCTGGCTCAGAGCTGGCAGCTGGCGGATGCCCTTCAGAGCTAGGGGTGTCTGTGGAGAAGCCCCCAGCTGGCCCCCACTCGGCCCAGGATGCCGCCTCTCTCCCGGTCCCTCTCAGCCTGCATCTCGGATGGGTCCACTCCGCGGTACCTACGCTAGGGGACGGCCCTCCCCAGCCTCTGCACTGGGGCCACGGCCCGGCACCATCCCTCCAAAAGGCCCGGGCTTCTGCACGCATAGGACAGATGCCGACGGAGCCTAAGCTGGGCCTGTTCTGGCCCCGGAGCAGCCTGGGTACCAGAGACCAGGCCCTGCAGGGCACTGACGAGGCTGAGGCCCAGGAAGCGCCACTGGGGGGACCCCGGGGCTGGGGTCTGAGAGCTGGGCCTCCCAGAGGGGCCTTCAGAGGCAGATGGGGCTGCTGGTCCAGCAAGAACTGACCTCAAGCCTGGCAACCCCTTTCCTTTCTCAAACGGGCACCCTGCTCCATTGGAGTCTTCCGGTGTCCCCGCCTGTGTTCGCCAGGCGTTTGTCCTCGCGTTTCATTGGGAGACATCTCCGGGCAGCCCCCGGGGCCTGCCTGCCACAGGCACCTCAAGGGGAGGGCTGCCTCCCGGGGGGGGCTCTCAGGCCTCTGCCCCTCCAGGAGAAAGGGAATGACTTGCAGGTGGGGTGGGGGCTGTGGGCCGTGGCTTCAGCCCCCTAGCCCTCGTGCGGACCCTGGGACACAGCCAAGCTCTCCCCACATCCAGCCCCACAACTCCATCCTTCCAGAAACGATTTCCCAGCCACCGAGTCTCTGGAACCTTCTGGAGTGTTCTGGGCTGAGTTCAGGTGACAGACGGTTGGCGGGGCCGAGGTGGGGGCTGCCAGTTGGTGGCCTGGCAAACCCTGGCACCCCTATTGATCTGGGACAATCAGCTGATGGCAAACCCCATTAGGTCCTCACGCACCATTGAGACTCTTTAAAAAGAACAATTTTATCACGGATGCCCTGGCCAAGTGCAGGGCGGGCTGCTGGGTGCCTGACTGTGCCAGGGCACCACTTTGGATGTGGGGGTGAGGACGTGAATCTGGTCCCCCAGTGGGTCTCTCGTCTCCCCAGGTGGCCGGGGAGGGACAGACCCTCCCAAGGGGAGCTTGAGTCCAGGCCTGGCCCAGGAAGCTTTGCTCGGGCCAATCCCCACCCCCATCTCCCGGGACCCGGGCGCCCAGATGCCCAGTAAGTGGAACGTCCTCCTTGCTTGGGGGTGGGGGCCCAGCTCCCCCACCCTCACCCCACTCCCAAGGCCTGGTGAGCAATTCTCCACGGGAGGGCCCCGTCGTCAGAGAAACAGACCAGGATCCCAAAGTAACCCACCGCTGTCAGTGTCCCTCTCTGGCCGGGTGGGGACACGTCGCCTCTCCTCCCTGGATCTAGTAATGAGACAAATAGGGGCGGGTTCCCGCTCGCACACCCACCTGTGCCCGCTTCCCGTCATGCAGGACTCCAACCCTGCAGGCCCCTCTCCCCTGTCCCCCTGTCACACCTGGCGGCGTCCGTCCCTGCCTGGGCAGCGATACACTGAGCCCAGGCCCATCCCACCTCAGAACTCGAATTAGCCAGAAGCCAAGGAAGACGGGGAGGCCCAGGAGAACTTTTGGCCCCCAGGCTGCGAGATGATGGGTCCGCGGGGTGCCCCGGTTTGGGGTCCCGTTACAAAAGCCCTGGCAGCTAACGTTCTGCCTCAATACCAGTCACGGTGAGACTCAGACACGGGCTCTTGGCGTCGCATGTGAAACGAGAACGTGGGCATCTTTCCAACGGGGGCGGCTTTCCTCAGTTTATAACGGATGAAGGAACCGCTGCAGACTCAGGACAGCCCCCCGGGCCCCCGCAGGACCTCAGTGCCGGTGGGGGAGGCAGGTGATGCTCACGAGAGGCCCCTCTGGCCGGGGTCACACTGTCCCCTAGAGCCGGCTCGGTGGAGTGGGTCCCTCCGCGTGGTCAGCCTGTCTACCAGGGGCCACTGGCTGGGGGAGGCAGGGGTGTGGACCGCGGCGGAGGCCCAGCTGGAGGGTGCTGGAGGGGACGGGGGTGCCTGAGAGCTTCCTGGAGGAGGCGGCCCAGGGCTGGTCCTGAGGATGGAGAGATGGGAGGCAGAGTGGGCAGAAACCCCTGGGCTCTGAGGACCCAGGAGGTGGGCCTGAGCAGCAGAGGGGCCGGGGGCGCCAGGGGGCTGGCAGGAGCCCTTGAGGCAGGGGATGGGGCCACATAGGACCCACCAGGAAGGACCGTTGTGTGAGTCAGGGGCGAGTGGTGTCCGTGAGGACGAGGCGCCAGCTCCTTTCCGGAGGGAGGCCAGGTCTCCCGAGCCCCTTCCAGCTCGCCCCAAGGAAAGCGAGATTTCCAATAATGCAAAGCACAGGAACTGCTGGGGAGCCAGCAGGGCTCATCCCACTGGCCAGCGGCCGGGCTTCCTCAAGGCAGCTGCGGTCAATGCCTTGACGGCTATTCAGAGCTGCCCAGGGTTGCGGGGGGGGGGGGGGGGGCTAGTGGGGGATGGGAACCAGCAGAGCATCCTCCCACCCCAGCAAGCCTCCATGGGCCTGCCCAGACAGTGGGGAGGACTTTCCCTTTCCTGGGGGGCCATACCTGCACCTACCCACAAAGACCCCAATTCCCAGGGCCCTTCTTGCCCATCCTGGGGATCCCCGAGCGGAGGGTGTATCTTAGCTGGCTCTGTGCTCGACAGCTCCAGATGCCAAGGTGCCCGGCAGGCAGAAGTTGGGGCTCCGATGGGCTGGTGGGGGCAGCCCCCACCCCAGCTAACTCTCGAGCTCCTGGCACACACTGGGCCCACACAGGGTCTGGGAAAACTTGCATGACTCCCTGCCATTGGCAGGTGGGGATCACTGAGGGCCGGGGGACCCCTGGAGCCCACTGCTCACCCTCCTTGGCAGAGGGACCCGGGCACAGCAGACTGGTGCTGTGGGGAGACAGGAGCCGGGGGCTTAGAGCCTGGAACGTGCTATCCCTACAGGACGGTGTCCTGGATGGTCGCCCCAGCTCGGGGAGCACCGGAGTTCAGAGGGCAGTGACCAAAATCCTGCCTCCTGGGGTTCCTGTCCCTGCCAGGAGGTGGGCACTGCACTGACCTCTGATCTCTGGAGCCCCACCTGGCCGGCCTGGCCAGTGACCCCAGCGTCCCAGCTCCCCTGGGACTGCCTGCCTGGGGAGGGACAGTAACACTCAGGAGCTAAATTTACACCCAAGTCCACTTACAGTTGCAGGTCAGAGGGATGAAGGGACCAAAAGAGGCAGGTGTGTACTTCCTGGGACAGCGCCCCCAGGTCCCTGAGCTTAGAGAGCCAGGCAGGGACGGGGGCCGTGGGTGGGGGTGCAGGGCAGGTCGGAGGCCGGGCAGCAGAGGCAGGCGGGCGGGAAGGGCTGCAGCTGCCACTTGGGCAGGCCCAGTGGTGACCTTGCCCTCTCCTCCCAGCACTCAACGGGCTGCATGCTCCCTTTTGGATATGGAGTGGCCCCAGTTCTCAGCTAAGTGGCTCCACGCTGCTAAGTGGCTCCACGCCGCGTCCACCGCTCCCACGAGGGCCCTAGGGGGCACGGTGTGGCGACCAGCCAGCTCCCTCTGTCTATTTCCAGGGCCTCTTAGGGCTAAGTGCTGGGCAGAGCCCAGGCTCCTGCCGTGGCTCCAGGAGGGGCTGCACTCAGGGCTATTTTTTATGTCCTGGCGCCGCCTTGGGACTGACCCCCCTCCCCACCGCCCCCACCCCACCCCATGCACTTGGAATGCCCTTGGCCAGGGATGCTGGGGGTGGGGGGGTACCGTCTCCTCTTTCCTGCTGGAAAAGCATTGTCTTGGAGAGAAACAGAGCCCTGGCCCTTCTAAGGCAGCGTCTCCCACGCAGTGCCGAGGGGCCCCAGGAACGCAAGGCACTGATCAGTGTCACTGGCTTCTGCCCCTTCCCCAGCCCTCGTGACAAACAAAACTGCTTCTGGCCATCACCCGGGGTGCCGGGGGCAGAGTCACCCCCAGCTGAGAGCTACTGCTGTGGGAGAGCCTGCAGTGGTCCCCAGGCCGTGGCCACAGAACAGCAATGTGACGGCCCCTGTGTGGGGTGTTTGGAGGCTGGGACCCCGACTCCCCTAGTCTAACAGGGGGCAGCCCCGTGCCAGCAGGCATCAGGCCCTGACCCCCTGGGGCTGTGGGCGCGTCAGACTCCATCCATCTCCCCACTGGGCTCCAGGATGCCTGGAGGATGGGAGCCCTGGCCCCCTGTGGCCTGCAGCCCTCCAGGCCCAAGGCACCCCCCACCCCACCCCCAGGGAAGTGGACCAAGGCTCCTGGCTGCAGACAAGGCCCAGCGAGGTGAGGGGTGTGCCAGAAGTCACCCAGAGCTCAGACGGGACGAGGGCTCACCCGCAGGGCTCGACTGCAGGCAGCTCCAGGCCTTTGACCAGAGCCTGCGGCGGCAGGAGGCTCTGGGGGGAGGGGGGCGGATGCCTTCTCTGGTCTCCCTGCTGCCCTCCAACTGCGGCTCCGGGCTCTTATCTGGAGCCCGCACACCCCTAATCGGCTCGATTGCCAACAGGAGCGTCTGCAAAGGATGTTGCTAGAGCCTCTTAACATGAGAAGCGGCTCCACTCCTGACACGCTGCTGCGACGGCCCAAGGTCACGGGGCCACGACTTGCTGGGGGTGCGGATTAGTGGGGGGAGCGGCTGCCCAGGGGCTGCGGTCTAGGCGGGGGTTGGGGAGTGACATCCCTGCTGTGCCCTAGGCCCACCCCACCCCCGTGCAGTGGGGGAGGGGACCCGGTGCCCCTTCCAGGCCCCGTCCCCCGATGTCTGCAGCTTAGGGCCAGCCAGGGCTGTGTCACTGCTGTGCCCAGACCCCTCTGGTCTTTTGTTTGGGGGCCGCAGAGGCAGCGAGGGTCCCCAGGGAATAAGAGGGGGAGGCGGTGTGAGCAGCTGCTGAGACCTACAGAACTGCGTTCCAGCATCCGGGTGCCCAGCGTGGCCAGGGCGAGGCCTTGAGCTCCAGGGCCGGGTGGGGGCCAGCCCAGCAGAGGGGGACTCAGGCCCAAATACCAACAGTGTCAAATGGCCCCTCTGTCCCCATCGGGCCTGTCCTCACCACCCCGGACACACCCAGCTAAGAGTAATGGGAGCCCAGGCCCCTCGCCATCTCCCCGCTGTCCTCACGCAGGTAAGGGTCTTGTGTCATTTTTCCTGTCACGGAGGCACCAGGCGGTTCCGGCAGAGTCACCCAGGGGTGGGGAGGGACTGTGCAGACCCCAGATACTCACGGCCCAACACCCGGCAGCCCCGCGCCTCCACCACAACCCTGGGCACAGGGCCTCCAGGACACGGATGCGCTGCTGCCAGTCCGTCCCCTCAGATCAGCATCCTTAGTCATTCCCACGGGTGTCGGCCGGGCCCAGCCCCGCCGAGGGGTGACGGGCGGTGGCAGCGGAGCCCCAGGTGGGGGACACCAGCCTCTGGGGGAGGTACATGGAGGCGGGGCAGACGGCATAGGAGGTGCGGGGCCCTCAGGGAGGACCCCGGGCCTCTGGGTCCTCCAGCCTCCCTCCCTCTGCCCCTGCCCTGCGCCCCCAGGCTCCCCGCCTGGCCCACCAGTTTCTACCTGCTCAGCCTATAGAGGCTGCAAAGTCAGGGACCATCCCCAAGGCCCTGGCTTCTGACACCACTGAAAGCCCAGAGGTCCCTGAGGCCACCCTGAGGCTCAGTAACCCTCCAGGACACAGATCCATGATGCTCCCAGGTTTTTTCTGGGGATGGGGCACCGGTGGGCACGGGCAGGGGCCAGGCCACAGACCCTGGGGAGCCAGCACACCTTGCCCTCCAGCCCAGACAGTGCCAGAACCCAGGGGGTGCCAGCTGGGGGAGCCTCAGCCTGAGTCCAAGGCTTTTCCTTTTCCTGGGGGTGCTGAGACTTGGGTGGCCCTGCAGGTGGGCCCATGGGAGCCTCTCTAAGCCCAGAGCAGCTGAGCCTGGAGCGCAGCCCCCACTGATCATGTGGGGCCTCAGTTTCCCAGGCATAAATGCGCAGGTTGGGAGGTAGGCAGGCAGCCCCACAGAAGGGCTGTGTGTGTGTGTCCACACCAGCCGGGCCTCCATGGGGCTCTGAACGGCTCTCCAGAAATGATGGGCAGGCGGCGGAGAAGCAGGGGAGCAGAGAGCCCATGACCGCTGCACATGGCTCCCACCCGCTGAGCTCCAGGGCCAGGTGGGGGCCGGCCGGGCACCCTCTGCCCACCCACCCAGCCACCCTCAGTGGCCTCGTCACGTCAGCGTGTTCCGGGCCCTGCTCAGGCAGATGCAAAATCTCTCCTAAATCCTGTATTTAATTTTGTTCTCTGGGAAATTGTAGGAGGTTTTGGAGATAAAGCTGAGCTGATAAGCCAGGGATTTGGCCGTTCCTGCAGAAAAGTCTTGGACTGGGAGGCGGGAGGCAGACCCAGGATGCCTGCAGCGCCGGGCCGGACTTTGAGCCCCCCTTGGAGCACCCACAGGGCCTCCAGCAGGACTGAAGAGAGTCCATGGCTGGGTCAGCAAGCTCTCCGTGTGACCGGCATGAAGGCATGGGGTGGGCATGACACACGTGGGGGTCAGATTCCACGGAACGGCCCCCGGGCACTGGGAGAAAGAGGTCCGAGTATCGCAAGAGCAGGAGAGGCTGAGTTACCTTGTGGGGGGGGGTTGCTTTGCCTTCCCTTGAACCCCCTTGTCAAAGTTGTGCCTCAGAGACCTATCCCCCGGGGGGTGTAGGGTCAGTTCCCAGCCTTGTGGCTGCTCTGCCCTGACATGGCCCCCTTAGCCCACCCCTCCCCACAGAACCGTCCTTCCATCTCCCACACGTGTCTGGCCAGTGTGGAGTGGCGTAGGATGATAACCTCCTTCATTTGGCAAGGCATACCTCTCTTAATGTAACCTCAGATCGCACTTGGTTTGTCAGCCTTAAAACTTAGTGGCTGAGGTCTGCCGGAGGAAGGCAGTTTTTGTTTGATTTGCTCATTATTGTTGGGTTTGTCTTTATAACGGGAGTGGTGTTGAGCCAGAGGGTGGGCAGCAGCTCAAATCGGAGAGCGTGCCCTGTGTTGGGCATCTGACTATGAGCTGCCCACCCAGGCCCTTTGTTCCCCCTTCGCCTCTGGAGCCCCTCCCTCACCTTTCCCGTGCACACACCTCAAACGGGTCTCTCGCATTTCCTTAGCTGGGTCTGAGTTCCTTTTATTCGCCCAAAGGTCTGTGAATGCTGGTAGGTGCCCGTCTCTGGGCTACAGAAGGCAGAGGCAGGAGGGGGGCCTTGAGCCTGTTCAGACTGCAGGATGCAATCAGGGCAGACTTCCTGGAGGAGGGATGAGTTAGCAGGAAGGAGGTGGAGGGCACTCCGGGATGGGTGTGGATGTGGGGAGGGCGGGTGTGCCGAAGCCTGGGATGACACAGGTCCTGGCTGGGCCAGGTTCTGCTGCAGTAACAGAGGTCTTGGTGGCTTCCCACACCAAAGGTGTTTCAGGCCCCTGGTGGGATGCCCAGGGTCTGCCTCATGCTGTCCTCACTCAGGGACATGTCACCAGGTGCCCAGTGGGGCAGATGGAGACCTGTGCCTGCCCACGAGTGGCTTGGGCCACTTCTGCTCCATGTCACCGACCAGAGTGGGGTGCACGGCTTCACTCGGCTTCGGGGGCCCCTGCAGGTCACAGCCTATTTCTGAACAGAGGACACACCACCACTTGGAGTCTGGCCCCTGCTGTCCCTGTCCCTGTGTGGGGCTCGGGGCTGGGACCCGGGCAGAGGGAACAGGTGCCCTCCATCAGACCCTGGGCCCACCCCTGACCTCAGAGCCTGCAGGTGCCCCCATTGGGAAGTGATGCCAGGTGGGGGCCTGCTCTGGGGGGAGAGACACCTCGCTGGGAACCTGGCCTTTGGCCCTGGGGTCAGAGAGCATGAGAAATCTAGCAGCCCCAGGAAGGAAGCTTTCTAGAAAGAGACAGGATTTAAAATCTGCCTTGAAATTCCTGCCAGAAATGTTCTAACATTGCTCTTGAAGACAGAGGTCAAGCGACGTGCGGCAGCCGAGCCTGGACAGTGGCGGGTCCACTGCCCTCGGGGAGGGTCCGGCTCCAGCGGCCGTCCTGGGAGAAGGTTCTGGAGCCTCCTGGTCCTCAGCATACATTCCTGCTGTATGGACCTGACTGAGTGACTGCTCCTTTCTGGGCTTTGGTCTCATCTGTAAATGGGGACCCAATGACACGCAGGGTGAATGGCCAGCAGATGCTGGGGCGGGGCCGCTGGGGGCCTGGAATGGGGGCAGGCAGGCACAGGCAGGCACAGCCTTCCGGAAAATTCCACTGGCCAACATGCTCAAGGGACATTCGTCAGAGCCCAAGGGTAGGCATCCCGGATGTTGGCTGGCAGTGCGCCCTCCAGAGGACATAGCGGAGCAGACGGGACAGAGCCCAGGGACTGGGGACAACGGCTGCCCAGAGCCCCCTGGAGAGACACAGAGCTGGACACTCCCTCCTGCCCCAAGGCCTCCCTAAACGGAGCGAGCGCTGCGTCTGAGGCTGGTCCTCTTCCCCCAAGGAGCAAGGCTCACGTGCGCAGGATGGGCCACAAGCTGCCCGTGCGTGAGTGGCGGGAGCATCGGTGAGGAGCCACCTGGCAGGGACAGCGCCTGCTTCGTGAGCCGCTTGGTGTCCCCCAGCCCTCCTGATCCCTCTGCCTTCCGCGGGGCAGGCAGACAGCGTCCAGGCCCACTGGACCGTGGCTGCAGGCCCCCAGGACTCGTCTCTGCTGTAGCCAGGGCCTCTCCTCCCAACCCAGCCCCATCTGGCTCCCTTGCCTGCTCTGTGCCTGTGTCCTTACACTGGGGAGGGTGAGCCCCCCCAGCGTCACAGACAACTATTCCGGTTTCAGGCTCTCCACCGCATCCTGACACATGGCCGCTTGCACTCCTCCACGGATGGGGAGCTCACTCCCCGCGGGAAGCACAGCCTTGCAGCCCCTGCTGTAACTAGAGCCCCATGCGTCTCAGCCCTCGGTCTCGTGGACGTGTCTCAGGCTTCGCTCATCCATGTCCATGTCCCAGACCCCCGTGTCCTCAGAACTGAATCTTCCCCGCAGCGCCGCCAGCCTGACTGCTGGACACACTGCCTCCTTCCACTTTGTGCAATGACACATCTCACTGCTGTGCAGCCTGGTCCAAGCGACGCCTTTTACAAGCTTCCCTCATTTGCAATCCTTTCCTGCATCCTAGGGCTGGACTCCAAGGGCTGGACCTGCTGAGCCAGGTGCGGGGACGGCTCACCACGACACCTGCCAAACTGCTTCCAGAAAAGCGGAGCCGTCAGGCCAGATGCAGGTTCTCCGCATCCCCGCCCCCACTGGGTTTCTGACTTCTGCTATTTCCTCTGGCTTGATGGGGGAGGTTATGATTTTCAAGGGGTGTCCAGGTCGTCCAAACAATAACATACCCCAAAGGGCTGCAAACAGTGTTTTAGTAAAAGCCTGACACCCATGTTCACAGCAGCTATTCACAAAGCTCCAAGGTGGGAACAAGCCAAACGTCTCCCAGCCCAGCCACGAAAAGGGGCGAGGCCAGGACGCAGGCGACAAGCTGGAGGAAGCCTGACAAGGGCTTTGTGCAGCGGAAGGGCCGGCAGCCAAAGGACAAGCGTCGCAGGAGGATGCCACTTAGCCTGAAGCGTCCAGAACAGGCAAATCCAGAGAAAGAACGCAGGTGGGGGTCGCCAGGGGCGGCAGGGGGGAGGGAGCGCTGAAGGGGTGGGCCTCCTTTTGGGGTGACATAAAAATTCTGGAACCCGACGATGGTGGGGCCTGCACGACCTCGTGAAAGGAGAAATGCTGCCCATCTGAACGGCTTAAAAACGTCAGACGGAGAATCACCTGCGTCGTGCCCAATCAAAAAGGAGCGACAACAGCAAGAAACGCGTCGGCAGCATCCTTACCCCTCTGGAGTGTCTGGTGATTGTGATTTCCAGGTGGGGACAGGGCCCAGGGTGGCTCTCCCAGGGCTCCCAGGGCGCCCCCTCCCCCCCCCACAGCTCGGTCCTGGGTCTCTTTGTGAAGCTGCTTTAATAAACAACAGCCATGGAGCTCCCTCCATGGCTCAGTCAGTGGTGAACCAACCCGGAGGGCATCCATGAGGATGAGGGCTCGATCCCTGGCCTCGCTCCGTGGGTTAAGGACCCGGCGTCTCGGTGAGCTGAGGGGTAGGTCACAGACGCAGCTTGGAGGCCGGCAGCTGCAGCTCCAATTCGACCCCTAGCTTGGGAACCTCCATATGCCACGGGTGTGGCCCTAAAAATACAAGAGAGAAATAGGTAACAGCCGGCCTGTGCCCGCTGACTCCGCATCCACGTGCCTCCCGCAGGTGGGTCTCCACGCTGTCTCATCCATTCTGGAATTTCTTCTAAAACTCGTTTAGAACAGCAGGCCAGGTGGAGGAGCAGAAGCGAAACCCAGCAGGACCCTGGGGACTCCCGGGGAACAAAGCCGGTCTGTGTCCCCCATTTCCTGTAGGGAATGGGCTTCAGCCTCCAGGACCAACCCCGGCTCCAAAGGGCAGGTTTAAACAGCTGCTCGGTGGGGAAGGGAGGGAACGCAGAGACCAGGGAGGAGCCGGCAGGAAACAAGGGTGCAGCCTGGGGCAGGGTCCTGGTTCCTCCTCCAAGGATCCGCGGGACCCAACTCTGAGCTTTGCAGCAGCACCAAGGCCCGCGCCCAGGTGGAGGCGCTTTCAGGCAGAGCACGGGGTTCCTGGAGCCCCGCCCCGCGACCTCTCCACCAACCAATCAGAAGGAAGGCACGCAGCCTGCAGCCCTCACCCCAAATTCTGCCTATAAATCCGTTTCCCCCCAAACCATCGGGAAGATTGGGCCTTTTGAGCACGAGCTCCCCGGGTCTCGTTGCCTGGCCCTGCAATAAACCTCTTTCTGCTCCGAAAGCCAGTGTTTCGGCTTGTGTGGCCTCACTGTGTGCGGGGCGCCCCGACTTCTGTTCCCCTCATCTCACCAGCGCACCAAATTCACAACTAACGACTGAACAACCATCGATAAAAAAAGACCGAAACCTACCCAAAAAATATTCTACATCCAAAGGCCAAAAGGAAACCACGACGAGACGGTGGGGGGCGGCGGGGGGGGGGGGCGGCGCACGGGCCCTATAGTCAGATCCCATGCCCCGGGCAGGTGACCCGCAACCTGGAGAACAGTTGCAGCAGGAACCAGAGCTCTGAGCCCCACCGGCTACCCTCCCCCCCCAACCTGGGGGTCTGGCGGCAGGAGGAGGAGCCCCAGGAGCGTGGGCGTGAGTGAGGGCCAGCGGGGTTCAAGCGCAGGACTGCGGGAACAGAGGTGCCGCTCTTGAAGGCACACACACAAGGTTTTACATGTCCTGGAACCAGGGCAAAGCCTGGGCCAGAC
The DNA here is from genome assembly GCF_016906955.1 of Phacochoerus africanus. Taxonomy (NCBI): domain Eukaryota; kingdom Metazoa; phylum Chordata; class Mammalia; order Artiodactyla; family Suidae; genus Phacochoerus; species Phacochoerus africanus. The sequence goes on from NC_062548.1 coordinate 45,691,203, forward strand.
CTACCTGGGGGTCTTGGAGGGTCTCCCGGAGGGGCGCGGGCGGCGGTGGGTAGCTGCGCGTCAGGAAAACTGGTGGTGGGCGCAGGGGTAGCGACGTCTTGCACCCACACCTGCCAGGGCTGGGCGAGCCCCGCCCACCGGCAGACACGCCCCCAGCAGGACCCAGCCCCCCCCACCAGGGGGCACCAGAAGCAGGAAGCCCTCTGCCCAGCAGCCCGCGGAACCCAGGCCAGGAACCCAGGTCAGAACAGCCTGGGACCAGCCGGACCACACCGAGGGCCACATCTCCAAGGTGGAGCGACATGACCTTCCACATACATAAAAATAAAACCCATTTCCGAGTTCCCATGTGGCGCAGTGGAAACGAATCCGACGAGGAACCATGAGGTTGTGGGTTCGATCCCTGGCCTCGCTCAGTGGGTTAAGGTTCCAGCGATGCCGTGAGCTGTGACGTAGGACAGCAGTTATAGCTCCGATGAGACCTCTAGCCTGGGAACCTGCATATGCCGCAGGTGCGGCCTTGAAAAGACAAAAAGACCAAAAAAGAAAAAAAAAACCCTGTTTAGCTTGGACATATGTGCAGTAGTTCCACAGGGCGGGGCAGGAGTTCCCGCTGTGGTGCAGTGGGATCCTTGGCGTCTCTGCAGTGCCAGGACGGGGTTCGATCCTCGGCCTGGCACAGTGGGTTAAAAGATCCAGTGTTGCTACAGCAGCAGCTCAGATCTGATCCCAGGCCCAGGAACACCTTGTGTCTGGATCCCAGCCCCCTGCCACTCAGACAACCAACAACCCCTCGTGGGTGGGCGCCCAGGACCACCTGCTGCTGGGCCCTCCCAGCCTCCTCTCCACACCTGGCCACAGACCCTGCCGGGAAGGATGTGTGTTGGGGACAGAGTGTGGGGACAAGGCTGGGGGTCAGGCCACTCAGAGGAGAGGCCCACCGAGCCACCTCCTCCCACCCTCAAACACCGGAGAGACAGACTGATGCTCCATCAATTCACAGTCGGGGAAACCGAGGCCCAGCCGCATAATGGCTCCCAGCCGTGCAGCCTCCCCAGTGACTGGGCTGGGTGCCTGCAGCTGCAGGGGGCGGGGAAGTGGGGGGTGGGTGCAGATGCCACATGCAGACACACCTCCCGGAGGATGAGCTGGGTCCCACGTGCGCTGCCCTCCCTGGTGAGGTGTGGCCAGGGCAGCGCCTGCGGTCCTCAGTGCCCAGCCCCCTGCCGAGCCAGGCCGGGGAGTTGGGATTGAGTGCTCAGCCTGCCAGCCTCCCTCCAGCTGCCCGGCAGCCTGGCTCAGGGACATGGCACAGCGCCCGCCTCAGCTGGGGGCCAGGCCTCTGGCTGCAGGCTCCCGCATGGCCTGCCTGCCCACACTCACGTCCGGCACCGCCTCGTCAGATCCTGCAGCGCCAGAGCCTCTGCCGGGCCACGTCCCTCCCTGGGCAAGACCTTGCCGGTCAGACCACCATCGTGCCCCTCAGCCTTGGAGGTGCCCGCCCCCATGTGGACTAGGGTGGCAGAGGAGACTTCCTCCAGGAAGCCCTCCTGAGCCCTCCCTGCCCTCAGCCTCCTCTCCTGCCCCCTGGCTTCCTGGCATCTGCTGTGGCCGTGGCCAAGGCCAGGTTCAGGGCTGTCTGAGCCACGTCAAACCTTCCCGTTATGAAAATGTTTCTCTGGCCCCGGGAGAGATGGGCGAGGTGGAATTCCAGGTGGGAGGGTGGTGAGGGTGCAGCGGGGGTCCGAGGAGGCCAGATGGCTGAGTCTCTGCCCTGGCATCTGAGTGGCCTTGGGCCTGTCACGGCTACCTGGCCTCTTGGGGTGTGCTGCAGGCTGGGAAGCTAGGCAGAAGTGACAGGCTCCCGTCTCCTGCTCTGGCCACTTCTGGGCTGGGGACAGAGCAAGCAGGGGCCTTGGACCAGAGGCCAGCCCGGCCGGGCACACAGGAGGGCCCCTCTCACAAGGCGCACCCATTATTGGGCCCACAGGGGACCCACGGTCCACTGACCCCGGTACACTGACATGGCATGTGTCACAGCCATTCCAGAGTAACCCCACTCTCTATAAGCCCTGTGTGCGGGTGGAGCCAGGTCCCTGAGCCCTGTGGTCAGGCTGGGGTCAGGCCCTTCATAAGCAGATGGGGGAGGAGCTGTCCAGTGTCCTGGGCATCTTCCTGCAGAGCCGAGGTTGGCCCCCGGGATGGCCTGAGCCAGGTGCGGCAGGACACCCGCGGGGAGCTTGTCCTCTTAATCGTCCTTGTCACGGGGACACTCCTGATGGAGCTGTACCTCGTCCCCCATGCCCCGCCAGAAGTGCTAGCTGTGGCCGGGGCGACCTTGGCCCTGCCTTCCCCGGGTTTGGGTCCGGCCCCTGGGGGTTCAGTCGAGGCAGAGCCCTCCATGGCCCCCAGCTGCTAGGCGCCCAGCTGACCCATTAGACTCTGAGTCCAGAAAAGGGGACACTGGGGTCAGAAGGTCCAGCCCTGGGGCACAGAGGGGCCGTGCCCTCCGTGGGGACCCTGTGCTTGTCCCTCCCTGCAAGGGGGCTCCTCCCAAACGCCCGAAGCATGTCCTCTGAGCTGCTCCCCTGCCGGGTCCCGGGTCCGCCCTGAGCCAGCGTGGGTGTGTCTTCTGCCCCTGCCTCCCTGTGTGCTGCCCGCCTGTGGCTGTGTCCAGAGTGGCTCCCCTAAAAGAGGCCCATGGGCACCGTGCAGCACCCCTGCCATTGTTACCCTGTCATCCTCTCCCCCCGCCTCAGTTTACCCTAAAGCATCAAGGCTGCAGGGCACAGTCCTGGGAAGGGTTCACGAGAGGCCTGGCCCCAAAAGGAGGTGCCGGGGTGGGGGGTGTACCCCCAGGGCTACCCTGGGGGAAGGGAGTGTCCCTCCCAAGGGTGCGCACGCGGAGCCTGGGAGGAGCGCTGGGGCCTCCACATTGCTGGCTGAGTGCTGCGGGGAGAAGGGTGCTGGGCGGCCCTGGCAGCTCCCAAAACTCATTTTTCCCGACGCAAATACCACTTGGAAAATACATTTCATAAAGCCATGCACCCGCCCCTGCGCACGGCCGCACCCACTGCCCTCACAAGCCTCGCTCCCCGGGTCCCCTGCAGTGGGCCTGGTTGGGGATTCAAGCCAGAGACCCCACAAGGAGGGGGTTAGGGGTGCTGCATGGGGCAGGGAGGGGCCGAGGAGGAGCTGGCCCTCCAGGACTGGGCACCAGGCCGACCATTCGCCGGCCTCCACTCGAGCCCTGCCCACAGCAGCTCCACGCAGTGGCCGGTAACGCCACTCCCCAAATAGGGACACTGAGGCCCAAGGGGCCTCCCGTCCAGCCTCATGGTAAAATTCAGGGCCAGATCCAACCCGGGAGTCCTGGGAGCCTTCAGCCCATGAGCACCACTCCCCTCTGGACAAAAAGCAGGAGGCCGAGGGGTCTGCCACTGGCCAGGGCCAGGGCCGGTTTGGCCAGAGCGCCCACCCCGAAGACCGTGGCCTGTCCCAGGCGAGTCAGACTTCCACTCTCACGCAAGAGCGCCACCTGCTGGCCCACCCGCCGTGCCCCAGGGTCACGCCCCGCCAGGGAGCGCAGTCCTGGTCCCACGTGTTCTGGCTGCTTCCCCGGGTCAGACCCCAGGCAGCTCCGCCCTGCTGTGGCCACAGGGAAAGGACGGTGTGTGAGGGGCAGGTTCTAATAAAAGCTAGGCGGTGGCCCCTCCTGTGGCCCCACCCCGGCAGGCTCTGTGTGTCCCCTGCCACCTGGGAACCGGGCACAGAGAGGCTCAAGGTCGTTCTTCAGGCTGTCAGCCCCAAGGACAGGCTCTGGGTTAGGAAGGTCTTGGGCTGCCGTTCCCAAAACTTACATTTATAAAGCACCTACTGTGTGCCGGCTGGTATGGATGCCGTCAGCCAAGTGAGGGGCACTGGCTGAGGGTGACGCCTGTGGGAGGAGGGCAGGGGGCCCAGGCCCAGGCCGAGCCCAGGCTGGTGGGTCTGAGGAAGTCCAGGGGCTCCTGCAGCACAAGTAGGGGACAGAGCCGTAGTGGGAGAGGCCCAGGGGAAGGGGACATGGACTTTGCTGGGGGCACCGTGTGGATGTCCCGCTGTGAAGACTGGGGGGGGGTCCCACAGGAGGAGCCAGGGCGGGGGGCGGGAGAGGTCATCTGGGTCAGATGGTAGGCTGGGCTGTGGCAAGAGAACCACTGGCACCATGGCGCCTCTGCATGGCACAGCATTTTGTGGCCAATGGTGCCCTCTGCTGGTCATGTTGGGCACTGCCCAGGCGCTCAGGCTCCTGGCCCAGGCCCAGGGTACTTGGAGATGTGTCTCACCACCCCACTCCCAGGCCCTGGGTGGCCTTGGAGACACTGTCTCCAGGACAAGACCTGCCTCCTACATGTGGGGAAAATTTGAGTATCTGATTCCAGGCACCCACCGGAGGCTGAATCCAACTCTCCATCAGAGACTCCTGCATGCCCAGGGGGCAAGCCCCACTGGGACAGCTAAGACGCAGGAGACAGGGCTGGCCTCCAAGTGTGCCAGGCAGGTGCCAGATGTGGCCAGGACAGATAGGGCTGGGGCCTGCCTGGTCCTTTAAGAGGGCCTTGCGGTGTGGGGGTTGCTGTCCCCATCACCTAGCAACAGGAGAGCTTGGTGTGTACCTGTCTCCAGGAGACCAGGAGCCATGTCCTGCTTGGGGACAGAGTGGCCGGAGCTGCCCTGCTGACCGTGCTAAGCAGCCTTCCTCTCTCTCCCCCTCCTACCTGTGCCTGGGCGGCACCATGGCACAGACGGACATACTCACGACCAAGCAGCCCGCCCCGCAGACAGTGCCGGCGTGCCAGCTGCCCCGCAAGCTGTACAATGTGGCCCAAAACACGGGCGCCCACACATCCTCTGGCCTGGCCACTGCTGGCTTCCGCACAGCTAAGTACCTGGCAGACGAGTGGTTCCAGAACTGCTACGCCCGCTACCATCAGGCCTTCGCTGACCGTGACCAGTCAGAGCGGCAGCGCCATGAGAGCCAGCAGCTGGTGGCTGAGACGGAGGCGCTGGCACAGCGCACACAGAAGGACTCCATGAAGAAGGTGGGTGAGCGCCTGCAGGACACGCACTGCTGGAAGTCAGAGCTACAGCGCCACGTGGAAGAGCTGGTCGCAGAGACCGAACTGCTGCTGGCCCAGAAGCAGCGGCTGGAGCGTGCCCTGGACGCCACTGCCCTGCCCTTCTCCATCGCCGCAGACAACCTGCAGTGCCAGGAGCGCCGCCAGCACCCTGACCTCGTGCGCGACTGGGTGGAGATGGAGCTGCTGAAGGTTCGGTCCCTCTGGGTCCCGGGGACGGCCAGCCCAGCCGCCCCACCTCTCGCCAGAGAGTGTGGGAAGGCGTGTGCCCCACAACACAGCTGGCAAAGGCCTTGGTGCCCGTGTACCACGTGGCTGCACACAGCACAGAGAGCCTGAGCCCTCAGCACACACGCAGGGACACACCGGCACGTGGGCAGGCAGAGGGCAGAAGCTGGCTCTGCTTGTAGGTCTGGGACAGCCGGGCAGGGGGCAGGGGCAGGGGCAGGGCTCACACTGTCCAGAAGGGAGGTGCCCTCCCTGGCCCCAGAAACCGGGCCTGTCCTTCTCACAGCCCGGCCTCACAGTGGGTGCTGGGCAAAACCAGGCTCCCTCCAAGGCAGGCCCAGCCAGGCTAGTGGCACTGTGGCCTGGGCTGGGGCTGGACTGGGCCTGGAGTGGGCCTAGGCTGGGGCTAGACCTTGGCCTGTGTCCCCTCACCCTAGTCCGGGGTCCAGGGCTCCTGCTGTGCCCCTGCCCCCACTATGGCTCACACTGGGGGCGGAGGCAGGGCCCAGGCCGTGGCAGCATCCACACCTGGATGCATGTTGGAACGTTTGCCCAAGGATGGGACAGTCGGGGGCCACTGGGGCAGGGTGGAGCCTGGCCAGTGCCATGATGCCCTGATGGTCCTTCACACATGCCCCAAACTACAAAGGGCCTGAGCTGAGCCCCAGGAGCGGCTGCCTGGCTTGGGATGTGTGTGGGGAAGGGCAGAGCCTCTCTGCCGGGTCCTGGGGGTGCCTGCACCCACGGGACAGTCCTTCAGTCACTCCTGGGTCCTAGCACCTGCTGACAGGCCCTTTGGTCACCCTGGCTCATGCAAACTAAGACTGAGCCTGAGGACCCTGAGTTTGCAGCAGTGGAGCCCAGCATGCCCCCCCCAACCCTACTGGGGTGTTGGAAACCAAGCCTCAGACCAGCGTGCAGGTGTGGATGGTGTGGAGGCCACGTGCATCCCACAAGGAGCCCTTGACCCTCCGAACCTGGCAGGACCTGTCCTTGGGGCAGCCCCCAAAGGGTCAGGGGGCTCCCTGTGCCAGGCCCCTTAGACTGGCGGGGAAGAGCCTGGCCTGTGAACTGGCTGCCAGCAGCGGGAACACGTGAGATGAGGGGAGCCAGTCGGCCAGCCCAGGCGCTGCACACCCCCTGCAAACCCCCAGCTCAGGCTGGAGCCCAGCACCTCTCTGGCCCCAGGCTTTTCCTCTGCCCCCCACTCCACCCCACACTCCAGGAGTGACCCCTCTGCCCTCAGGCAGCCCCCCCCCCCATCACCCAGCTGTACACAGGCGACAATGGGGCCAGGACAGGGAGACAGGTCAGACCTGGTCACGTGAGGGCTTAGAACCCGACAGAGGCGAAAATTCAAATTAAGGGGAAAAGGCAGTTCCTACTCAGAGAATGGAACTGTCAAGGTGGTGGGAAGAAACAGGGTCCCCTTGTGTCCTCAGGGTCAGTAATGTATGGCCTCCCTGAGCCCAAGGCCCCAAGGGCCACCCCAGGAGGACTCCTGGTCCCCAGTGGCCGGGTCCTCAGAGGCTGTTACCATGCTGCCCAGGGGCCAAAAGTCAGGCTGGTGCCCTCAGGGTCCTGGGCAGGCTGAAGGGCAGCCCCCAGAGTCCAGGGGGTGCTGAGCGCCCAGCAAATGGGGACCACCTCTGGATGACCCCCCCCCCCCGCTCCCAGAAGCCCCTAGAAGAAAGAGCCACTGCACCGGCTGCAACAAGATGCTCAAAAGCCCAGAACAGGAGTTCCCGTCGTGGCGCAGTGGTTAACAAATCCGACTAGGAACCATGAGGTTGCGGGTTCGGTCCCTGGCCTTGCTCAGTGGGTTAACGATCCGGCGTTGCCGTGAGCTGTGGTGTAGGTTGCAGACGCGGCTCGGATCTCGCGTTGCTGTGGCTCTGGCGTAGGCCGGTGGCTACAGCTCCAATTCAACCCCTAGCCTGGGAACCTCTGTATGCCGCGGGAGCGGCCCAAGAAATAGCAACAACAACAACAACAACAACAAAAGACAAAAAGACAAAAAAAAAAAAAGAAGCCCAGAACAAATCCAGTGAGAAAGGTGGGGTCATCCTTCGTTTCCAAAAGCTCGGGGTCAGCAAGGTGACATTCGCCTGAGGCCACCATCAGGGGTCAGGTGCTGGCCAATCCTCCAGTTCCACTGGGTGTCACCCCAAATCTCAATGCCTCCTGGGCGTCTAGGAGGCTGACCACGGGCCACAGCAGCCCGGCCGGCTCAGATCCTCACCAAGAATCCGCGTCTCCTCCAGGAGGCAGAGCTGATCCAGAACATTCAGGAGCTCCTGAAAAGGACCATCATGCAGGCCGTGAACCAGATTCGGTGGGTCTGGGCGGCCTCCAGGGCGCCCCCTACCTCTCAGTCCAGCTACCGGCAGTAAATGGGGGTGACCAGGCCCTGAGGTGCAGAGAGCTGGGGGCTCCGGCCCAGTCCCAGCCAGGAGGGCAGGGCTGGGAGTGGGGGCACCGGGCAGGTGGGATGGCAGATTCCTGCATGGCCGAGGGCCTGGGGGTCCAGAGACCATGCCGGCATCCCTGGGCCTTGCTCTGGGCAGATGGACTTCCTGGTCGCTCCGGGGGTGGGGGGTTTGCCTGGAGGCCAGACACAGGCCCTGCCCGCCATTCCCAGGCTGAACCGGGAGCACAAGGAAACCTGCGAGATGGGCTGGTCTGACAAGGTGGAGGCCTACAACATCGACGAGGCCTGCTGCCACTACCACAACCAGAGCACCCACGTCCAGTTCTACCCGCACTCGGCCAAGTTCGAGGAGAGGTGGGGCCCGCCGTGCCAACAGCCGCCCCCCCCGGCCCCCTCCTGCGAGATCCCAGTCGCCTGGGCTCCCGTTCCCACTGCTCCTGGGAATGGGCAGCCGAGCGGGACCCCTGCCCAAGTGCCCAGCACCCACGGTTCACCGCAGGGCCTGGGATTTGAGGAGGCAGACGCGACCCAGAGTGGAGGGCGGCCTGAGGCGGGCGGGGTGCAGTTCCGCGTGCGGCCGGCAGAGGGCATTCGACCACCACCCATCGCAGCGCGGCCCTGGGGGCGCAGGGCCCGGGGTAACGGAGGCACTGAAGCGCAGGAACCACACGGGGGCGCAAGAGGCAAGGGAGACACGGGGCGGAGAGGAGGTTGCAGGGGGCAGGGGGAGCGCCAGCAGGGGCGTGCGGGTCCGTGGAGTGGGGGGGAGGCGCTAGGACTGGGAGTGGTCGTTTGTGCTAGGGCACAGGCGACATGGGACGCGACGGGCGCGGGGAGGGCCTGGTGGGCAATGGAGCCGTTGGGAGGTGTCCCCGCTGATCGCGGTGCCGGCCCACCCCCCTGCCCGTAGTGCCTCCACACCTGAGACCTGGGCCAAGTTCACTCAGGACAACCTGTACCGCGCCGAGCGCGAACGCCTGGCCTCCGTCAACCTGCGGGAGCTCATCGACTGCATCCTTCAGGACACGGCCGAGGACCTGCGGCTGCAGTGCGACGCCGTGAACCTGGCCTTTGGACGACGCTGCGAGGAGCTGGAGGACGCGCGCCACAAGCTGGAGCATCACCTGCGCAAGGTGGGGCCTCCGTGGCGGAGCCCAGCCCACTCTGGCCACGCCCACACACAGCCAGACCACGCCCAGACCACTATCAGGCCACGCCCAGCACACCCTGCGGGGCTGGTCACCTGTAACCACAGAGAAAGACCAGGCCATGTCAGGGTAGCCCACCCCTGCCCCACTGGCCGCTATGCCCTGGTCACGAGTGGCCTGGCTCTGCCCCTCCTCGGCCCTGCCCATCCTGAGGGGCCCCTGAAGCAGACCCCCTACTCCTGCCTGGGCCCTCCTTAAAGCTGATTGAGAAACCAAGTGAAGTTCGGGGGTGGTGGCATTGCCACCGGAGGGACTGACCAGGAGGGGCAGCATGGAGGAGGAGGGAAGGTGGCAGGAGTGGTGGGCTCAGCTGCTGGTGGGGCTCCGAGGGACTGGGCCTGGCCGGCAGGGCTCTGACCCTAGACGCTCAGGGTGACCTTTCCTGCCTTTGTCTGTCCAGCTCCTTACCAGGCCTAAGGGACTGGTGACCACAGGGCTGGGGGCTCTCAGAGCTACTGCACAGTCAGCTTTGTTGTCCTGCCCCAGGCCTCTGGGTGCCTGGTGGTGTCGGGGGTGGGGAGCGGGGGGGGATGTCCACATCTTTCCTGGCTCCATGCCGCCGCTGGAGCCAGCGGCTCGACGTGGCCCAGGCTTTGGGGCGGGTAGGGAGACCCACGCCAGCCGTCCTGTGTGCAGACGCTGCAAGAGATCACAGACCAGGAGCACAATGTTGCAGTGCTCAAGCAGGCCGTCAAGGACAAGGAGGTGCCTCTGAAGGTGGCCCAGACCCGCCTGTACCAGCGTTCGCACCGGCCCAACGTGGAGCTGTGCCGGGACACTGCCCAGTTCAGGTGCCTGTTGCTGCCGGGGTTGTTCTGGGCTGGGCCTGGTGACCATCCACCATACGGGCACTGTCCACGCTCTCTGGGTCTTCCTCAGCCTCTGTGCCCCCTGAACGCCACCCCACCAGCCATGCAAATAGGAAGAGGAAAGACACCAGCCCTACACAAGCACACCTCACACACACCGGGTTCCCACGTCCGCGCCCCTGCCCCAGCACGACGGGACCTGGACGCCCACTGGAGGACACTGGTTCCGAGTGCTAGGGACCGCAGCCCCCCTCACCCCACGGATGAGCCTGGGGTCTGGGAGGCAGAGCTCCCCTGCCCACGGCCATCAGCCGCCCTGCTGGGGACAGTCCACTCATCACAGTGGACACTTGTCCCCAGCTAGAGGCATAGTTGGGGCCATGCCCTCTGCTTGTCCCTGTCGCCCTTGTAGCAGAAGCGTCCAGCCTTGGGCCTCCCTCCTTCCCAGCCCCTCAAGCCCTTCAGGGAGCTGGGGCATCGCCTGGCTGCAGGGGTGCCCACCTACCTCCAGATGCCAGGATGCGAAGGAACAGAGGGTCTCGCAGGACCTGCCCGGCCCCTCCAGGCACAGCTGCTGAGTTTCCCTTTGGGCCTTCAGGGGCCCTTCTTTGGCCAAGCATCTCAGCCAGGATGCCCCCACCAGGCTCCCAGCCTTTGTTTTTTTACTTTATTATTTATTTATTTTTTGTCCTTTCTAGGGCTGCGCCCGCCGGCATATGAAGGTTCCCAGGCTAGGGGTCCAATCGGAGCTACAGCTGCCAGCCTACACCAGAGCCACAGCAATGCCAGATCTGAGCCACGTCTGCCATCTACACCACAGCTCACGGCAACGCTGGGTCCTTAACCCACTGAGCGAGGCCAGGGATCGAACCTGCAACCTCTTGGTTCCTAGTCAGATTCGTTTCCGCTGCGCCACGACAGGAACCCTGGCTCCCAGCCCTCGAATCTTGATGGGCCCCATCCTACCCAGCCCTCCCTATCCATCTAGTCTGGCCTCTGCTCAACCCACCTCCACCCCCACGCCTGCCCCCACAGGCTGGTGAGCGAGGTGGAGGAGCTCAACGTGTCGCTGGCGGTGCTGAGGGAGAAGCTTCTGGAAGCCGAGCAGTCCCTGCGCAACCTGGAGGACACACGCATGAACCTAGAGAAAGACCTCGCGGTCAAGACCAACAGCCTTTTCATCAACCGCCAGAAGTGCATGACCCACCGCGCCCGCTACCCCACCGTCCTCCAGCTGGCCGGCTACCAGTGACCGGGCGGTCCCCCCTCAAATAAAGAGCACGTTCCTTCCGCTCGGGGCATGTGCCTGGGCAGGCGGGAGCGGCCTGTGGACCCCTTGCCCCGGGGGGTCAGAGCCTCTGCAGCGCGGCTCTGGGGAGGGGCCGTCAGCCAAGGACGCCGAGGCCCCACCTCCTTGCTCGCCACCGCCCAGGGGGGGCCCGGTCCAGGCCCAGTTTCTTTGCCCCCCTGGGCCACCTGCTGGATGCTTTTGAGTGTCGAGTGTCGCCTTCCATCAACACGTGTCACAGCCTCTGGTCACGACGATGTCAACAGGAGCCCTGCTCCTTTTTGCTCACGTGCCATGGGTGGTGTCACCGAGGCTGGCTGGCACATCCCTCGTCAGGGCGGCGGGGGGTGGCATGAGCCCGGAGCAGAGGTGTGACAACAGGGTGCTGGCCCAGCTCTTCCCTGTGGCGTCCTGTTGTGTGGCAACTACCAGGGGAACAGTGGGAGCTCTGCCTGCCATCCCTGCCTGGCACAGAATGGACACTGGGGGACAGTCCCTGAGCTGAGGGCTGGAGGGTCGGCGCTGGTGGGGCCCTCCACCCCCAGCCACCTGGGTCACCTCTGTGGCCAGGCTCCTCATCCAGCCCCTCCTTTGCCAGAGTCAGCGGGGGGGTGGGGGGGATGCCCTCCTGGTCCCATGCCACCCACATGCTATGTCCATAGCTCTGGGCAGATCTGCAGCCAGGTGGGCCAGGCACGCTCATGGTGGCCACAATCCCCTCTCACTGTGCCCCTGCAGAAGAATCCGGGCCACCGTCCCCTCCCCAGCACAGCTCATCAGCGGGACTCAGGGAGCAGCCGCTAAGAGGCTGGGAGATAATAACTCAGCCGCATGCACGCCAGCCACTCAGACCCCCATTATGGCTGAGGCCGAGGCGGCTGTGCCTCGCAGCATCCCCATCAGCACTGAGGGCCTCCTCGTCCCAGCCCCCCCCAGGCGGCCACTGATGCAAAGCTAAGTGGGGGTGCTGTGCAAAGGCCATTATCTCCATAGCTAGGAGGGTGGCGCAGTTCCCGGGGGCCGCACCCACCTGGCACTCACTGTGTGCCCTCGTCTCATGACCACCTGGGAGGCTGGAAGTTTTGTCGCCTCGTAGAGATGTGACCAGGGCCTGGAGCTGATGGGCAGGCGGCTCCAGGCCCCATGGCAAATTCCTGAGGCTATGGCTGTGTCTCCCAAGAGGATTAGCCTCTATGGGGGGGCCTGGAGGGGGACAGGTGGCCCCACCCCCCTGCAGGAGTCGGGAGCGGGGAGGCACAGCGGAAAGGGACACCAGGGTGGCCGAGGCCTGTGGCCTTCCCTCCCCCACAGGGATCCTCCCAAGCCCAACGGTGTCCCTTTTACAGGTGGGGCACCTGAGGCTCAGAGGCAGGGAGGGGCAGCAGAGCTCAGCCCAGCCTATCTGGGAGCGCCGGGAGGCCCGGGGACAGCGGGATGGCCGGGGGCGGGGGTGGGCAGAGAGGAGCCCCTGCCCCTGGGCCCAGGGAGGCCTCCGTCTAGGCCACTCAGAGCCAGACCCGCATGTAGATGCCAGCAGTGCTGCTGATGAGGCCTGGGGGTGCCGAGCCCAGCTGGAGGGGGAGCTGTCACCTGGGGTGGGGGGTGTCTGGGAACTAGATGCAGCTGGCGGGGTCCCCCAACCACAGCCCTCACCAGCTCAGCTCCCCCTCAACCTGGCATGAGAAGCGCCCCCCCAGACGGGGCCCCTCAGTCTCCCCCTCCATCCACATCCCTGCCCCGTCTCTGGTCAGCCGTGAGGAGGACCAGCCTGGGGAGCTTGGGGTACAAGCCAGACCCGGGGCTGTGCCCAGATGGGCAGAGCCAGTGAGCCAGCCGCAGCCGCCCACAGCTCGCCTTCCGGCAAGGCAGGCACAGTTCCCCAGGCCACGCCTGGTGCCTCCCTCTGCCAGGCAGCCTGGCTTGGTGGGGCAGGGAGTCACATGGTCCCAGGTTCAGGCCGAGGTGCCAGGCCTTGCCCCCGGCCCAGTATCCAGCTGTTCAGGCCCAGAGTAAGGATGAGGCTGGGGCCGTGCTGTGGGCTCAGCTTCCGCTCACAGCGGGTGCAGCCCCCACCTGCCACTGCCTGGGGGCCCTGTGAGTCACTCCTGCCAGGGTTGGCACTGCAGGGACACAGCGCTTATCCACTGGAAGGCTGGGTCATGCCAAGAACCCCCAACAGGGAGTCACAGCAACAGGGTGTCACAGCAGGCCTCCAGCCCCGCTGGGCACCGTGACCCTGGGATGTGCAGCGGGAGTGGGGGCAGACGCCACGGGCCTGGCCAGATGCTGCTCTCCTGGGCTCTGCCTGCCAGGCACGGCCCTCACCTCCTGTCCCAGCCAGAGATGGGCGGGTGTCGCCATCACCAGGTGGCCTCCGCGCAGGCGGGGGTGGGGGGTCTGTCTCCTCTGACTTTGGCCTCCAGCCTCCTCGTCTCCCTCACCCAGGCTGCACTCGGCCACAGCTCCAGCCTCCCCGACTCCCTGCTAAGTCCCTGCACCCCCGATGATGGATGGCAGCCAGCTCCCAGGCCCCCAGGCCTCCAGAGCCTCACCGTGGCCCAGGGGCTGGCCAGAGGGACCTGGAGCCCCCATGGTGGGGCTGCACAGACGTCATGGCAGGTGGCGGGCAGGGGGTGGGCTGGGTGGCAGGCAGCAGGGCCGCGTGGGCCTCCTGCCCAGGAGCTCTGAAGCTGGCCCGAGGCCTGTTGGTCTTGGATGGCCCGTTGGTTTTGGGAAGCCACGGGAGCCTGGGGCAGGCATGAAAGGGCTCTTTCACGGGCCACTGGGGCAGTGACGCGGGAGACAGCCAGGCAGGCGGCAGCACCCGATCGTGACACAGTAACAGGGCAGGGGTGGGGTAGGGGTGGGGTAGGGGTGGGCAGGGGTCTTCCCAGCACCCTGAGAGAGCCACGTGGCCAGGTTGCCTGGGACCCCAGACCTCCAAGGGGACAAGCCTGCCCGTGGAGCGGGCTCCCCAGGAGACGCTCACTCCTGTCAAGTTCCCCCACCGGAGGAATTCAGAAGGGTCTTGCGGGGGCCCCCATGGCTAAGGGGGCTGGCGAGGGTCTGCTAGGTTCTGAGGGCGAGGTGGTGGAGAGAAGGGCTCCCACTGCCAGGGGAGCTCAGACGGGGAGTGGGCCTCAGAACTACTACGCAAGACGGAGGACCTCACCCTGGGTTGTTGCCCCTGAGGGCTTCCTGGAGGAGGGAGCCTGGGTTTTATGGCCCTGGTACAAGGAAAAGCGAGGACGCTGCCCTCCACGCCTGCCTTTGCAGGACACCGACCCTGGCTGAGCCTCTTGGACACAGCCACGGGGAGACCAGGCAGGCAGGGCCCACTGGCCAGGAAACCTGAGCCCAGGCCGTGCTGGGCTCACCGACACTGGTGCTGAGACAGAGAGTGGAGTTGCACCTGTGGCAGATGGGCCAGGAGACCGGCAGGCCCTTGCCGGGGAGAGGCGGGGAGGGAGGAGGCCCAGGATGGGCGGGGGCCACATGGGGTCACCTGCCAAGTCACCCTCCCTCCCCCAGAAGGTCAGGATGCAGGTGCCACCCTCTGCCCAGCGACGCAGAGACTGTGCCTCCTGCAGGAGCCTGGGCCCAGCCTGGGGGCGGAGGGTGCTGCCGGGCCAGGTGGGTGAGGGCCTTGGAGGGCTCTGGCCGGGCCAGGGGGGTGGGGGCCTCGGAGGGCTGATTCGGAGCCCCCAGCTCCACACAGCACCCCCGCACCTGCCAGCTGCGGGGTGCCCAGCACGGGGCTTAGGGGACCAAGATTCCCTGACTGCAAGGAGTGATGGTGCCCGGTGCAGCCCAGAACTGAGGCCTGGGAGGGACGGGCACCAGGCAGGGGCCGCCCCTGAGGAGCCTGGAGCCCTCCGGGGGTGGGGACCGTTGTGGCGTTGCTGGGGCTCGGGAGAGGCGGGTGTGAGAGGATCCCCGTGCCCGCCCTTCCTATTGGCAGTGGTCCCTCAAGTGCCGCGACAGGGAGGGTTCTGGGGCCACATCCGGGCGCCAGTGAGGGTGTGCGGGGACCCACTCGGGATATCTGTCAGGGTGGCAGTGTGAGTGTCTGATGTCCCACTGCCCAGCCCCACCCAGGCAGCTCCTGATCTGCCTGCTGTCTTCCCTGGAGAAGGGGGCACAGCGCTGGCCGTGGGGTGGGGCCGGGCAGGGCTCTCCTTCCCAGGGACCCCTCCTCCACCCCTGTCTTCCTCTCCCACCCTTGGGCTTCCGTCCTGTCCCCCGACCAGGTGATGGCGGCCCCTGCCCTCCTGCTCCTCCTGGTGCTGCCTGTGAGCGCCTGGCCTGGCCTGGGGCTGCCCCGCCGGCCCTGCGTGCACTGCTGCCGCCCGGCCTGGCCCCCGGCGGCCCCCGGACCGCACGTCCGCTTGATCAATGGGGACAAGTGGGGGCAGCTGCCCCGCGTGCGCCCGACCATCAACATCGCCATCCTCAAAGGTGGGTGTCTCTGGAGAGGCGGCCCCGCCCCGTCCCCCATCCCCTGTCCCCAGAGGGACCTGCCCTGAGGGGCACGGGGAAGGGGGCGCAGGAGAGCAGGGCAAAGGCCTAGGCTGGCTCTGGGGCTGGGCCGGGGCACCCAAGTGCCTGCTCCCCACTCCCCGCGATGGGAAGCAAGGCGGCCTGGGGGAGGGGTCGTGAACAATGGGGGCCCGAGGCCCCTTCCGTCCTGCACCCCCAGCCCCGTCCCGAGGCTGCCCTCCCTGGCCCAGCACCCCAGGGAAGGTGGGCCGGGGGCAGGGTCTCTGAGGCCCCCCCTACGTGGTGTCCCCCTGCCAGAGGCTGAGCTCCGAGAGGGCGTGAGCCTGCAGGCTGGACGGGGCTGCACTGACCTTAGACTTGGCCATCAAGCTCCCAGCCCTCGAGTCCTTCAAAGCCCCGTTCAGACCCCTCCTCTGGCAGCTGCCAGACCCCTATTGTCCCCGCCGTCCGCGGGGACAATCACACAGGCCCCAGATGGCCAAGACCTCACTGTCCCCTGTGAGGGCGGTCGGCACCCACCTGACAGATGACACTGAGGCAGGGAGAGGTGAGGTTGCTGGCAAGGCCATGTGGCCGGAGAGTCTGATCCTGAATCCCAAGCCTGACCAGTGGCTTCCCCTTGCCCCCCGCAGGTGAGAAGGGTGAGGCAGGGGTCAGAGGTCACTCTGGCAGGAGCGGGAAGGAGGGTCCGCCAGGCTCCAGGGGGCTCCAGGGACGCAAGGGCCAGAAGGGGCAGGCGGGGCCGCCGGGCGCCCCATGCCAGCACGTCTACGTGGCCTTCTCGGTGGGCCGGTGAGAGGGGCTGCACAGCGCCGACGCCCTGCAGGAGGTGCCCTTCGACACGGAGCTGGTGAACCTGGACGGTGCCTTCGACCTGGCCCCTGGTCGCTTCCTCTGTGCCGTGCCCGGCGTGTACTTCCTGAGCCTCACTGTGCACATCTGGAATTACAAGGAAACCTACCGGCACATCATGTGCAACCGGCAGGCGGCGGCCGTGCTGTACGCGCAGCCCAGCGAGCGCAGCGTGATGCAGACCCAGAGCCTGCTGCTGCCCCTGGCCGCGGGCGACGCCGTCTGGGTGCGCATGTTCCAGAGGGACCGGACAACACCATCTACGGGGAGCGCGGCGACCTCTACATCACCTTCAGCGGCCACCTGATCAAGCCGGACGCCGAGCTCTAGCGGCCCCCATGCCCTGGCCAGCCCTCCGCGGCCCTCGCTCCCGAGCCCCACCCCAGGAGGGACACCTGCAGGGCCCGAGCGCCCACCGCGTGCAGACGCCGAGCGTCAGGGCTGTGGCAGGAAAAAGAGGGACCTGGCCCTGCCCCACGGGGGCGGACACAGGCCAAATGTCCACACCGAGAAATCTGAGAAGTGGGCCTAGGTCCTGGGAGTGTGGTGGGCGGGGGGCGGAGGGGGCCTGGGTGGGCATCTCCACATGCGATGGGTTTGCCCTGCACCCTGGTCGAGCTATGGTTCTGCTTATAAAGGCTGTGCCAGGCGCCACTATCATGGAAATTTTTACAAAGAACCTACTGGGTGTCGGGCTCCACGCTGGTGGAGTGGGGTCAGCTCCAGCACCCCTTAGAGCGGACGCTGGCCGGAAGTGTGTCACAGGGCAGCAGAGGCCACGAGCTGGGTGGGGCGGGGCAGGTGGGGCTGCTGCCCCCTGGTTGGGTCTTGCCCTTGGCGACCATATGCCCAGCTCTGGTGGCCTGATTTTCTGGGGCCCCTGGCACCCCCCTGTCTGTCTGGAATGGACTAGAAGAGGGGGGGTTCATGCCTCAATGTGTGCCTGAGCCGGCGGAGCCCCAGGCCCTCATGGTGTCACCTCTTACTTAGGCTGAAGTCGGGCTGGCGGTGATGGGGCATTGAGCAGCCTGGCCCTGTCCCTGTGCGTAGGCGTGGGTGGAGTTTAGCCACGCCCATGCCACAGCAGGCCTCTGTCCACCCCGCGGTTGAAGCCACCAGGCTGCTCCACCCTCGGGTCCACTCGGAGTCTGTTCCTGTCCTGCCACGTGTCCTCTGGCCACTCGAGGCCTTCTGTCCAGCCCTGCGAACCCATCACCTGCCTCCCCCCGGGGCCCTGGCTCCCCCTCTGTGGCTGCCCCCTTCCTCCTGAAGATTCTGGGGCAGTGTGGCTGCAGGGCCCTGGCAGGAACAGCATCTGGAATCGCCAGAGCCTTGCGGCTGCTGGACAAACAGGGAAGTCCTGGGTATACAGCACGCCTGCCTGGCTGGTCCTGTCCCCTCATCACACCTGCCCCCACCCCTCCGGCCCCACTCCCTCCCAGCAGGAGCACATCCCGTCCTGAGCTGTGTCCCTGACTGGCTGGGGCCCCACACCCACCTGGCCCAGGCAGACTTTCTCCAGACAGCGGTCAGCTGATGTGGCAATGGGGGGTGGTGGGGGGACACTCAGTCATTTCACAAACAGGCACCTCCTGTGCGGTCCTGGGGAAGGGGTGCCCCTGTCTGCAAGGAGAGGGGCTTTCTGCCAGCAGCCCATCTCAAGGCCTGGGCCCACAGCCTCCCAAGCAGTGGGCATGCCCTGTGGGCCACCAGGGCTCCTGTCAACCCTGTGCCCACCCTGAACCTGGCCCTGGAGGGCTGTGGGTGTCCCTCCTGCCAGCCTGGGCCAGGAGGGCAGGGGCTCCTGGCAGGTAAGAGGCCCTTGCACCCCATGTGCTGCCTCAGCCCCTCCTGCCGACGAGGATGCCCACAAGGAAGCCAAGACCCAGGGGCACGGACAGGTCCCTGTGCTCAGGCCAGGGCAGGGCCATGACTCCAAACCCCCAGCACAGGCAGGGGTCTCTACCCCAAGATACAGAGCATCAGGGGCTCAGAGGGACTCGGCCCCCAGGGAGCCCCAAGGCCCAACTAAGTCCAGCCCTGGCATATGGCCAGGGCAGGGGGACTCAGGGCTTGTTCCAGTCAAGGGGTCAGGGCTGGACTGGAACATTCTGGGCTGGTGAGGCCCTGGCCCCACTGGAGGGGGGCACTGGAAGGGACTGAGGGAAGCCAGAGGGAGCTCTGGGACCCCTTCCCCATCCCCATTCTGGGACCTGCTCCCCCCTCCACCCCATGCTGAGTTGGGCAAAGGAGCCTCAGGCTGCACTTTGACCTCTGGCCTGTGCCCTTTTATGGCTGGAATAACCGGACACGCCCAGGGTGCTCAGCAACCGGCCGGGTGCCAGGATCCAACTCAGAGCCTAATGGGGGCCTCAGAGGCAGGGCGGGGTCTGCTGCAGAAATAAAGGCACCCGGGAGTTTCCATCGAATCCGACTAGGATCCACGAGATTGAGGGTTTGATCCCCGGCCTTGCTCAGTGGGTTAAGGATCCGGCGTTGCCGTGAGTTGTGGTGTAGCTCGCAGATGCGCCTCGGATCCCGCATTGTGTGGCTGTGGTGTAGGCCAGCAGCTGTAGCTCTGATTAGACCCCAAGCCTGGGAACCTGCATATGCCACAGATGCAGTCCTAAAAAGCACACACACACAAAAAAAAAAGAAAGAAAAAAGAAAAGGAATAAAGGCGCCCGAACGGGAGTGGGGCTTTGCGCAGGACTGGAAAGGCCTCGGGCTCCCTCTGTCCTACCGGCTCCGGGACTCCCTTCCCACCCTGACCGGGACGCAGACCCCCTGTGTGTTGCAGGCCAGCCTGCAGCCCCTGCCCAGCAGCTCCGGACAAAGCCCCCGCTCTTTCCAGCCCCCCGCGGCCTTCGCTCCCTCACCCGCGCTCTGCTCGGCCTGGGGGCCCAGAGGATGCAGGGTCAAGGGCAGACCTGGTGGCTGCTCGCCTCCCTCACGTCTCGCTCTGGCTGTGGTGCCTGGACCGGGAGGCACTGGGGCAGCTTGGCTGAGGCTCCCAAGACAGGCCCTGCTCCCGGCTGCGGCCCGAGGGGAGCAGAGCAGGTCAGGCCAGAGGGCATCTAATAAATGCCCCGGAGCCCTGAGGAGGCACCAGGCGAGAGCCTCAGGGCCCCGGGGGACCCACCAGGGGACACTGCAGAGGGCCTGGACCGGCACCAGTGCCTCCACCCCCCACCCCCACTCACCCCTCGCTGCCCCGGGTGTATTTTAAAACAGCGGCTGAGAACAGGGAAGAAGTGGCAGCAGCGTTTCTGCAAAGTAACAAGACAGAAACCACGCTCCCGGGGGGCAGCCCCAGGCCTGGGGAGCCACAGGGGACGCGGTCCTGTCAGGACAGCAGCCTCGGGCACCCACTGCCTTGGGAGGAACCAGGACGTGCCTGCCCCGGGGAAAGAAAGCAGGAAAGGACTAGAACACGGGGCCCGTTTACCTGTTTAGTGGAATTTCAACAACACGTCCATTTTGAAAATGTGGGTGAAATTCATTCACCCTAAAATTAATCATTTGAAAGTGAACCATTCAGCGACATTTAGTTCCTTCACAGCATCGTGCAGCCACCTCTGCTATCGGGTTCCAGAACGTTCGCATCGCCTCCCTCCCCACCTCCAACAGTCCTGCGGACCAGCAGCCCACTTCTATCTGTGGATCTGCTGCTTCTGCACACTTGGCATAACTGGAATCAGACGCTCTGTGGCCTCTCGTGTCCGTCTGTGTCGTGGGCAGTGCCAGGGTGAGCATCTGTGACCAAACCCCCTTTTCATCCCTCCTCTCCTCTCCTCTTTCCTGGCCACACCCATGGCCTGTGGCGGTCCAGGCCAGGGGATCGAATCGGAGCCACACGAAGGCATCTCCGACCCCTAACCCACTGTGCCGGGCCAGGGAGCGAACCTGCACCTCCGCGGCGCCAGGAGTCGTGGCAGCTGGGTTCCTGACCCACTGCGCACAGCAGCAACTCCAAAGCCTGTTCTCTAACTTTGCAAAATCGTGCTGACGGGAGTCTGGAGGAACATAGGAGCAGGAGCCAGCTCAGTTCTGAATGGAAACCTGCTCCGTGGGACGTGAACACCGAGTTTGAAGCTAAGGTCTGATTTTTTTTTTTTTTTTGGCCGGGGGCCACAGCTGCAGCATTTGGAAGTTCCAGGCTAGGGGTCGAATCGGAGCTGCAGCCACCGGCCTACACCACAGCCACAGCCATGCCAGATCCGAGCTGTGTCTGCCACCTACACCACAGCTCACGGCAGCGCCGGATCCTTAACCCACTGAGCGAGGCCAGGGATCAAAGCCACATCCTCATGGATACTAGTTGGTTCTTAATCTGCTGAGCCACAACGGAAACTCCCTGAAGCTAAGGTCTGAATGCAGTGGCCAGCAGGCAGACCACAGGAACCCCCAGAGGCCAGTCACCCAGAGGACGAGAGCCTGCGGTACCAGCTAGGCTGGGAAGAGGGGGCATTTGCATTGAAGGGTCCCCTGATGGGCTCAAGCAGATTTCAGTGCAGGAAAAAGCTGTCGGCAATACAACCATTAAACACACGTGCAGCACACACACCGCACAGCAGCACTGCCCACAGCAGCAGGTAGAAAGCACCTGAGTTATCTGCCAAACAGATAAACAGAGTTGCAGTCACTCTGACACAGACTACGCCGTGGAAGAACCCAGAGGACACCACGCCACGTGGAGTAATAAGCCAGACACAAAAGGACAATCCAGCACCACGAATGTGCTTAACACCACTGAGCGCCCACCTTAGACAGTTATGACGGCTCTTGGAGTTCCCTGGTGGCCTAATGGTTAAGGATCTGGCGTTGCCACTGCTGCGGTCCAGGGTCACTGCTGTGGCTCGGGTTCAATCCCTGGCCCAGGAACTGCCAGGTGCCACTAAAAAAAAAAAAAAGGGTCGAATTGTCGAATTTCCCAAGCAGAAGAGTGACAGATTCGACTTTGTGAAAATAGGAAATACTGCTCCCTATCAGCCCTGAAGCCAAAATGCCTGGCACAGTGAAGTGCTCCTACCTTGGGCACAGCAAAGGCAGGGCACCCTTAGAAGGCAGCTGGAAGAAGAAATCCCGAGACGACAGGAGATCCGTCCGTGCGGGATGGCAGGAGACACAAGGTGGCTGTGGGCCCGGTGGCTGCTCCCGCACCACCGAGGGTGCCAGCTCACCGCCAGTGTGTGTGTCTCTCAGGGCACCCGTGGGCAGGCATGGGGGCCCCTGCAGTATGGCTCCAGGGGACACACAGACAGACAGACCCACTGTCCAGAGGGCTGGGGAGGCTGCAGCCAGGTGGCAGGAGGAGGAGAGAGGCCAGGCAGGGTCCCCTCCTTCACGTGAGGCTGGGTCCCCTCCTTCCGTGCCAGCAGCCCCGGGCCCTCGCCTGGCCCCAGGAATCCCTCAGCACAGCCTCAGATGGGTGCCCGGCAAAGACCCTGTTTTCAGCACCAATCAGTTTCCTGATACCCCAACAGGCGTCCCAGCTCTCAGCCCCCGGTTCTCGTGCAGCTCTTCTGGGGTCTGCCCTTGCTTTATCCCCCTCCCACCCCAGGACACCCTAGGACACCCGCGACAGTGGCCTTTCCTGACCCCTCCTGGGGCCCCACCCAGAGCACCCCTCGCTGGCTCAGGCCCCACGTGCGCCAGCCTCAGTTTCCCTCAGGAGGCTGCGACACCTGCTGCCCTTCCCCCCTGCACCCCACCCAGCCCGACAGACCACCCCTCATCCCCACCCATCCCAGAGGTGGCCTCACCCTGCCCAGCAGGCCGGATTTCCTGAGCAAGGTCACTCTGGGAGCCGCTGGAGCCCAGAGGCCAATAAAACCCATCCATGCGGAGAGACAGCCAATAAAACAGGTCAGCCCCGAGGGTGAGTGCTCTGTGCCCCCCCCCCCACTATTCAGGGCCTGCAGAATGTGGTTTCTCTGTGGCCCCCGCAGCTGTCGCCAGCCTGTGCTGGGTGCAGAGGGCAGTGGCCAGGCCAGGCTACGCCCCGGGTCCACCGTCCCGCGCCCACGGCTCCCAGACACTCCTGACCCTGCTTCCCAGCAGGACCCTCGCTTCCTCCCACTTTGTGTCCCACCCCCGCCCAGGGCTTTGGGGACCGTCTACACGGGTCCCCGGTTCCCACCCAGACCAGGGTCCAGGGGCTGCCTGGAACCTCCGGAAACATCCACCAGCCCCTCCGCCCACTGGGTGCACCCAGCCCCAGACGCGCACGCTCACACAGGTACACCCACACGTTCCCACGCACGTGCACCCAGGCTCACACACACACACACACGCTCTCACACCCTCGCAGGCAGGCCCGGTCAGGGTGCTGCTGGCGCCTGCCATCCGCACACGGGCGCTTTCAGCTGGCACCACCCGGGGAGAGAGCTCGCCATTTCAAATCAATTGGGAGAAATTGACCTGGGCAGATATTTCCGAGCCATCTGCTCGCTCCCCAAAGTCACTCTGAGCGGATGCACTTTGCATCCGAACCCAGGGGTGGCCTGACCGTGTGGTGGGAGTGGCTGGTTGGACGGGCTTCAGCTTTTCCCAGGGTGCCCACTGCTCCCTGGGATGCTGGTCCCCAGGGCCAGGAAGGGGTAGGCTTGGTCACCAGCCCCCGGGGACTCCGACATCAGGCTTGGTGGCCCCCACCCCCCAGACTGGAGCCCAGGAGTGGTGGAGACTCAGCTGGGGGCATCAGGGTTCCTACGTGCCCAGGAGGGGGGCACGGACCCCAAAGAGTCGCCCACTCCCTGCACCCACTGACCAGGGAAGGACCAGACGCCCCTGTGTCCTCCAAGGCCCAACCAGGTCCCACCTCCTGGGCAGCCCCAGCAGCGCGGCTCCCTTCAGCCAGGCTGTGCTCACTCCCCCGCGCTGCCATCCTCCATCCCGCCGCGCCTTTGCCTGCTTCCATGCCGGCGTTTGCGACCCACACGCCCTGATTTGCACCGGCTTCGATCCGCTCCGGGGACAATATTTGCTCTGGGAGAGAGTCAGACATTTATTCTCTCGTTTATTCAGGGAGCGGCTGTCAAACACAAGCGCCCTCATTACGCGACCTCGTTTCCAGGCTCGGGCTCTGTCCAGGGTCGGGGCCGGGGCCCAGGCGGGGGGAGCAGCCTTCCCCCTGCCTGCGCCCCGCCCCCTCGTGGGGTCGGCACCCCGGAAGCCCAAGTGGGGGCGGCCCCGGGGGCAGGGCCCTCTCGGATGGGGGGGGCCCTGCGGGCGAGCGACCCCCACGCCCTGGTCCTTCTCCTCCCAGCCTCGCAGAGGGGCCCGGGCACCTGGGACCCCACAGGCTTCTCCCAGCAAGGCTGGCAGGAGCCTCGCCAGGGCCGGTCCAGGCCTGGGGCGGGGGCGGGAGGAGCCGGCGATGGGTGTGGGGGGGGGGCTGGATAGGCCGCTCCAGCTGCAGCCGGGAGGCAGCATAATGCCTCGGGGGCCTGGCATTTGCATACATCCCCGAGCGCCAGCCCTAGGCTGGGGCTGTCTGGCCGCTTCTCCGCGGCGGCTCCAGGCCCCCCTCCCCCGGGGCTGCGCGCGGCCCCTCGCGGGCCGCGGCCTCACAGCCTGCTGGTCTGCATGAGACCGTTGGCCTCGCGGCCGCGCGGGGCCACCGGCGCCTCCGGCGGCCGGCCGCTCTGGCCCGCTCGCAGCTCCGTGGCGTCGGCATCCTCCGCGCCGGAGCTCTTGCGGAGGCACAGAACCTTCCGGAAGCTCTGGCGGAAGTTGTCGGAGAGGAAGCCGTAGAGCAGCGGGTTGGCGCAGCTGTTGGCGTAGGACAGCACGACCACGAAGAAGTAGGCGCCGGTGGAGGCGGGCTCCTCGGGCAGCACGAAGGCCAGGTTGACGAGGTTGGCGATGAAGAAGGGCAGCCAGCAGCCCACGAACACCAGCACCACCACCACCACCATGCGGGTCACCTTGCGCTCCGAGCGGCGCCGCGTGGAGCCCACGCGCACGCCCGACGCCTTCAGCTTGACCACGATGAGCAGGTAGCAGAGGCAGATGACCAGCAGCGGCCCAAAGAAGCCCAGCACTGACGTGTAGATGATGAACACGGCGCCCCACAGCCCCACGGGCTCGGGCCAGCTGAGGTTGCAGGTGTTCCAGCCCTCCTGGACGTCGGCGAACACCACCAGCGGCAGCGACATGACCAACGAGAAGGCCCAGACGGCGGCGCTGGCCAGCCTGGCCACCCGGGGCCGGCGCCAGCGGGCGGAGCGAAGGGGGTGCACCACGGCCAGGTAGCGGTCCACGCTCATGACCGTGAGGCAGAAGATGCTGGTGAACTGGTTGATGCCGTCCAGCGTCATGACTAGCCGGCACAGCACGGGGCCGAAGGGCCAGTAGGAGAGGGCGTTCTGCGTGGCCACGAAGGGCAGGCCCAGCATGAGCAGCACGTCGGCCACGGCCAGGTTGAGGATGTAGATGTTGGTGACCGTCTTCATCTTGGCGTGGCGCAGCACCACGTAGATGACCAGCGCGTTGCCGCCCAGCCCCAGCGCGCACACCAGCAGGTAGAGCACGGGCACCGCCACCGCCCGAGCGCCCGGCGAGGGCACCGGCTCCGCCAGCGTCCCGTTCTCCCTGCTGCCGCCGCCACCGCCACCACGGCTGGTGGCTGCCCAGGAGGCGTTCCAGCTGTTCGGCGGGGCGGCTGGGAACAGAGGCTCCATCGCGGCTGCCATGGGCAGGGCAGGGCAGGGCAGGGCGAGCGGGCGCACCGGGCGCGGCCACTGCAAGAGAGTGAAGGACACGGAGCGACTGACCGGGAGGGCGTCTCCCCTGCGCCTGCCCCCCTGCCCGGAGGCACAGGGTTACCCCGCGGCGGCAGGGAAACACATTACTCATGTTCAGCTGGGCCGGGAGTCACATTAAGCAAATTGTTTGGAAAACAAGCCCGGAGAGGAAGGAGCAGCGGGACAGCAGCCGTCCGAGCAGCGGGCAGGTGGCCCCGGGAGCCCAGGTGATGTCTGCGGTAACCTCCGTGGCTCCCAGAGACCCGCCGGCCCCACACCCCCTCCCCCTGCGACGCCCCTCCCGGCTCAGCCCCGGCACCCTCCAGTCTCGCTAAGCCTTCTGGTCCTGGAGGGGGACACCGATGCCCCCAACTTGCAGGTAAGGGACAAGGACAGTGGGAGTCCCCTCTCCGGGGGCCACGGGACGGGTGGGGAGGGACGGAGACGTAATAAGGGGACCCAGACCTTGGCCAGGCACCATGCCAGCCAGAAAGAAGTGCGGCGACACCTCCTGGGCCCACTCTTCTGTGGGACCCCAAGGCCAGATTCTGGGGGGCATCCTGGAACCCTCAGGAGGGGGCCGGGCCTTCCACATGGCTGAAAAGCCAGACTCAGGCTGCGGGAGCCCTACCAGCGTCCACCTGGCTCTCAGGAACACAGGCCTGGTGAGCGGTGCCCATGTCAGCCCAGCAGGGTCCTGGCTGTGGCCAAGAGGAGCTAGTTTTCCTGCCCCCCCACAGTGCCTCCCCCAGCACAGGTGTCGTGGGCCAAGGAGGTGACTGGGGATGTGGTTGATGAGGGCACGGGTTCTGGGGGACCAGCAGGGGGGGACAGCATGTCGGACGCCCCAGGCAGAGGGCATGGAGTGGGCCCGGCAGGGGAGGACCCCAACACACTGTGAACACACTGCAGGTACAGACGGAGGACAGCCTGAGCCACAGGCGGGCGGCGGGGGGGGGGGGTGCACGTGGGGGACAATGGGCCAGGGGGTGTGAAAGGTCCATCTGGGGAAGGGGGGGCGGAGGGACAGACCCCGGGGCGAGGGGGTTTTGTAGAGGAAGAGCCCCGCAAAGGTGGGGAAGCCGTGTCTGCCAGTGCAAGGTGATGGGCACACGCGTCTCCATGAGTGTTTCAGGTTTCTTTGTACTTTTCTGTAGGTTGAAATATTCACAAGAGTGAAGATGCTGCAGAGGAAACCAAGGCCTCGATGGCTGAGAAGGAGAGAGGAAGGACGGCGGGGCTGACACCCGGTGGGGCTGGGGGCCAGACAAGAGCCAGGGCCGGCTGGAAAAGGCTATGACGACCAGCCAGGGCCAGCTGATCCCCAGCGCCCCAGTCACCTCAGCTCAGAGGGATCCCCAGCAGCTACCAGGCCCGAATGGGGGGGACCCCAGAGTTGGGGGGGGCAACTGAAATCTGGTAGGCGGGGGAGGGGCCAGGGTAAAGCACACAATGATGACAACAGCGAGGAAGCGTCTGCTCCCGCTGGGCGGCCTGCCTGGGCAGGGACTGATGCTGGGGAACAGGACCCAGAGAATCAGGCAGAAGGGGGGGTCGGTGGACCCATTTCAGGTGAAGTAAAAGTCAGGGACTGAACGGGTGGGCTTGAGATAGGCTTGCAAATGTTTAGGATTCTCAGTAGGTACGGGCAAAGATACTATGAAAGGAATTTGGCTTCTAAGAAATAAAGCGAACAGGCATCTCATTTTGAAAATTACAACTCTTGGGTGTGAAAAAATCATCATTTGGACAAAAAAAAGAAAACACCCCACCTCCACAAAAGTCAGGATCAATTCCTGTCTGGATACGGCTGAAGAGAGAATCGGGGAATTGGAAGAGGGGCTGAGAGACTCCTTCGGAGCAGGTGCAGAGGTGGGTGCCCACGGCACCCACAGACCTGACCCCAGAAGGGAACCCTTGTCTGGAGAAGGATCAGAAAAAAAACAAAAAACAAAACGACACCCCCCCCCAAAAAAAAAACCCAACAAAACCAGCATCAGAGTTGATGTACAGAGCATGGGGGATGGGAAAGCCCTAAAAGAGTGAGGGCGCTGAGGCCGGATGGGAACCTGGAGCACAGTGGGTTAGGGCAACAGGCCCTGTCAGATGGGCCCCTTCAGCTGCACCCTGGGTGCTCAGGAAGCGGGGTGTTGGGGGGGCAGGGGCGGGGGGGGGGCTGGCTCCCAGCAAGGAGGAGCACCTCCCCAGACCCCGGGATAGGAAGCCTGCAGCCTTGCTCTGATGGGCGGAGTCGGCCTGCTGATCTCTGTTCCCCAGGGCTGGCACCAGGGCCCCCAGCTCACGTTTTAAAACAGAAATTAAATGCAAGATGACGTGTAAAGCTCCCTGGAGTTGCTAAGAAGGAACAAAGTTTAGAAGGATGGCGGTCTGGAGAAGCTGGGTGGGTTGTCAGCATGGAGCTGGAGAGTCCTGGGGGCTCCGCCCTCCCCCCAAATACCCAAGGAGGGCTTTTCGGGGGCAGGGTGCAGAAGGGGCACGGACGGGCCTGAGGGAGAGGTTGAATCAGACGAGCACCTTGTCTCCCGCAAGCTGCTGGGTGCCCCCACCACCCAGACCCCAGAGGGGGCCAAGCAGACTGCCAGCCCCCGTCCCCCCCAAACACGCAACTCCTGAGCTCAACCTCAAAGCAGCAAAGAACAAAATCAGGTGGACACTGCCACGCTTGCCTCTTGGACCATAATTCTGCACAAGACTTTGCCCAGAGGACACAGAAATCACACCTTCAGGGACATTCGCCTCTCAGGCCCTTTCCTCTGCGGGTACGGGGGCGGGGGCGGGGGGGTCCTGGAGAATGACCACAGGCCAGCGTTGGGGCTTTCTGACCCAGAGGCCCCCACTGGGAACGGACCACTGCTGGGGCGCAGAGAACGGAACCCAGTTCCCCTCCTCCCCAGACACACACAGCCAAGCGGACTTGGGTAAGTCATGCCACTTCTCTGAGCCCTGGTTCCTGCTAAGAGGCACCTCCTACAGTCACCAAGTAGAGAAATGGCTCGCAAGACACTGCTGCAACACCCAATACCCAGTGGGCACTGAATAGCTGCTCCTACCCACCAGCCCCAAACAGCCCAGCATCTCCTCCTGGGCTCTGCCGGGAGGGGCCTCAGAGTTCAGGCACTCCCTGCCCCAGGGTGGCGGGGGAGGACCAGCACTGTGCCACCCCTTCCAGTCTAGCCCTCTGTGAGGTCTGTAGGAGGGAGCCTGCCCCTCCACCCAGGGGCAGCTGTGGAAGCCACTATCCTGGTGCTCCTGAGACCCATGCCTCCCTGGGCAGGGCAGGGGACGCTGATGGCATGGCTAAAAGGACAGGCCCCATCACCATCTGAGAGCCCCCATGCAGGCCTGCCGCCCATCCTGGCTCATGGTGCATCCAACGGCAAGCCCCCCAAACCCGCTCCATCTGTCCATAAGGCAGCCTCCGTCTGGGTGTGTCCCTTCCCTAGGAGGGGGAGACCGAGCTGGGTGTGGGGCTCAGTGCGGCAACAGGGAGACAGGTCAGCAGAGCCCCCTCCGCAGGGTCTCAGTGGGTCTGCCCGCCCTGTAGGACGTGTCCGGGGCCACGCTCTGCCCAGCACACTTTCTCAGATCTCCAGTCACTAGTTGCGTGGGAACCAATGGAGAGCTACTGTCACTGGTGCCATCAACCGTCTCTGCCTGGGAGCCTCCCTTCCCCGCCTCCCCCAGAGGAGTGGCCGCTGTCCCCAGGAACCTGTCCTCTTCAGAAGAGGCTCCGTAGCAGGACTGCCTCAAACTTTGAGCAGCAGGGGCTCCCCATCCCCGCCCTCTCCCTGACCCCAGGCTTGTGGGAGGATGGGGCAGTGGGCCAGGCGGGTGGCCAGGTGAGTGCCCCGCTTGAGCCCTGGGTGGGGCAATGGCATGGAGGTGAACTCCCAGGCTGTGTGCTCCCTTCTAGGGAGGGGGCAGGTGGGCTCCAGAGCACAGGAGCCAAGCTGTGAGAAAGTGGGGTTCGGTTCCCAGCTGTCAGGGCAGCACCCTCTCTCCTCAGTCCAGGGTGAAGCACCCCGGATCCCCAGGACCAGGCACCCTGTGGCGGTAGGCAGGGCCCTGCAGGGGCCGCTCTGCTGGCAGTCTTCCCACAGCTCCCCCACCACCACCTCCCTCCCGCCCAAGGGCAGACCCACCCGCCCAGCGCGCCCACGAGACTCAGCGCCCTCGCGATCTGCTTTTTCCGCACCCACCCCAGCCACAGCCTCCCAGCAAACCCTCCAGACTGCGCCACCCTGCCCTGCCACCCCCGGGTGAGCCTCGCAGCAGCGCCCATCGCGGGGAGGTCCACCCGGAGAGGTGCGGTGGGCCGAGCGGGTCGACCCCATCTCCCTGAGGCTCTGCCCCGACTCTGGCGCACCGGGTTCAGAGAGGGCGGAGGATGGCGAGGCTGGGGGAACGTGGGAGTGGGAGGGAATGGTGCGGGTGAGACTGGGAGGCAGGTGGAAAGGGAAGGGAGAGACCCAGGGCAGCGGCAGGCGAACTTCAAGGGTGCCCTGGGGGCGTGCGGGGGACAGGGCGGCTGCAGGTGGGGGACGCGCGCGGCTGGACCCAAGGCCAAGGCGGCGCAGGGCTGCGTTGCAGCGTGGTGAGACCCGCAGAGAGGATAACAGAGATGCGCGCGGGACCCAGGTGAGAGCAGAGGGAAGGGGCGCGGGAGGGGAGGCAGGGAACAGGGGTGCGCGGCACTCACCGGGGCGGGGCAGCGCCCTCAGGCCCTGGGGAGCCGAGTGCCCTCGTGGTGCTAGCTGGGGACTCAGGGCTCCGATCTGGGGCTCCGGGCGCCGGCGGGGAGGCGGGGCCGGGCAGGCTTCAGAGGGAGGGAGGGCGCGGGGCGGGGCGCAGGCGGGGCGGGCACTCGGCTCCCACGGGCCCCACTCCGGTTCTGCCTGTGGCTGGTTTTTCCCTGGCGTCCGGGCACAGTCTCCTGCAGCCCTTGGCAGCATGACAGCGCCCCCACTTCACTCTCTTGTGTCAGCTCTGGCTGCAGACCTGAGCTTGGGGGACCCTGCCCGGAAAAGGGGCTGGAGGGGACCCAAGTCTGAGGCCGGGTCTTCACAGGGGTGAGGGCTGGAGGCTGATGTCTCCAATGAAGTGGGGTGGTGGGGAGGCGTGGGAGGCAGGACAACGCAGAGGGGCAGCAGGTGGTCATGGCTGGCTGGGGGGTTCGCTCTGTGGGGTCTCCCCTTAGCAAGCATCAGAGTCACCGGAACGGAGGTATCTAACACAGGTATAGGGCTCCCAGGCCCAGGGACCCATCTCCACAGGTGGGCAGGCCTGAGAATATGCATTTCTGCCAAGTTTCCAGGGGCTGCTGCTGCTTCAGGGGCCCCACCCGGACAGCCGCTGATTTGAACCCGTGGTGTTGAGTGCCCATGTGCCATCAGGCAGGGAGAGCTGGGTGGGTGGGTGGACATCCCTCGCCAGGACGCAGCCCAGGTGCCCCGCCCCTGCCCCCATCTGGGGGAGCGCGGCCACTGGCTGAACGAAATGAGGGGCCCCATGTGATGGCTTGACCTCCCAGATGCCAGGACCTTCGCCTCAGGGGATGTGGGCGCCCACAGGCTGCATGTGGACAGGTCCCACTGACCCTGCACATGGACGTACGGGCAGGTCCCTCAGTGGGGCCGGGTGCCTGGCAGCTGCCAGCCTAGCCTGCAGACAGAGGCCGGCCGCACACAAGGAGGCCGCCGTCTCTCTCAATGTCCTGCCAGGAAGAGGGGCCACCGCCAGGCAGCCGGCGCTGAGGCCCAGATGTCCCAGGGGGCTGGTGCAGGAGGCCTTCTGGGCTCGGTGGACGGGACAAGGTGGCGAGCCAGGGCGAGGCTGTGTGTCCCACTGGGCTGGCCAGCTGGGACATGTGGCCCGTCACACACTCAGCAGATTCACATACCCCTCTGGGTGCCTTTGGGGGGACATGCAGTATTCCCAATGTCCCCGGGGGCCACAGCTGCCCTGGGAGACACAGCTGCCGCTGCAGACCAAACTGGCAAGGCCACATTCTGTGAGCTCCGAGACTGGCAGGGAGAGGGTGACAGACCACAGACCAGCTAGCAGAGCCCCTCCGAGGAGGGGCCTGACCCCAGCATGAGGCCCCAGCGGAGGCGGCAGCTGGGGCAGAAGGAACGGCAGAGACCCAGGTTCTGTGGTGGGAATGAACTTGGTGTGACCTGACCCTGAGGCTGACCTGGGGAGGGCACAGTGGGGACACTGGGTTTGTATCCTGGGAGTGCACGCAGATCACGGTGGCCTGGATGGTCAGCTCTGTTCTCCATGTGCGGAGCTCAGGGTGTCTCTGGTCAGAGCCTGGGGAGGGCTACGGCAGTGCCCCGGGTCAGGTCGCATCCCCGTGGTGCCCCCCCCGCCAACCCCGTGAGTGGGGTCTGTGATCTCTGGCCCCTCATGGAGGTCAACTGGCCCCAGGCGGGGGTCTGTCCCTGGAATGTTTTCCCCGGGGGAGCCTCGGCAGGGGAAGCTCCTTTGCCCCAGGAGGCTGATCCCCCAGGGGGTCCTGGCCACCAGGGGACAGCAGCCAGGATCAACGTCCCAGCCGTGTTATCCTGGGGAGCAGTTCCAGGAGGCAGCCTGCCCTGGCGGGCTGAATCCACTCTGTATACACACACTGTCTGGTATCCTGTGCCCTGTTTCCTGGGGTCAGCCCTGGATCTGCCCCTGGGGCACCCTCAGGGGGGAGGGGAGCAGTAAGCCAGCAGCCTGGCATGCGCACCTGAGCCAGGTGGCTCTCACCCAGGTGGGTGGCCCATCTACCACTCATCCCCTCAGGTCTCAGGCTCCTCCCAGCAGCTGGTCCCCTCCGTCCACCTGCTCGTACTCCCCTCAGTACAGCCTTGCCCCTGCTTGCAGCCTGATCTCTGGCCTGGATCAGGTTTCTGTGCTCAGAGCCTGAGGGTGGCCAGCCTGTGTCTGGGACACCCACGGCCTGGCCGGGCATGTGCTGCTGGCTGCAATTTGGAGCGCCACCTGGCCCGCGCCCTGGGCCCCCAGGGCTGCAGGCGCAGAGCAGCCTGGAGCCTCCTACCCACCTCAGCTGCGCCCGCCCACCCCTCACACCTGGGTCCCTCGGAACCTCCCAGACGAGAGCCAGGTGCTGGGGGGCCAGGATGCTGGGCCCCCCACGTGGGCCTTTTGCCTCTCTCCCTTCCGGAGAGACCTGGGCCCCATCCAGCCCACACGCAGCAGCTTCTCCAGGCAGATCCTCCGAGAACCCCGTGTAGCCTCCAAACTGCTCCCTGTCCACCCAGCTGCTGGGCCCCTTGCCCCCCTTCTCCGCTGTCCTCGGGGTTCACGCTTAGGGGTGGGCTCTGCTGGCCCAGCTCCTGCCAGTCAGACCCAGAGGCCCCATCATGCTCCTCGATCCCACCATCCTGGGTGCAGGGTCGCATGTGGAGGTTGGTGCCCCGCGTACAGCAAGGATGTGACCCTCTGAGTGGGCAGGTGCTTGATCAGTTACAGCCCAGCATCAGGCTGGGATGCCCCCGATACCTTAACACCTGGGGGGGCTCGCCGAGACTGCCTTCCCCTCCCCTTTGCCCCTGGCTCCTGGCAGATGTCCCCCAGCCTCTGAGACCCAGTCCTGAATGCCAGGAGGATTAAGTGGGGTGAAGCCTGGGGATGTTCTGCAGAGGTCACGCCAGCACCAGCAAGGAGGGCGAGGATTAGCGGCAGTCGGGAGCCATGGCAACGGGTCAGTGCCCAAGGGGGGCCTCCCCAAGGGTGACCCCCGGACCCTCCCATGGGGACCCACCCTGGATGTAGCCTTGGCCTGCGATCCCCTTTCCAGAGGCTGAGGCCAGGGGCTGTGGGACACAACGTCCCCCCCTCCCCCATCACTCTGCCCCACCCGGGCTCAGGCACCAGGACTGCGGCTCCATGATTATTGCAAAGCAGCAGTGGCTGACTCCAGTTCACCCAGAGTCACCCCGCGCCGGGGCGGGCCCCAGGGCTGTGAGGCACCCTCTGTCCTCTGGCCGAGCTGGCCCTCCCCCTGCTCCACGGATGGCCCATGCCGCCTCCTGCATCCCCTGGCCTCCCTTTCCCACCTACCAGCTCCGATCCCCCCTCCTCCTGGAAGCCCCCTGGCTGCCTCACCCTGGTTGTTTGTCCCTCAGCCACAAGCAATGCCCACCACATCCCCTTGGCAACATCCGCCCTGGTTGCAGAAGGTGTGAACATTGGTGAGTGAGTGTCTGCCACCCACCAGCCTGCAGACGCCACTATGGTCTCGGGAAGGCACGAGGCCTCGGGGCGGGGGCACAGAGCCCCTGGGAGCCTGGGGGCGGCTGGGCTGAACCCTCTGGCTGTGGTCTCAGGCTTCAGTGGCTGCCCATCCCTCAGGATGGGAGGTGGGGTGTGGGGGGGTGTTACCCCAGGGCTTAGAGGCCTCATGCCGTGCTGGGCACCGTGGAGGCGCAGGGAACATGGGGACCAGGGACCCAGCCCCTGGTAAAGGGGAGGCAGGAGGAGGAACGGGGGTGGACTGCATGCCAGGAGACTGGGCATCCACACTAGTGAGAAAACCCGCACCCCAGGATAGCGGGCACCCCCGGCTCCACCCCGTCCAAGGCTCTTGGCTCACCTATGGGCTGCAGCCCCTGGTGAGGCCGTAGGCCCGCCCTCAGCACTCTGGCTGGCCCAGCTGAGTGAAGGACAGAAACTTGGCAGGGGGCTGGCCCTACCCAGGCCTAGCGAAAGGGGTGGCTCCCCCAGGGCAGTAAGTCCAGCGGGTCAAGGTGGCTGAGCACCATGGCTGGTCCCCCTGGAGGGGACCTGCCGCCAGATGAGGAGGAGCTGCCCTGTGGCCAAGGCGCTGCGGTCCCGGCTCCGCATCTGAGAGCGAGAGCAAGGCTGGGCTTGGAGCCCAGTGGCTGGACACGCACCTGGGGCCTGCTCAGGACACCCTGCTGTCCCTCCAACAGAGGGGCTCTGGCAAGGAGAGGCCACCTTGCCAAAGACCCCCCCCCCGCAAATGAGACGGTCCTCCCTGCCCCCCCACCTCCCAGGGGCCGTGGGCAGGGGCAGGGAAAGCAGCCCAGGCCGGTCCACACAGGCTGCCTGCCCATCTCCAGGGCCACCCTGCCCCTGAGGCAAAGGGTCCCGCTGTGGGCTCTGACTCAGCGGCGGGTGTCAAGGGAGAGAGGAGGGAGGCGCCAGCCTCCAAAACGAGCCATGTGAAGTGGGGGCTGCTGGTCCCCATGTACACACAGTGCCGCTGATCAGCAGGGACCCTGAGCACTGGTCCTGAACCCAGTGCTATTTTGGGGGCTGGGACTTTGCGAGCAAATGAGCAAGCACTGAGCTCCTGGACGCAGGGAACAGAGGGCGTCGCTTTTCCTGAGGTCACCAGAGAAGTTGGCAGATGGGCATTCGACCCTGCCCACTGCCACTGCGTCCCCTGCTGCCTGGCCAAGGGGGTGGATGGCGGTGCCAGGGGTGACCTGAGGTGTGGAGCCCAGGGAGGCGAGGGCAGTGCTGGGACGCGAGAGGGATGACACCCCCGGGGCGGGGGATCTGTGCCCCAGGGGCCCAGAGCAGTGAGATGACCAGGCACAGCCCCAGTGCCCCTGCCTCTGTTGGAACCAGGACGTGAGCAGAACACAGGATGAAGACAGTGGTGGCCTCGTGACAGCACAGGACCCTAGGGGGCCTTCCCAGAAAAGACCCCTCCATGTGTTTGTTTGGGTTTTTTTTTCTGCCTTTTCTAGGGCCCATCCTGCAGCATATGGAGGTTCCCAGGCTAGGGGTCGAATCAGAGCCGTAGCTACTGGCCTGCGCCACAGCCACCCCAGATTTGAGGCGCATCTGCGACCTACACCTCAGCTCACAGCAACGTTGGATCCTAAACCCATGGAGTGAGGCCAGGGATCGAACCTGCGTCCTCATGGATGCCAGTCAGGTTCATTAACCACTGAGCCATGATGGGAACTCCACAACTGTCCTATCTTAATATATCTCTTTCTTGGCCATCACTTTGTCTCTGAGTTCCCTCTGCACAGAGGCATGAAGAAGCTGAACCTCAGCGGGTCCAGACCCCCGGGAGGAGGAGGACCCCGGGAAGGAGGACCCCAGGAAGGAGGAGGAGCCCGGGAAGAAGGAGCACCACCAGAACCAGTCCTGGGGCCGGTCCACGCCAGCTCTGAGAACAATGCAAGCTTGCTTCCACCCCAATCCTTGTTCCACTCCCCAAACTAAAAAACCACCTCCTAACCCCTTCCAAAGAGGGCGCAGGCTTTAAGGCATTAGCCTGCTGAGACCCCCCCGTTGCCTGGCAAAGCAATAAATCTATCTTTTCTCCTTTAGCCAAAACCAAAACCAACCAACAAAAAATCAGAAAACTATCCGTGAGCTGATCACGTGCCCCACAGCCCCTCCCTCACCCCGCCTTTAAAAATCTTTCCCTGAAAGCCTTGGGCAGGGCGGGGGCTCAGGCCTTTGAGCGCCAGCCGCCTGGACTCCTGGGCTGGCGCCTGCCATAAACGCTGCCCTCTCCTTCCTCACCACCCCGGGTCAGATGAGTGGCTTTGCTGCTGGCGGCAGGGCAGACCCAGGATTGGTCTGATGACATCCTGAGAACACACGCAGGCAGGGACCCTCTCCTGTCCTTGCTCTTGGTGGCGCAGGGCCGGGGGTGGGGGCACCACTGCCCCTCCTTCTGCCCACCCTCCAAGGGGCCGGGCCAGGAGTAGAACCAGAAGCGCTGCGGGCACTTTGGGCGGCGTTTCTGCAGATCAGGTGACAACAGAACGCAGGCGTGCAGACTCCCCGTGAAGTGGGGCTTGGGCAGCAGGGGGGGCTCCCTGCAGACGGAACCGTCTCAGCTGCATCAACACCGACACCACCCAACACAGAGACAAACGGAAAACTCACGTTAAACAATTTAAATTTGAAATCTTTCCTCACTTAGAACATCAGACAACCAAACAAAAACACGAGGATAGGCGTTCCCTTCGTGGCGCGGTGGAGACACATCCAAAGTAACCACGAGGACACAGGTTCGATCCCTGGCCTCGCTCAGTGGGCTAAGGATCCAGCATTGCCGTGAGCCGTGGTGCAGGTCGCAGACGCGGCTCGGATCCCGCTTTGCTGTGGCTGTGGTGCAGGCTGGCGGCTACAGCTCCGATTCCACCCCTAGCCTGGGAACCTCCATATGCAGCAGGTATGGCCCTAAAAAGACACCAAACAAAAAAAAACCCCCAGGACAAATTTGCAGAAGCTGCAAAAGGAAACCCTGTCCTGCGGTCCCGGATTTGTGCACACCGGCTCTGTGTTCCCATCCCAAACCCGCCCCACAGACCCTGCAGCCAGTTCAGCTCCTCCAGGGGACACAGTAGGGATGGACCAGGATGGCTCGGATGTGGCCCCCATGGCCACTGCCCGGGGCCACACAGGCCCTCAGCACACAGAGGGGTGTTTAGCGAGAGTGAGCCTGCAAACCCGCCCCAGCAGACGGGCCAAGGCTGCAGCCCCGGAGCAGGCTGGACCCCACCCCGTCCACACGTTCCCTGCATCTGCCCTGAAACCCAGCTGGCAGACCCCATCCAGGGTGGGCCTGCGCCAGGGGACGCCCGCCCCTGCTCTCAACACCCAGTGACTCTCTGTGAGGTCATGGCCTTGCCCGGAGCCTGGGTTTGGCTGGAAGGAGACGCCAGGCCAGGAGTGACCACCCCTCCAGGGCAAGACAGCAGCCTCGGACCCTGGAGCTGA
The DNA here is from genome assembly GCF_016906955.1 of Phacochoerus africanus. Taxonomy (NCBI): domain Eukaryota; kingdom Metazoa; phylum Chordata; class Mammalia; order Artiodactyla; family Suidae; genus Phacochoerus; species Phacochoerus africanus. The sequence goes on from NC_062548.1 coordinate 45,728,137, forward strand.
GGGGAGGCAGGTCCAGCACATATGATAACCGGAATGGGCGGAGCTGAAGCGACCCCCCAGCGCCCCCCATGCCCCATCCTACCTGCCTGTGCTACTGGCCCGGAGGTGCTGCAATCGAGTGTGACTGAATTCCGATGGCTACGATGCAGTCCAACAGCAGATGCCACGGTGACGTGGGGATTGGGGCATCCATGGGCTGCGGGTTCTGGGTCCAATAAACAAGCAGGATGGACACGCAGCCTGGCCCTTAGGAGGGGTCTCAGGGAAGCTGGGGTCTGGGTGGCTGGAGGGCCAGACAGAGCCGCGGGGACCAGCTCCCATCAACACCTCCATAGCCAGCCCGCCCATGGCCTGGCCACAGCCTGAAACGCAGGAGCAGCCTCTGCGTCTTTGTTCACGGCCACACCCGCAGCCTATGGAAGTTCCCCGCCAGCAATTACATCCGAGCAGCAGCTGTGGAAACCCTGGATCCTTTTTTTGTTTGTTTTTTGTGGGTTTTTTTTTTTTTTTTGGCTTTTTAGGGCCGCACCTGAGGCATATGGAGGTTCCCAGGTTCCCAGCGAATCAGAGCTACAGCTGCCACAGCCACAGCCACAGCCACGCCGGATCCTTCACCCACTAAGCGAGGCCAGGGATCAAACCCGCAGCCTCATGGTTCCTAGTCGGGTTCGTTAACCACTGTGCCACAATGAGAACTCCTGGCTTTTCTCTCTTAATACGCTTTTGCGGTTCCTCGGTGTCTTTTTGTGGCTCTGGAGCTCATTTCTTTTTGGCGCTGAATCGTAATCCACTGTGTGGATGGTCTGGCTTATTCATCCACCCACCTGCTGGAGGACCTCCTGGTTGGGCTAAGCCCCCTGCCCTTTTAGAGACAAAATGGGTAGCATTTAAATTCCCTGGAAGTTCCCATTGTGGCTCAGTGGTAAAGACCCAACTAATATCCATGAGGATGAGGGTTCAATCCCGGGCCTTGCTCAGTGGGTTAAAGATCTGGCGTCGCCATGAACTGTGGTATAGGTCACAGATGCGGCTCGGATCCTGAATTGCTGTGGTGCAGGCCGGCAGCTGCAGCTGATTTGACGCTAGCCTGGGAAATTCTATAAGCTGCAGGTGTGGCCCTAAAAACTAAAAAAATAAATTCATTCCCGGAGTTCCCCTTGTGGTACAGTGAAAATGAATCTGGCTAGGAACCACAAGGTTGCCAGTTTGATCCCTGGCCTCGCTCAGTAGGTTAAGGATCTGGCGTGGCCATGAGCTGTGGTATAGACTGCAGACGTGGCTGGATCCCACATGGCTATGGCTGTGGTGTAGGCCAGTGGCTACAGCTCCGATTTGACCCCTAGCCTCGGAACTTCTATATGCCGCAGGTGCAGCCTTAAAAAGCAAAACAAAACAAAGCAAGCAAACAAACAAAAATCCCAAACGGTGCCCACCGAGCCCAGGTGGTCTGCCCCATCTCCTGGCACAGGCCTGGCAGGGGGCTGTTTAGTAGCGTCCCCATGGCAACACTGCTGTCTGGAAGTTGTCCTGGGCCCATCCTACCCTGGCACCTGGCCTGGTATGGAGCCGGGCAGACACCAAGGTCCTAGCTAGTGTCAGATGGTTCTCCCCAAATAATGCTGGTCCCCGAACCCAAGAAAGATGTCCATCAGCTGCCTTAAAAAAAGAACAAAAAACAAGGAGTTCCCATCATAGCTCAGAGGAAACAAGTCTGACTAGCATTCATGAGGAGGCGGGTTCGATCCCTGGCCTCACTCAATGGGCTAAGGATCCAGCGTTGCCGTGAGCTCTGGTGTAGGTCATAGACGTGGCTCAGATCCTGCGTTGCTGACCCTGTGGTGGAGGCCAGCAGCTACAGCTCTGATTCAACCCCTGGCCTGGGAACCTCCATTTGCCACAGGTGCAGCCCTAAAAAATACAAAGGAAAATTAAAAACCCACACAAATCAATGCACATTATATTTATAGTCGCACAGACACCATCACAGCCTAATTGTACGCCATGTCCCTCCCAACCCCCACGTCAGCCATCTTGGCAGCAGAGCCCTGCCACCTCCTCCCGGAAGCCCCACTCCTCGGAGCTCTGGGGTCACGGTGGGGGTCTCTCCAAAATTCACATCCACCCAGAACCCCAGAATGTGACCTTATTTGAAATATGATCTCTGCAGATGGAATTAAGCGACGGGTCTTGAGAGGACGTCATTCTGGAAGAAAGTGGCCCTAATTCCAATGAGGGTGTCCTTACAAAAGACAGAAGGAGAAACACAAAGGAGAAGCCACGTGAAGACGGAGGCAGAGATGGGAGTGACGTGGCCGAAGTCCAGGGCCGCCCGGAGCCCCTGGAGCCGGAAGAGGCAGGAACGACCCTCCTTGGAGCCTCAGAGGGGAGCGTGGCCCTGGCCTTGGACTTGTGGCCCCAGACTGGGGAGAACGGACTCCTGTTGCTCTAAGTCACCACGTTTGGGGTCACCTGTCCTGGTGGCCCCAGGTCGCTGGACAAGCTCCACTCTTGCAGGTTCTCTGTCCCTTTCTCCCTCATGACCCCCCACCTGGGGCGCCCCTGGTCCTGGGGTAACCCCTGTACCTCCTTGGCCTCTGGTCCCCCGCAGAGACCCTAGCTCCCCCCCGGGGGGAGGAAGGGCTGCGACCCCAGATCAGGGAGAGGGGCGCCTTCCCCACTCCCCCCACCCGAGCCCTGCAGGACGTCACCTTTGTGCTGCCGCGTGCGCGGTGGGTGCCGGGGTCGGTGCCTTCCGAGTTCGCTGGAGTCAATTTCCCACTGGGAGGCGCAGCATCCACCGACTTTCACCTCAATTAAAAAGCCCATTTCGCTCACCGGGTGTTCGAATGCAGTGATTCACCAGCTTATTTCGTTCCATTTCCACCTGAGGGTCTAACGGCATTTGGAGGCAGAAACCTCCGTTAGAGAAAAAGCCATTAATAGGTCGGCAGGAAAACGCACAGCGGGCGCCATCTTAGTGGGATCGCGGGGGGAGGGGAGGGGTGCCCCGCCGAGGGGTGCCCCGCCCACCTCATCACAGCATCCAGCCCCCTCCTCAAACGCCTCCCGCCGCCCAGTCTAAGCCAGGGGAGGGGGTCTCGCTGCTTTCCGAGAACACCTGCCCCGCATCATCAGAACTTGTGGGTGTTTTTCAAGAGAAAAGTCCTCCTGTGCGTTGCCCCAACTCACAGGTGCCGTCAGCAAACCCCACCATCCCCACCCATCCCCGCCAGGCCTCCCAGTGTGTCCCCCAACACCGGATCCCGAAGCCTGAGTGGGGGTACGGCAGGGCCCTGGCTCTGCCCCCACTAGCGGTGGATCCAGGCCACTGGTCACCTTGGCGGCCTGCTTCCTCGTCTGTGGAAGGGAACAGGAAGGACAATGAAAATGAACCCTACTGGGACGACATGGGTGAGACGCAGGCATAAGATGCCCGACCCAGCAAGGCCCCCTGATGGGGACCCCCTCCCAGGACCATGCGACCCCGGCCTCAGTAGGAAATGTTCAATGGGCGGAGGCCCTCCCTGTGCTTCCACGTGGATCCGGGGAGCATCAAAAATGGACCCTGTGAAAATTGGATGAAAAGACCAATTAAGGCATTAGGCGAGGACAAATTAGGGGCTCTCAACACAGCCAGGAGGAAATGGGGTGGGGGAGGGGCCTGGTCGGAGCTGAAGTGGCGCAGAGAAGGGGGAGGGGAGGGGGTTGAACAGAGGGGTCGAAGACCCCCGCATCCCCTCCCTCGCAGCCCTCAACTGTTCCCAGGACCGCCGCAGTGCCTTCTCCTCCGCCACTGCTCCCCCAGAGGGGACCTTCCTGGGACCTCCAGGTCTCCTGCTGTGTCCCCTCCATCTGTGCTGGACCCCGCCCCACTCTCCCCTTCCTCCCCCCTTCCTGGACTCCCCCCCACCCCACCACCCACCGACCCTCCGCAGGGTCAGGGGAAGGGGCAGGAAGGGGAGCGGCGGGCAGAGCGGCCAGGACGCCAGGCCCACCTCTCCTCCCGCAGCGGTTCCTGGAAAAAGGCAGTCCCGACTCGACAGTCCTAAGCCAGGACGGCGTCCCTGCGCCACGGGGTCCTCAGGCAGAGGCTGCCCCTCCCCGGCCGGGCTTGGACCCAGGAAGCGCGGCTCAGTGGGTCGAGGTCGGGCGCCGGTTTGGCGCATCGGCCGGACTCTGGCGCCATCTGGTGGGCACCTCCGTCCCTGCAGGCGGGGCGGGCTCCGTGGGGGCGTGGCCTGAGCTGCCGCGGGGGGGGGGCGGAGAGGGAGGGGCGGCTGCGACGTTTCCCGAGGCTGGGGGGCAGGGGGCGCGGTGACCAGAGCCGGAATTCCCGAAGTCCTTTCCTCCACCCCACACCCTGCCCGTGCCCAATCGTCCCCACCTTCGGGTCCCCCAAGGCCCCTGCCCCCCCAGCACCTCCCCCGACCATGCCCTAGTGCCATCCAGGCCCGGCCTGGTTCCTCGCAGGTCAGCTGTGTGGCCTCAGCTGGTCACTCAACCTCTCTGAGCCTCAACATCTTCAACAACACGGGGGTCATAATTGCTGTCCTTCTTGTCCGCGTCACCAGAAGTTTCCAGGAGAGCCCTGCCCTGAGCCTCTCCGGGGTCTGCTCCCCACCGCCAGCAGCCTGTGCTGGGTCCCTGGCCCTGGGTTGGTTACTCCCTCCCCGTGCTTCCCTGCCAGACAGCCTGCAGGCGGAGCCCTCCTCCCAGGGATCAGTGCCCCAGGCCTCAGGGTGCTGTGGGTGACACGGACAGAACAGGACAGGGAGCAGGGACTCCTCCAGCAGGTCACACCTCTGCCCAGTCCTGAGGCACCTGCCTGGGGGCTGTGCCCCCCGGGTCCATGGCCAGGCTGCGGCCCCTCATGCAGGTGCTGGCCATTTCTGTTTGCGGCAGGCTGGTGCCCAGTCACCCGGCACAGCTGCCCCAAGGCCCAAGGGTGCCCCTGGGACTCACTCCTAAGCCCCCACCCTTCTCAGGCTTCCTGCTGGCACGGAGGCCCTTGTCTGATTTGAGGATCGCAACCCGAGGCAGCCCTTGCTCGGTCCCCTCCTCTACCCCAGCCCCCTAAAGTTGCAGACCAAGAGATCCTGTGCCGTCGGTGAACCACAACACAGCGCCACCCGGTGGCTCCCGATCAGCTTCTGTGCATCACCCAGAACAAAGCTGGCACCCGCCACTGGGGGGCGCGAGCAGCTCGCGAACACTGCAGACAAAAAGCCATGGGGGCCATCCTGCCGAGGCTGAGACAGGACTGGGGGTGTCCTTGCTGAGCCTCTGCCCTGATTGATGGCGAGGATTTCCCACGTTGGACCGAGAACTCGGGGTTTCAGGCCAAGACCCGGGGCTGGCCAACCGCCGTGGCTGGCCGTAGGGCCCAGAGGAGCTGGGCTGTGGTCTCCCCTCTGGCGGGGGCAGTGGTGAAGCACGTGGGGTGCAGGGTCCCCCTGCCACCGCCAGCCCCGGCCACCCTCTGCTGGCTTTGCTGTTCAGGCAAGGGGCCAGCCCGGCCGCCCCACACCCTCCAGCAGCTGGCTGGCAACCCTCCCGGCGGCTGGTGGACTCGGCTCAGCCTGGCCGGCCACACCTGCCACAGCAGCTGGTTCAAAATCCCCAAATCCCAAAACCGGTCCCACTTGGCCAGGCCAGGGAGTCCTTGGCCCCGCTGGTTGGCCTGTCCTTTGCTGAACTGGCTGTCAGGGACCTCGGCCAGGCGGGCCGGCAGACAGCCCCAACGTCCCCGAGATGCCCAGAGCTCCCGGCAGGCCAGGCCATGCAGACCCTGGGCCTTGCAGGGGGTGGACGTGTCCCCCCTGGAGTGAACCTCGAGGGGTCTGCAGACTTAGGTGTCAGCAGAAAGAGTAACGGAGACTTCGCAGCAAGAGCCTGAGCACAGCCACTGCCTCCGACCAGAAGGAGGGGGCCGGAGGGGGCCTGGCTCATGGGACCTCAGGGCCCGTGTGGCCAGCAAAGGAGGGGCCAGCCCAGTGGAGCCCCTTGGCCAGTGTGTGAAGTCTGGAGTGACACCAGGCCTGGGGTGAGGCTGCTGCTCCCTGCTCTGGGCGCAGTGCTGTCCTGACCCCCAAACCTCAGGGGTGAGAAGTGAGACAGGCACCCCAGGGAGTGACTCGCGGTCACTGCTTCACAGCATTGGCACCCCTGACGCCCAGGGCACTGACGAGCCCCCACTGTGTGTGGGGGGTGAGGGGGAGCCCCCTCGGCCCCTAGCCCCGGCCCCCACCATGTCCCTCAGCCAGGCTGCACAGTCTCCATCTTGCCCCCAGGATGCTAGCTGGTGGCCGTTAGCTTTGGGAAGGGGTGGGGGCAGCTCCTGGGGGTGCTCTGTGCTGGCCAGAGGGTCAATGGGAGGGGTTGTCCTGCATCTGGCTGGGGGGGACGGCCACTGGGCAGAGGTTCAGGCCCAGACCAGAGGAGGCCAAGGGACAGTTTCCAGTGAGTGGCAGGACCCCTGGGCTTGGGGCGGGGGGGACAGCCCTGTCCCTGTGGCCTCCTACCCAGGAGTGGGGGGGATGGGCAGGCTCAGCCCCGGGCTCTCTCCGCCCCTCCTGTCGGCCCTGGGCACTGTCAGCCTCTGTAACCGATCCCCAGGCGGGGGCAGCCTGGGCTCGGCTCTCCTGGCTCTCGAGCCCCCGGCCCAGCTGTTGCTGGGGAGGCCGTGCCTGTCCAGGGGATGAACAGCTGCAGGCCCGGAAGCCCCCCAGCCTCCCCAGAGCAGGTGTGCCCCCCGGAGCCCAGCCTCGCCTGCCAAGGCTGGTCCCAGTGGTACAGGGGGCCTCACCCTCATTTGCTTGGCCTTGCGGGGGCTCTGGGCCGAGACTGGCATTGAGGGTGCTCAGCCCTGTGGCAGCAGAAGCGAGGCTCCCTGTGGCCAGCCTGCGGGCTGTGGCCGGTGCCAAGAATGGGCCCTGGTGGTCATGCTCACCAGCGTGGCAGGGCCGCCGTGTGAACCCACAGGGTTGCTTGGTCCGACGAGGTCCCCAGGGAGGAGGGCAGGTCAGCTTCCCCAAGGAGCACAGGCAGTCCTCACCCCTGGCCCCCCCAGCAGGCAGCCCCCACCCCTGCCCAAGTCGTGTTGCTCCCTCCCCTCAGGAGCCCTGTACCCACGGTGTCCTCGCTGATCTGTGAGCCTGTCACCACTGTCCACCCCAATCCCAGGAGAGGGGCCCCAAGCCACAGAGGCCACTTGTCAACTTTGTCCACAGCTCCCCCGCCAGGGTGCCTCAGGCACGTGCCTGCCCTGCTCGTCGGCGTGGCTGCCTCGTTCCTGGGCCGTCCTCGGCCACAGCGGGAGCCTAAAGCTTCCAACCGGGGGCCAGCCTGGGCCCTGTCCCCCACCCCCTGCCTGGCATCAGCTCTGGGCCCTGCCCCCACCCAGCACCCCGCCTCTGCCCAGCGCTGTCTCTGCCCTTGGAACCCATCCCCCATGCACTGTCCCAGGGTGCAGGATGTGGGAGGCCAAGGCAGGAAGCCCCACCTTACAAGGAGAGGCTGGGGCCCCAAGAGGGGTCTGCCCCCGCGGATGGGCGCAAGCCACGCCGGGCCGCCCCGTCGTGCACTTGCTGCCTGTCCTGGGTTGGACAGGGGCCCCCAAGTTCACGTCCACCGCGACCCTCAGCCACGGTCCTCTTTGCAGGTCTGATCAGGTCACGATGAGGTCTGGCTGGGCAGGGTAAGCATCAATGTCGTGGCTGGGGTCCTTGGAGAGGGCAGAGGAAAAGGCCGAGTGACAACCAGGTGGAGGCTGGAGGGACGTGGCCTCAAGCCAAGGGACACCTGGGGCCGGAGAGGCAGGAAGGAGCCTCCCCTGGAGCCTCGGGGTGGGGCCTGCCCATACCCCGACTTCCACCTCTGGGCTGCCGCCTGAGAGGGCACCTTGCCGCTGTTTTATCCCCCCCTCTGGGGACAGCGGCCCTGGGACCCCGGCTAGCACAGGCCTCAGCATTGGACGCTACAGGGGCCTGCGAGGTGGGAACTTGCTCATGGCTTCCTGGCCGGGCTGCACTTTGGGGCCCAGTGTGCAGGGCACCCAGCAGCCCTCCTGCCTCTGCCAGCAGCCACCCCTGCTCCAGGGCACGGTCCGCGCTGTGGCTCCCAACGCCGGGGCCGGGCCCACAGCCCTTGTTCATGGGGAGCGTCCCTGGGCTTGTGCACTGGGTTTAAAACTTCATCGTCAACTAAACCGCTCATGGGAGCGGGGGGCAGAGACCTGGCTCAGGGGCGCCTGCCGTAGAAGGTGGCCCACGGCACGGCTCCGAGGTCAGATGCTCACCTGTGCGGCCTCCATCCCGACCGGTGGGGCTGCCACCTGCGCCGGGAGGGACGTGCTCCTGCGCAGCCCGCCTCCCCAGAGGCCTCTGTGGCACGTGGGTAAGTGTTGGTCTCCACCAAACCCCAGGGTGGTGGCCCTTGGGGACATGGGGGGGACAGCATGAGGTGCACACAGGGGACCTGAGGACGATGAACAGGCCAGGGAACCAGGGCGATGGCTCTCTGGGCGGCCTGGCCCCAGGTGCCAAGCCCTGGTCGTGTTCCCTCACCCTCACCCCACAGTGGGAGAGGCTGTGGCTGCCCTGATATCACCTCCACGGGACGGTCCCTCCCCAAGACAGACCCCAGGGCACAGAGCAGGAGCCTCCCCTGCCTGGGAGGGGTCACACAGTGGGCTCAGGGGTACCAGGCCTTCCAGGGTCCAGGAGGGCCGTGTCAGCCCTGAGACGGAGGCAAGACGAGGGCTGGGACCTCTGGGCAGGAGGGAGAAGCCTTGCTCCTCCTGTTGTGGGGGCTGCCTGAAGGCCAGAGCTACCAGATCCCCCTCAACTGCCTGGATGGATGTGCTGCAAAGGCCAGGAAGCCGATCTTTAAACAATTTTTTTTTTTTAGGCGCACAAGTGCAGCATCTGGGGGTTCCCAGGCTAGGGGTCAAATTGGAGCTGCAGCCGCCAGCCTACGCCACAGCCACAGCAACGCGGGATCCTTTAGCCGCTGGGTGAGGCCAGGGATCGAACCCACATCCTCATGGATACTGGTTGGATGCGTTACCACTGAGCCACCGCGGGAACTCCCAGGAAGCCATTTCTGCAGGCGTGCCTGCTGAGGGGCTTGGTTAGTGACGTCTGCCCTGGCACCGCACTGGGCAGCGGGGCTATGCATGCCAGTGTTTGCCACCTGGCCGGGAGGGAGTGGGAGGAACCAGGCAATCTCAAAGATCCTCCCCAGCAGCCCCCAGCCTAGGGTTGCTCGGGGCCCTGGGACAGCTCCAGGCCGCTCCTGGGAGCAGCCTCTTCCAGGCTGGCTTCCGACATCCAGACTGGGGTGGGCTGTCCAGGGCCTCGGGTCTCCAGGCGACTCCCTGGGCTGCCCGACCATATGGAGAGGGAGTGGGCACCCCAGCTGCCCTGGGCCAGACCTCTCCTGACCCCCCAGGAAAGGAGGCCTGGGCCCGACATGATGAGTCAGGCAGACACGGTCCCTGTGCCCCTCCCAAGCCCCCACATCTCCAGCGTCGATTCCCTTGGCCTCTGCTTCTCGGCACCCCATCCATCAGCGCCCCGCCAGGCACAGCCCCCCGCCCCGAGCCGGCCCCGCGGCGAGGCAGCTAGTGGGCTTGACGCAGGTGGTGTATCAGGCTCACTCCCCTGGCACCTCCAGACCAACAGCTGATGGCTTTATTTCGATGGAGCGGCTCTCGGCCTGGTGTGGATAACCCATCTCCGGCAATCCTTCCCTTCTGACAGAGACCGCAGCGGTGGATGCTTATTTCATCGCTTCTCCCCACGCAGGAGTTTAATAATTTAGCAGCAGGTCCGAGGCCCATCCATGTAGATCGCTCTTCTTTTCCAGACCCCCACATGCAGGTGCCGGCTGGCCACGTATCACGTTTGCTCTCAAAAGGGGTGGTTTTGCTATTAACGTCTTTATTTCGGCGAGACTCTTCTTCCAGCCCTCATCCTGGGCTCAGCTTCCCAGGCCGGTGGTGGCTCCACAGAGCCTGAGCGGCAGCCCCGGCAGATCAGCCCCCAAACGCCTGCCTGGGCCTCAGCCCCGACACTTGGTGGTCGCTCTGGACCCCTCCCTTGGGTATTCAGCGCCCCAGAGGGCAGACCCCAGGGCCGCAGCCACCTCTCAGGGACTCTTGGCTCTGGCCTGGGCCAGCGTCCACCAGGGAGACTCCAAAGAAGAACGAGCACTCATGAAGCACCTACTGTGTGCCACTGGCCTGACTCGCCCTATCTCTAAACTTGGCGTGGGCAGCCTTTCCCTTGCGGAGAGGGTGAGGCTCTGAGAGGCAGTGGTTATTCGCACACTCTTGGGGTGTTGCTGGGCACCGGGCCCCGTCAGAAGGGACAAACTCATGCTTGGGTCTCTGTACCACAGCCCAACACATGTACACCTATCAGCCCATTCCCCAGGTGGGAAAGTAGAGGCCCAGAGGGGCCGAGCCCGAGTCCGTTGGGCCAGGGCTGGAGGGTGGGGGTGGGCACCGATGCATGCTGGCTGCCCTGCTCCGTGGCTGGGCTGCTGTGTGCAGGAGGGTTCGGGGTCGCTTGCAGAAGGCCTGTCAACTGAGGAGGGCGGGCCTGGCCTGTGCAGCCTCGGTGGGACAGAGGGACTGAGGGGACTGTCCCCCTTGGGGGTCCCCCACCTGCAAGCCCCTCTCCCTATGTGACCGACTTGGCTAATAGCCATCAAGATCCGCTCCTAAACTCAGAGCGGCCAGCTCTGTGCTCCCGGGAGAACAGGGGGCTCCTCAACCAAAACGACCTGCTCCCCGACTGCCACAGACAGACCAGTGACCCTGGGACCAGACCTGGCCTCCCTCCCACCCAAGTCCTGAGACCGGCAGGGTGACCGGCTGGCCTGGTAGGATCCAGTTCTTCCTGAGGGCCCACCCTGGACGCACGGGCCAGGTAAGGGCCCTAAGCCGCCGGGGTGACCCACGTGCTGCCATGGGGATGCCCCCCCCCCAGCCCCATTGAGACAGCAGCTGCTGCCACCTGACTTGGCGCCAGTGGCACTGCCGCAGCATGAGGGTCCCAGGGAGGAGGCTGGGGGCAGTGTGGCCACACCAGGACCCTGTGCCAGCAGTGAGAGCACCTTGTGCGCCTGCCCCCCCATATCCAGATGGAACGCAGATCTGGGGAGCCCAGTGCAAACTGAAACGTGCACAGATGCTGAGGAACCTCAGGGGCGGTGGGGGAGTGGCACCAGCACAGGGCCCTCTGCTGGCGGGGTCCCCAGGTGGCGCGGGCCAGGCTTCAGCCTCAGAGGCAGGTGCGGCAGTCCCCCAGCCCACGGATGCAGGCCCTCAGGCTGCAGGGCTCTGGGACCCGTGTCCCCCCAGCCTGCCTCCCCCCAGCCCAGGCCCCACTGCAGCCCGGCTCGTCCTCAGCTCCTCCCACACGTGTGAGCACAGCTGCGGGCCGGGGCGGGGGGAGGAAACCGTCAGCTTTGCCCAGGCCCCGGGAAGCGCGCGTCTGGAACAGCTGGGTGGGGGCTGGGCTGCTCTCGCACTGCTGGGGGGCTGGGCTGGGGGGCACCGTTTCTGAAGAGGGGGGCAGGGCGGGGGCTGCCCTCGGAGGACCTGCTGCTGGGGACCCACCCCCACCCACGGAGGAGACCTGGTCCCCTGCTCTGAGTTGGCATCCCCGGCTGGGGGCCGCCTGCGTGGGGTCCCGCAGGTGAGAAGTCGGAGCCGCAGGCCACCCTTGCTCCTGGGCACGGACCATCCCCCGCCTCGGAATGGCTCTGACTGTCCCTGGAGTAGCACCCAGCCCCCCAACCTTCCCTTGCTAGGAAATAACCCTAGAAATTCTTGTCACTGAGTTACTTCTGAGACCCCCAGGTTCGCGGGCATAGCCTGAGGGAGGAACGGTGGGACCTGAGGGGCATCTGTGGGATCCCCTCTCAGCCGCCCTTGCAGAAGTTCCGGAGGCAACGAGGCTGTGGCTGAAGTCACCAGGAGACACAGGATGAGTCCCCAGGGTCAGATGGCCTTGGGTCAGGTACAGGAGTCAGTGACTGTGAGGGGCTGGCGGCAGAGCTCACCACTGCTCAGAGACCCCCAAAAGGCCTGGCGGAGTGGAAGCACCATCACAGAGCCCCTTCCAGATGTGGCACCCCTGCCCCCACCTAGCATTGCGGCCCTAAGAGGCAGGCACCTTGTCCCCAAACTCCAAGAAGAAGGGGGCTGCTTGGTGGCCCCATGGTGGAGTGGGCAGGCCGTGTCCGCCAGTCCAGAGAGGGATAGCGATGCTCCTCAGGGCTGCACAGGGGTGTGGGCACAGGCAGCTGGGGCTAGACATGGACCACTGAAGCCTTGATCCCCAAGAGAAGGGAAGCAAGTGGAGCTCACTTGTCACAGGTCCTGAGCTCGTCCTAGTGTCCCTCCCCTGACCCAGGATTCATCCAATACACTGATGGCCTCTGAAGCAAATCATGGAAACATCAGTCTCCCTGACTTAAGTGAAAAGTGCAAGTTTCTGAATCACGAAGTTAGAGGTACAGCTTCAGGCATGGCTGGATCCAGGTGCTCAGCTCTCCTTCCTGTTCCCCTGCTCAGCTCAGCTTCTCTTTGCCTTCACTCGCCCTAGGAAGACAGCCTTCTCCATGTATTGAGCTCCTGGGTATGAGAGGCCCTCTATCCTTTGTCCAGCTCAAGGGCAGCTCAGGTTGGCCCCGTGGCCACACGTTACACCCATGGTGGGGCAGGGGGCTCTGTAATCAAGCCCTTTGCCAATCCACAGAGTCTGGATGGCCAGGGGAAGAGGAGCCCCTGTCCTTGTCTGGCCTGGGGACTGGGCATCTCTGTGACCAGCAGAGACACCTGGCCATTTGGGTGTTTAACAGGACCCCAGGACAAGCTCCCTACAGCCCTAGCAGCTGCAACAAAAAACAACTCAGCTCTGAACCCCTGTGCCCAGAGCTCCCAACGGCCCCAGGCAGCCCTCCCCTGTCTGGTGGCCACCCCCAACAGGCTTTTGGGGGGCCCCTCCCCCCCAGGACATGTCCATGGGCCACCCCAGGCCCCTGGGAGCAGCAAGACCACATCTGGGGCAGCTTTACCATCTCTTTTCTTGCCACCTCCAGGAAGCCGCCTCCTGCCCTGCCCAAGCCTTGAGGAGGTGCGGTCTGGGGGCCGAGGGGCAGCCAGGACTGGACGGCGGCACATAGTCGGTGCTCAGCTCCAGGCCACCCAGACACCTGGGAATGGGCCTGGCTCGGAGTCTGGACAAGCCCACCTCCAGCCAGCAGCCCACCTCTCCCCAGCAGGGCTGCTGCCGGCATCTCTGCAGCCCAGGGTGGGTGGGGCTCACCCGCCCGACTCCGTGCTGCCCAGCCGGGCAGCCGCCCCACACAACAGGGTTCTGAGTCTGGGGTGGGCCGGGAGGCACTGCCCGCCAGCCGCCGGCCACAGGCTCACAAGGGCCCCATTGTGCGGCTGCGGCTGTGGGCAGCAGGTGGCTGCCCGGTCCCACACGGGGAGGCCCCTGTCGCCAGCAGCGCGAGCGGAGGAGGGCACCGCGGGCACCAGCGGGGTGGGGGGCACGGGCGGGCCTGGCTGGGCCAGGGCACAGCACACACAGGGCCGGCCTGCAGCATGAAGGCGCCCATTCTCCCAGCCCTGGCCCTGCCCGCTCAGCCTGGACCACATGTGGTGTGGCGGTCCCCACCCCACACAGGCCCCGGGCCAGTGCCCGGCCGCCCCCAGGACGTGGATGCCGGCTCCGTGGCCTGGGCGGTTGCCGAGGCTGGGAACTCAGGACCAGTTCTGAGCAGAGCAATCCAGGCGGCTTCTTGGAGGTGGCAAGAAAAGAGAGGGGAAGGAAGTGGGCAGCGGGAGGGCCCAGCCTGAGAGGGAGGCCCCCAGGGGTCAGGGCAGCCCCCTCAGAGAGAGCTGAGCACAGACACGCCCCTCCTGGTCACCCATGACTTCTCTGAGCCCCCGCACACGATGCCAGGCTGCTGGACCGAGTCCAGCGCTTGGGGAAGCCAGTCCTGGAAGGCAGGGCACCCAGAACCACCCTGGAGGTGGCAGAGAGGGTGACGTGACCAACCTGCAGACAGGCCAGGCACGGAGAAGCACCACGCCGGGGCTGGTCACCCCCCTCTCAGAGCCAACACACCAGCCAAAAGACCTCCCCTCCGTAGCCTCCCTGGGAGCCCCCTCCCCACCTCTCTGGGCTGCCTTCCGGCCATGGGCAGGGAGACCACGAGGAGGGCGTGGCCTGCCAACCGCCCGCCCTTGGCCCCCCGATCCCTCCCAGCCCTGCCCCCTGGGGCAGGCCGCTCCAGCGAAGGCGGGAGGCTGGGGCTTGGCTCCCACCCGGCCCCCGGCCCCGCACCGCCGGGAACACATGTGGGGGCAGCCGGCCGCCTCCCACCCCGCAGCGCCCTTAGGAAAGGCCAGCCGGAACCAGGCGGGGAGGTTCACGCACGTGGGTCGGGCAGGCCTCTGGCGACTGGACACTGGACGGTTCAGCGCAGCCCCAGCCGGCCCGCGGCTCTGGTTCCGGCCGCCCGCGCCCCCCGCTGCCCCGGTGGCCAGAGGGGGCTGCCGGGGGCCCAGAAGAGCCAGCCGGTGGTGCTCCCCCGGTGCCACCAGGGGCCTCGCGGCTGCTGTTGGCGCAGTGGTTTCTCAAAGCAGGAAGGTCAAGCGAAGGCGGTTGTCAGGGACAGGACCTGACAGAAATGAGAGCCGGTAATAGCTGGCCCCAGCGGCAGGATCGGAGTACGAATCACATGGGCCCTGGGCCTGGCTTCCCCGCTGACCGGCGCCTCGGGGCAGCCCAGCCCCCGCCCTGGACACAGAGTCCGAGGGAGACCTTGGAAGGGCCGCTGGGACTTGTGGGCTCCACGCAGCGGCCTGGGTAGCTGAGCGAACCCGCCAGGCCCCAGTTCCCCCATAGGAAACCAATGCCCAGAGCCCACGGACGGCTCAGGGCTGGCGTGGGCAGGGTCCGCGTAGGACAGCCCGCCCCAGACCAGCTCTGCTTGGGCCTCCTTCCGAGGAGAAACTGTCCCTTCAGAGGCTCCTCTGCTTGCCACCTGCCTCTGCTCGCCTCCTGCCTCTGCTCGGATCCGCAGAGCCCCCGCCCCAACGCCCCCATCCACTCCTCCAGCCCCTTGGCTCTGAAGGTCAGACCCTCCCGCCACCTCCCCGCCGGCGGCCCCCTGCCTGACTCTTCCGGCCCCTGGCCGGCTGGCAGAGGAGGCCCCGGGGCTGGCCGTCCGGAAGGGGCTCCGCACACAGTGCCAGGCTGCTGGGCCGAGTCCAGCGCTCGGGGAAGCCAGGGTGTCGGGGAGAGGCGTTCCAGGCGATTGAGAGCCCTCAGCCGGGCGTGGGACGGTGTGGTCACCCCAGGGCCCGTGGCAGGAGCACGTTTGCGCCGCCCAAGGCAGAGCCGGGCAGACACACAGCCTGGCCAGGGCCACGGGGCTCACCTCCTGTTGCTGCCCAGCCAGGCCCTGCCTGTGCCCCTCCCCCTGCGCCAGCTCAGGGCTGCCTCCTCTAGGAAGCCTGCCCAGGGCCGCCCTCTCCTCCCTGCAGCACATAGTGGGTGGTAAAAGCGCCAGAGAAAGAGAACCAGCCTACCTCCACACCCCCATTTGTCCCCCACTTTGGCTGCCCATGCCTGGGAGCCACAGCCCCGCCCCCGCCCCAAACCTTTGAAAATCCCCATCGGCAAGGCCCAGTCCTTGGAGGACTCAGGCCAGGGCGTGCCCATGGCCCCCAGGGTCCTGTGCCTGGCCCGGTGCTGGCTGGCAGAGCAAGCCCCCAGCACAGCCTGCTGGGCTCCTGCCTCTGCAGGGTACAGCCCCCCGCCCCAGCCCACACCATGAGCAGGCCTGGCCCACTGTTCCTGGCTCCGCCTTTCCCGGTGGCGCCAGCAGGCTGGCCAGGGGTGTTGGGGGGGGGCAGGGGGCTCGCTGCCCATGGTTGCTGGATGTGGCACAAATCAATTCTCCCCCAATTTCTTCCTGGGCCAATCTGGAGCTGGATCAGACGAGGAATTCCACAGCCGGCGGAGCGGAGCCAGGCTTAATGCTGAACAAACTGGCCCCCCTGCCCCCCAGCCCGAACCGCAGCCAGAGCCCAGTTGCCGGCTCCTCCCTGCTGCTCCGGGCAGGGGGCAGCCTGGCGTCCCCAGAGGCCCCCCGGGTGCCCCTCCCCGCCAGACTGCATCTCGGTTTGCCCCCTGCCCCCCGCCCCCCTACCAGGGCCAAGGGAGGCCGGAGCCAGACCCCAGGTGGGGCCCTCGCTGTCCCCTGAGGACGGGCCCGGCCCCCTCTTCCTGCTGCCCAGCCCATCAGCTCTGGGTGGACCGTGCGTCTGTCCAGACACTGTAAGTGTCCCCAGACCGTGGGCTTCGTGGCTGCAGAGTGATACCACGTGTCCTGTCCCCGTTCTTCTCAAGTTTTAAAATACTCTCTGGGGTTTGGCTTTCCAACAAGTGGGCCGGGCGGACGTCCCTGGTTGGGGGGGGTAGCCTCGGAAAACCATCAGCTGGTGGTGGGCAGAGTGCAATGGCTGGCCTGGGGTCTGACCCAGGGGCCCGAGGAGCTGGCTCAGGTGTTTGGGCTTCACAGGGCCACTGAGGGATGGCGCTGGAGGCTCTGTGCTAGGGAGTGGTCCCCAGATGTGGCCTGCTCAGCCTCGTGCCACCTGGGCACTGGCAGTGAGTCACCGCGGACACACAGGAAGGACCTGGTGGACAGGGTAGCTCAGAGCCCCGCAGTTCTCCCATGGCCCATGGGTCTCCTGCCTCCTGCATCAACCCCTCGTGCTCCTCTGACAGCCTCTCCCTTCTCTCTCCCTGCCTGGGGCACTGGCCACAGGGTGTGAGGCCCCGGGGCCTTTGCACTTGCTTTTCCTGAAATGTCTCGGCCCCAGAGCCTTGTACACAGGCTCCGGCTTGTCCATCAGAACCAGGCAGAGGGGCCGCATCCTGTGTCTTAATCCACCCAGTCTGGACCCCCTGCCCCAGACTGGGCACCTTAAACAGCAAACCTGGTATTGCACCGTCCCGGAGGCTGGAAGTCCCACATCGAGGTGCTGGCAGATTCCCTGTCTGGTGAGGACCTGCTCCCTTGTTCACAGACAGCTGACCTTGTGCTGCGTGGTCCTCGAAGGAGGGGCAGGGAGTCCTTGGGGTCGCTTTCAGAAGGGCACTAGTGGAGTTCCTGTTGTGGCTCAGTGGTTAACAAACCCAACTAGTGTCCATGAGGACGTGGGTTTGATGCCTGGCCTCGCTCAGTGGGTCAGGGATCCAGCGTTGCTGTGAGGGGTGGTGTAGGTTGCAGACGAAGCTTGGATCCTGCGTGACTGTTTCTGCGGCGCAGGCCGGCAGCTACAGCCCCGATTCGACCCCTAGCCTGGGAACCTCAATATGCTGCAGGTGTGGCCCTAAAAAAAAAGAGCACTCGTCCCATTTAAGAGGCTCACAGCCTACTCACCACCTGGGCCGCACCTCCAGACCTTGCGGTCAGGATTCAACAGCAGTTTTGGGGGACACAAATATGTGGTCTAAGTGTCCCCTGAGAAGCCCTTCCTGACCAGCCCCTGTGCCCACGCCGTGCCCATGCCGTGCCCATGCCTCCCTCAGCACTGATACCCTGTGACCCCGTGTGTGTGGCTCTCCCAGTCATCCGTCTCCACCCTCTAAGATTGCCTGAATCTGAGCTCCACTCTCCGCTGTGGCCCCACCGCCCAGCCCACCTGGCCTCGGGCGCGTTCAGCACGTAATGCCGCAGGAATCGTGAACGGGCAGCCATCCTCCCCGGCTAAACTGAAAATAGCGACCCAGCCATTTGGCTACACGATCCGCCTACACCTGGCATGTGATTCTCTTCTCCGAATTAACCAGCTGTTTCCGAGTCACGCGTAACCAGGCTGGTCTAATTCATTTTTGCAGGTTGATTTGAGCTGATGGATTGGAACAGAGACTTTGGCCATGGAGCTTGCATGCGGGGAACTGAGCGGGTCAGGATCCGGGAGGAAAGTAGGCTTTACAGCGACTGGTGTGGGGACCTCCCCCCCCAACCCGCCCCCATAAGTCCGTAGAGAACCGGCCAGATCCCTACCTCACGCCGCAAGGAGTGAGGACAAGACAGCTAACACCCAGTAAAGGGCTGGCCGGAACTCATGTGAGCCTGACACCAAGGCCAGAACTCAGCGAGGAGAGCCACCTGGGTTCTTCATGGATGCATTAAACACCTTGGGAGTGATGCTGCACCCTGCACAAGACAAGGCTGAAAACCAGCGGCAGGTGGAGGCAGGGCGCCACTGGGAGAGAGGATGGGTCTGGCCCGCCAGGCACGAGGGCGGGGTCCTCGGAGGCAGCCCCAGTGGGACATGAGAGGGTGAGGGTCTCTTATCCTTGGGCACACAGGCTCAGGAAGCCCCTCTGGCCGCACGTGGCAGCTGCTGGCAGTCACAGGCTCAGGACCCCACAGAGCACGCGTGACCTCGCCGTGGCCAGGCGGCCGTGTGCGGCAGAGCCCGGCCCATGTCCGGCCAAGGCCTGTGAGCTTCACACCATGTCCAGCTCAGGGACCATCTAGGCACGGGGCGCCCACACGAGGCCGAGCGACTTCGTGGGAAGGAATCGGAAGCTTTGGGTAGGAAGACAGCAGCCACACACTGTGAAGAGGAGGGGAGGCACTTCAGGGCTGCCAACCTGGGTGGGGTGACAGGTCCTGTCTGATTACGGGCGGGGCCCCCATCCGGCGCTGTGACGGCGGGGCAGTGAGCTCGCCGCCAGCCCCTCAGTTCCCACGACTTACAGAGAGAAGGGGGGATGGAGACAGAGGTGGGGGATGGGTCCTCAGGGGAAGGCAGGGGAGGGGGTCCTCAGGGGGAGGTGGGGTGGGGTCCCCAGGACTGAGAAGGCTGCCCGGCCGAGCTCAGGCAGGAGGCTCTGGCTGTCACAGGCTGTGGCCGTCGGGAGCCTGGTCCTCAGGCCCCCTGGCTCATGTGCAGCCCGCACACCCCCTCGCAGCCCAGGGTGTCGGGTGGAAACACCCTCTGGGCTTGGCAGGGGCTGCTGACTCGGCTGGGGCTTCTGGGCGGCTGGTCTAAGCAGGACTCTGCGCTCCCGCGGGAAGCCCACTTCCCTAATTACACACTGGGGCCGCGGTAGGCCAACCCGGCGACAGGCAGTCCCCGATGGACGTCTCAGCCTCTGGGCCCCAGGGGAACCTGGACCTGGCACGCTCCCGGCAGCCCCTGTGCCCGGCTCGTCCTCGGCCCTAGGGAGTGGGGCCCAGCGGAACCCCATGGTCCCGCCCGGCCTCCCGCGGCCAGGCTGGGCCTCCTCTCCTGAGAACCGCTTCCTTCCAGCCCAGAGTCAGGCTCCGTCTGGGGTCGAGGTCCAGGGTAGCCACCAGCTGTGTGCCTTTAGCCAGGTCACTTCACCTCTCTGAGCCCCATCGCTGCCTGTGAGTCAAGAATTATCACGCTGGCATTTCCTGGGGACTGAGGGCGAGTCAGACCCCCTTCCCAGGGCTCAGCCACCTGAGAAGGCAAGAGACCGCCGAGCCCACGCGCAGAGGCTCTGCTCCCGGCTGGCCGTCGCTGAGGTTGGCATGAGTCTACTTCCCACGTCTTTGAAGGAAGCCGGCTGTGTTTCTCCCGGGGCTTCTGCTGTCGCCTGGGCTGGGTCTGCACACAGAGCCCCCACAGCACTGGAAGGGGTCTGGAGCTAGATGCTCACCCAGGGAACGCCCACCGCCACCCTGCAGCCCAGAGCAACCTGGGGCTACAGCGGAGTCCCACTGAGAGCGTCCAGGCAGGGTCACAGGGGCTGGTGACCATGACAGCAGCCCCCGAAAGAGGGCTGGGCACGGGGTACAGTGGGCGCCCAGGGCTCATTTCCAAGGGATTAGTGCCCACGCTCCCAGGTACCCTGAACCCCAACACGGGGCCGTGGTATGACACATGTCACTACTGCAGCTGTCCCGGCAGCTCCCAGGACCTCCTCCGGCCGCTGGCTGTGCGTGGAGGACATGGGACCCAGGGGGGGTGGAGGGGCACGTGGGGTCTCCCCGCCCGCCACCGAGACAGAGGACGCCCTGGGCCCAGCCCCCCTCTCGAAGCAGAAACCTCCCGCGGGGGCTGGGGGCTGGGGCTGCACTGGGACGCTCCTGGCACCACCGGCCAGGTGCCTCGGTCCCTTTTAGTCACGGTCGAGGGCCGTAACCAGCAATTACAGAAGAAAACCACAAACAACGGTGCGTAATTGTCCTGAATCCCCAGAGCAGCGAGTGCTCCCACCCCCTGGGGACAAGAGGGCGTCTCCAGGCAGATCCCGTCTCAGCCCCTCGCGGGCCCCCCAAGATGGGCCACAGCAGCCCCTCCCGAGGCGGCCTCCGGTCAGCGCCCCCCTCCTCTCGGCGCCTCCAGGATTCCGGGCTCTCCCGCAGGAAGCCGCATTCCCGCAGACGGGCGGGCTTCCTTCGGAAGTAGCTTGGCTGGAGCCTGAGGTTGGCTCCGGAGGGGAACGAGCCCTCCTAATTATAAGTGTGCAGCAATCCCCAGCCGTTGGAAACGGGACGATGACATGCTCGGGGCCGACAGCACTGCAGACGGCGATCTGAAATGAATTACAGCCGCTGGGTGATCCACCGGGGGTTCCCTCTGCGGGGGCGGCTGCTGGACACAGAGCCCCCCCCCCCCCCCCCCGCTGCCAGGACCGCTTCCCTCGGCTTTGAGGTTCCTGGGGTGGGGGGACACCCTGGAGGAGCCCTGGGTCCAAGCCCATCTGACCACCGGCTTGCTCGGGGCTGCCTCTCATGTCTTCCCTGACCTCGTGGATGGACCCACGGGCAGGAGAGGAAGAAAGCGAAGCTCCCCAGCCCCCTTCCACTCTGGAACCCTGTGCAAAGCAGCCCCGTGTGGGGCAGTGGGGAGTCCAGATCAGCCTGTGAGCCCCCGGCGATGCGGCCCCGAGGGAGGCCATCACGCACTGGAGTCAGACCCCAGCACCGGAGCTTGTTTGCAGGCGGTGAGGAGAGGGCACGACCACCAGCGAGGGGGCTTTTGGCTCCAACCCAGGCAGGACCCCGCCGGTTACGTGCCACCTCCTGGGGCCTTGTCCAGAGGGTGCCTGGGCTGGCTGGCTGCAGCAGGAATGGAGGGAAATCACTGCTGGGCCTGGCTGTGTGCCCTCTGGGGTCCCTGGGCAGGGCAGAGAACAGGACTACTAGACAATTCCTGAGCTTCCAGGCGTACAGTTGGTGCTTAATAAATGCAGGTGTCCTCCCGGGAGGAGATGCAGGTGAATGTGGGGGCCTTGCACGGCATCCACTGCACGCAGTAGGTGCTGAGCTAAGATCTGCCTCCTGGGAACTGCCATGCACCTAACAGCTAGCCCACCCTTCTTGCATCCCAGCCAGGCCTTAAGAGGTTAATTCCCCCTCAGGCTGCCCCTCCCCCTACCGGCTCTTTGGGCTCATCCCTCCCCCCTGTGCCCACTCTTCCAGCTCCAAACAGGGCTCCATTGTCCACCACGGCCCACGCCAGGAGGTGGGGGGGACGTCAGGCCACTGCCCCGAGTGCACGTGGGCTTGGCAGGACCACAGGAGCGGCCGCTGCCTGGCTCGCTTGAACCCCCAGAGCTGGTGGCCGGCTTGAGGGCCTCCAGGGTGGGGCTCTGGACAACCCGAGAGCTCCTGGCCTTTGCTGGCTCTGTCCACAGCAGCAGCACAGGCCGACCTAGAGCGCTGACCCCACCCCTTGCCCTTTCGTGGAAATAAGCCTCAGTTTCCCCGCTGAGCATCCCAGGGAGGTCGGGCGCATGAGGAGGTGATGTGGGCGGCAACCGTCCTCTCCTCTTCCTGTCCCTCCGGAAACCGGGGTCTTGTCAGGGGTCCGGGGCCCCTGACCCTTTGATGCTGCCTGCGGCCAGCCCTTCCCCCACAGTTCCAGACTGGCCCCATTGGCTACCCCCAAGTTCACCTCCAAGGCCGGCAGCCTCGGGCCACTGCTGCTGGCTTCGGGAGCCTGGCGGAGACACCAAGTCAGCGTCAGAGAGTGTCGGTCGCTGCACCCCAGGCGGCAGCCACAGCCTCTGTTCAGATGCCCTGGTGATGCCCCACACCACGAGGCCAGCCCTGCACTGGGCCCAGCACCCCCCACTGCACGGGGCTCCCAGGGCCCTGGCAGCCCGGCCAGCAGCACCCCCTCTTCAGCCAAGCCCACTCCTCCAGGCTGGCCCTGTGCCCTCAGGCCCCAGCACAGTCTGGACTGATGGACGCAGGGAGCCCACGGGAGTCCCTCCTGCTGGGAACCCCCTGCCCTTCCACGGCCACCTCCTCAAGCCCTTCCTCTCCCACCCGAACCACCCTCGGCCAGCCCCCCGTCCTCTCCCTGCTCTGAATCAGCCTAGACCAGTAGACAGCCTCCCTTCCTGAGTTTTCCCCCGTCCAAAGGAGGGTGAGTAATTATGCTGCCAGAAACTGGAAACACTTCTCGGCTGCAGTGACAGGAGCCAGCAGGTCCAGACTCCCACCCGGAGCCCACAGCTGCGGGCTGGGCTGCCTGCCTGGCGGCGGCGGGAAGACCAAGGCCCTGGGGAGGAGGGTGGACTCCGAGGCCTGTCTGGGGCTCCCTTCCATGCATCAGTCATCCAAGGTCAGACACACAGAGGGATGGACAGATAGATGGACAGACGGAAAAACAGATGATTGGATGGATTTAGAGATGGGCGGATGGGTGGATGGATGGGTGGACGAATGAACAGAATGAGCAGGATCCAGGGAGTTCCCGTCATGGCTCAGGAGGTTAAGAACCCAAATAGTATCTATGACGATGCAGGTTTGATCCCTGCCCTTGCTCAGTGGGTTAAGGATCCGGCATTGCTGTGAGCTGTGGTGTGGGTCGCAGATGTGACTCAGATCTGGCGTTGCTGTGGCTCTGGTGTAGGCCAGCAGCTGCAGCTCCCATTCGACCCTTAGCCTGGGAACCTCCATAGGCCTCGGGTGTGGCCCTAAAAAGCGGGGCGGGGGGGGGGGCTTAACAGGATCTGGGAGGCAGTGGGCTGGGGGGGAAACAGATTTAGCCCCTTTCTCAGGGGCTCACGGGGGCAGAACCACCAGTCTGGGGGCTGAGCTCAGCCTTGGCCCTCACCCAAGGGCCTCACACAAACCCCAACCCCTGCCCCGGCACCTTCAAATCTGGCAGATGGCTGGGTGGATTTGAATCCCCATCACCTATCAACTCGAGGTGTCTTGGGCTGGAGGGTGCCCCCGAATTGATGTCCACCTGAACCTGTGAGGGTGACTATATGTATATATACACATATATATTTGTCTTTTTAGGGCCGCACTCTTGACCCATGGAGGTTCCCAGGCTAGGGGTTGAATCGGAGCTGTAGCCGCCAACCTACGCCACAGCCACAGCCACGTCAGATCCAAGCTGTGTCTGTGACACCACAGCTCACAGCAACACTGGATCCTTAACCCACTGAGCGAGGCCTGGGGTTGAACCTGCGTCCTCATGGATACGAGTCAGATTCATTTTCTACGGAGCCACGACAGGAACTCCCCAAATGTGACCGTATCTGAAGAGGTCTTTGCAGGTGCAGTGAGGCTAAGGGTCTCTAGACAAGGCACCCTGGTGACCCAGGCTGGCCCCAAACCCAGGGCTGAGTCTTTATAAGTCACCAAAGAGACATACAGAGAAAGAGCACAGCCTGGAGGGATGTGGCCACTGGCCAAGGACACTGAGGACTGCCAGACACCACCCCAGGGAGCCACCATCCTCCACCTGGGTAGGCTGTCAACCCCTGCCCCCCAAACCGGGCACCTGTGGTCACCTGCCTTGGGCATCCCCCTGGACCCCCTGAGCCCCAGGCCCACAGTGTGAAGCTCCCCTCCCTGCCCCAGCTTGGCCCCCAGCCTCTGGGGAGGTGGGCCTGGAGTGACACTGTGGGCCCCTCCCCACCCTCTCTGCCCACGGGGTTTCAGCAGCATCACGCCCAGGCCTGGGCTTCCCCAGCACCCCCATGCCTCGGCCCTTCTCCACCCAACCCCCCATCGAGAGTCTCTCAGCTCCCTCTGCTATAAACGCCTGGGAGGGAGGTCTCTTTCCTGGGGGCCCCCAAACGAGGGCCCCTCTTATCAACATCAGCCCCCTGCCATGGCGCCCCAAGCTCCCACCCACGGCCCAGAGCTGCAGCTTCTGACCCCTCTCCACTTAAGGGGCCACAAACAGCCCTGCTGAGGCTGTGGACACGGACGTGTGCTCATGCACAGCCGGCTGGGTCCCCCTGCTCCGCGTGTCTTGTGTCAAGGTCGTGGGAGGGCCACCTCCCAGAAGCCCCCCATCAGCCAGGCCCAGGGTCCAGGGTCACGGGAGCTGGGCTGAGCAGCAGGGGGTTGTCTCTGGGGCAGCAAATGCGAGGGCCCCACTTCACTGCAGAGCCCCGGGGCTGGGGCTCGGTGTTGGGGGCAGGGCTCCTGCCTCGGACCCCCGGCCAGCCCGCGGGGTGCCCACTCAGCCCACACCCGCTGGAAAAAGAGATCAGGACATCTCATTGCCAAGCCAGGGGGGCCATGGGGGGGCGGGGGGGAGCAGCGAGAACCCGACCAGGCGGCAATTTAAACCAGGAGGCGCAGCCTGCCAGCTGCCCGGGGAGGGGCTGTCGGGGCCAGGCGGGGCGCCCCAGAGGAGAGGCCTCAGACAGCACCGATGCGGGGCGACCCCGCGCCCTCACCCCCAGCCCCACCCCGGCTCAGAGATGCTCACGGAGCCTGCGCAGCGTGGCCACCCTCAAACCCCGTGGCCCAGATCTGGGCTGGGTCTGGGAGCCCTGCCAGCTGTGTGGACAGAACAGAGTAGACAGGGCAGCTGCTTAGTCCCAGGGCCACAGGCCAGACGGCCTTACACGGCGGGGGACTCTCTCCATGTCTGGGGCCACGGGTCCGAGTCAGGGCGTGGCAGGCGGCCTCCCTCTGAGGCTCCAGGGGAGGCTCCTTCCCCGATTGTCTAGCTTCCGTGGCGCCGGATGCCCTGGGATTGTGGCCACCTCCCCCCCCTCGTCGTCACACGGCCGTCTTCCACCTCGTCTGTGTCTCGGGGTCCTCTTCTCACAAGGACACCCATCTCTCGATGAGCCCCCAACCCCAGTCTGACCTCATCATGGCACAATGCGATTATTCTGCAAAGACGCTGCCTCCAGACGAGGTCGCTTTCTGAGGTTCCGGGTGGACATGAATTTTGAGGGAACCTGTACAGCATCCCAGGGTGTGAGCAGAGGCCTCCCCTCACAAAATGAGTCCGACGCATGAGGAGCCGCCTACACAGCTTGAGCGCCTGCAGCCCCAGGGGAGTGGCGCTGGGGTCCCATGGCCGGGCGGCAGAGGAGCCGCTGGAGCCTTGCGGGCAAGGCTGGCTGGGGCAGGCCAGGGGGACGGGATGGGAGACGGGTGGGACCCCTGGGCTGGGGCCCACGGTGCAGGCCAGCACGTACAGTGGCCCATTGACGCACATGGAGTGATCCGGAGGGGGGCGGCCTCACGTCGGAAAAAATGGGCAGCAGGACCCGGGCAGGCTGGGGGGCGTGTGCAGCCCTGGGGGAGAGGGTACAGAGACTGGGGTCAGACAGCCCTCCTCGGGGGGCAGATGCACGTCCAGGGGACTCGGTGACCAGCTGACCTTCCCTGGTGACAAATGTCCACAGTGCTGAGTGGAGACAGGGCCCGTCCACCTCCCGGCAGCCAGCAGGGCTGGGTGAGGGGCCGAGGCCTCTGGGGACCTTCAGGAAGGGGGTCCAGAGAGGTTCAGCTGAGAAGGCAGCTGTGGTCAGGGTAGGGTGGCTGCCCACGTGGCGGGAAGGCGGGAAGTGTGAAGGGGGGCACAACACACAGACTTCCTTCCTGGGGCCGAGTTGTGGCCTTGGCCCTGATGAGGAGCAGTTGTGCGTCTCTGAACACAGAGCGAGGGTCCCGGCCTCCCCCGCTGAGCCTTCCCTGGACTCCCCGTCTGAGGGCTCCGGGGGAAGAAGGGTCATCTGTTTTGTGTCTGATTGACAGTCTGGGGCTGCTCCTCTTTAGCCTGGGGTTCGCCCTCCCCTGAGTCGGCTCGTCCTAGGTTGGGGTCCAGCACTTGTGGCCTGGGGTCTCTCAGGGAGAGGAGGCCCCACAGGGCCTGAGAGGCTAGGCTCTGTGCTGCACACAGGGGCCCCGGCCCCCACGACAGGGAGCCCCTGGCCACGGCCCGTGGAAGGGCAGGACCCCTCAGCACCTGCGTGTGAACCGGGAAAGGAGGGTGGCGTGGCTGGATTTTCTCTCTTTCTTTTCTTTTTTCTTTCTTTTTTTTTGTCTTTTTTTTTTTTTTGGTCTTTTTTAGGGCCACACCCATGGCATCTGGAGGTCCCCAGGCTAGGGGTCTAATCAGAGCTACAACTGCTGGCCTACACCTCAGCCACAGCAACGCCAGATACTTAACCCACTGCGCGAGGCCAGGGATGGAACCCACGACCTTATGGTTCCGAGTGGAATTTGTTTCCACTGTGCCACGGCCGGAACTCCTGTTTTCCTTTTTTAAAGATTTTTATTTTTTCCACTGTAGCTGGTTTACAGTGTTCCGTCAGTTTTCTGCTGGACAGCAGGTGACCCAGGCACATGCACACATACACCTTTTTCCCGCGTTATCCCGCGTCGTGCTCAGCATCCTATTCTCAAGGCTCCCCTGTGTTGAGCTTCATGTGTGTTCAGCGTGCGAGTCTGTGCTTCGCTCCCTTTTGCGGCTGTGTAAAATCCCATTACATGGATCTGCACATTACATGCTTATTTCGGGTCTTGGAAATCTGGCGGCCGTTTTACACCCATGGTCCATCTCGACCTGGACCGGCCACATTTAGGTCAGCAGCCCCAAGTGGCCCATTCCAGCCCCGGGCTTCCCGCGGCAGACCCCCCAGGAAGCAGGGACCAGCACTCGGGCCTGGCATATCCTGACACCCTTGCCACCGGCTCTGCGTCCCCGCTGCCCGCCCCGGGGAGGGCGAGCTGCTCCACCGCGTTGGGAGCCAGGTACCCCTGAGTCACCCCAGGGAATTCCGCCCACATGTCCAGCAGGGTGGGGCCTCCGGGCCCAGTTGCTCTCACTGGAAGCGGAAGAAACACCACGCAGAGGTGCCCGGGCCGCTGGCCAAGTGGACATCCAGGGTGTTTCCCAGGCAGATCAGGAAGTGAAATCGCTGCTCATCCAGCCCCTGCTGGGGGCACTGCTGGCCCCAGAGGGGGAGAGCAGGCTCCTCTTGGTTGGTGTGGCTTCACCGGGGCCCTGCTGGCTGCGTCCCAGGACTCCATCCCCGGCGTCCCACTGCCAGGCAGCTGGTACCAGGCAGTCAGGAAGCCTGAACGCCAGCTCCAAGGGGGGGAGAAAGGACGCCTTCAAGGGCCTGGCCAGTCCCCAGGGAGCCGAGCGTAGGCTGGAGCCACGTGGGGCAGGGGCGGGGCAGGGGCGGGGCCACTCCCAGATCACATGCACAGACCCCACTGGGGGACAGGAATCAGAGCAAGCATGTGCTGGCAGGGAGGACCACGCTGCGGTTTGAGCCCCCAGCCGGACTCCTGGGCTGGATGCAGCTGACTCAACGCCCACTGCCCCTTCCCCTTGGCAGCTGGTCTGCCACTCCGGGTGGCCTCTGCCAGCAGCACAGCATTCGGCCACCAGATTCCCCACCCTGCTCTGACCCATGCATTCCAGCCAGGAAAACCCCCGCTTCCCTCACTCTGTAGGGGATTTGCCCAGAAGCAGAAGTATATTCAAATCACCTGAAACCCGGTGAGGGTCACGGTGGGGTGAGGGTCACGCAGCCTCCATGCCACACCCCTCGACGCCCCTGGGTGCCGAAGCCCACATCACCCCAGCTCAGAAGCAAAACATGGGGCTCTCGATGGCATAGCCCAGTTTTCCTCCTGGGTGGGGGGACACCAAGTCACAGAGGGCCTGTCCAGCCGGTGATCTGTGATTGAGCCCCGCCCCGAACCCCCCGTGCCCCGGTTTGCATATCCGACTGGCTGCAAACCCCAGCTAACTGGGTCCCTCTCACAACTGGGGGCAGCGTCTGCTGGGCCCCCCTCCCCCTCCTGGCGCCGGGACGCTGGGGAGGGGCGGCCGCAGCGTTAATCTATCAGTTCCTGGTGTGCCCTGGCTCCAAACAGCAGAGGGACCAGTGCACGCTGGCTGGGATCCCCCGGGTGAGCTGATAATGCAACCCCTCCCAGGACGACCCCTCCTGCAGGCTGAGTCGGGGCCAGAGTTCAGACTCATTAGCACCCGTAAAACGCAAAGCGGACTCTGAGGATGTCCTCCCACCATGACCCCCCGACCTCCCCGCTCTCAGAGCCGGGCTGCGGTGACATCGCCAGGCCCTGGTCCCCTGACCCTGCGAGCAGCATCCCGCTGTGGCCCCTGGAGGTGAGGCAAGAGCCCGGCACCGCGGGGCTCCCCTCGCAGCCCCCACCCCCCAGGCCGCTGAGACGGAAGGGAGACTCTGTGTGCAAATCCTCAGCCCGCTGGCCTCTGACACGGCTGCTCCCGCATTCACGAGCTCACACATGCACGCACGCACCCTGCTCTAACGTGGGGCGAGCGCGGGGCTACACATCCCTCAGGAGCCTGCCTGTGCTCTCCGCTTCACCCATCCTCGTGCAAAGGCCCTTTTCCTGGCCTGCTCGGTTCCCAGGACAGGGAAGAGCCTGAGGGAACAGAGACGCATGGGCAGGCAGGCAATTTCCTGGGAAGAGGGCTGCACATTCTAAGGGTCTCTGCCCCAGATGGGACCCCCTCGGCAGGGCGGGCTCACAGTTGCCCGGGGCTCTCACACACAAAGAGAGACGAGCCCCACACCCCCAGCCCAGACCCGTGATCAACCAACCACAGTGTAGAGCATGTGCTGGCCACACGCTGGAGATGCCGCTGCCCTCAGACTTTCAGGGCGGGGTAGCAGCGGCCACCACCCCCAGAGGCCGCCAGGAGGGCTCGTTCAGGACAGCTGCTCTGTGTGGCCGGCCCGACCTCACACACCTGGACGGCAGGTGATCTGAGGACCCGTGCCCACGCCCACGGGGGTCGCTGGGCTCGGCTGTGTCTCAGACAGACCCTGGCCCCTCCAGACACCCACCAAACAACCCTGAGCTTTTCAGTGGCCCAACAAAGAATGACAGGGTCCCCCCAAGTCCTAAAAACGCAGTTAAAGAGAAAGCAAGAGGCCAGCCTATGCACCATGTGCTCCGGCAAAGCACGGCTGTGGGAACGAGACCCAGCGCCAGGCGGGCTGCAGTGACCTCAGCCCCTCCTGCGCCTTCCGCTGGGACTCGGACGGCTCTGCCGTCCGTTCACACGGGTGCAAATGGCCAAGGGTTGTGGGCTGGATGCGGGAGGAATGAGGGGCCAGGCAGTGCTGGTGGGCGCAGCGTCCCCGTGGCCAGGGGCCGGAGACGCCAGGCTGGCCGGGCCGTTGCTGTGTCTGTCGCTGGCCCTGCTCGGCGTGCTTCACTGGGGTTCAGCTGCCCCCCGAGAGCCGTCCCCTGCTTGCTGGTTTGTGGCCGACTTAATCCTGCACTAATTAGATTTCTGCGTTGGTGGTGAAAGGGGCCCGTGCGTGCCAGCCCCCTGACAGCCCCAGCCTGTGGCTTGTTTTGCACAGAATTTTAATTGTTTCCAAATTAATCCTCGGACAGGAGTGAGCTCAGTGCAGATAAGCCGGTCGCAGGGAGGGGAGCAGCCGTGTTCCCAAATCCCTGGCCCCGGGCTGGCCGCCCCTCTGGTGGGGTGGCCTGGGGAGGCCGGGCCTTGGACATGACGCTATCGCTCAGAAATGTCCAGGCCGCCTCCGGCCTCCGGCCTCCCGCCTCCAGCCTCCCGCCTCGAGAGCGAACACTGCGGAGCTGCCCGGCCCGAAGTTTTCCTTCTGTTTGCTCTTGGCTCAGCTTCTCTCCTAATCCTATTTTCGCCAGTTTCTATCCAATTTAATACAGCTTCTGTAAGTCAAAATTAATTACCCCGTGTGCTTCCAGCCCCGCATCTCCCACTCACAGTTCCGGGCTGGGCTCAGGAAGGTGGGGCTGGGAGGGCAGGCAGGTGGAAGAGAGGACGACAGCCCCCCCATGTGGAGGAGGTTTTGGGGTCCCACCTGCGCACCCTGGAGCCCCACAAGTCTGAAGGGACAAGGTCTCAAGCCTGCAGCGTGAAGGAGCAGCCTCCTCCACCAGGAAGTCTTCCCTGATTGCCTTGGCCTCCCCGAGCTCCGCCGCGTACAGCGCGCGCCCACCGCTGAGCCCGCCCTCCGGGAAGGACCCAGGAAGGACTCAGGCACCTTGCAAAATGTGTCCACAGAGTTGGATAAAGAATGAATAAAGACACCAAGAGCATAGGTGACAGAAGAAAAAGCAAATGACTTCTCCCCGCTCAAAACTCGCGTGCTTGAGAGACATCATCAGGAAAGTGAACAAGACAAACTGCAGATCAGAAGCAAATCATGTATCTGATAAAGGAGTGGTGTCTAGACCATGCAGAAAACTGGCAACTCGACAAGAAGAAGACAGACCACCCACTTGAAAAAAAAAACAAAAAACGGAGTTCCTGCTGTGACGCAGCGGGATCAGTGGTGTCTTTGCAGCGCCGGGATGCAGGTTGCATCCCCGGCTCGGCACAGTGGGTTACGGATCCAGTGTTGCCACAGCTGCAGCGTAGGTTGCAACGGCAGGTCAGGTCTGATCCCTGGAACGCCGTGTGTCGCAGGGCAACCGAAAAAGGGGGGGAAAAATGAGTGGAAGAATTCAGACGTTTCTCCAAAGGAGACACACAAATGGCCAGTTAGCACACAACGTCATCACTCATCAGGGAAACGCAAACGAAAACCACCGTGAGACACCCCCTCACACCCACTAGGACAGCTAGAATCAAAAAACAAAGCAAACACACAAACGCCAGAAAATGACGCGCGACGTGGAGGATGTGGTCGTGGCAGCTTTGGCTCGGCTGGTGGGAATGGAAACAGCTTGGCCACCAGGGAAGACAGGACGGCAGTGAGTCCAGAGGTTAAGCGCAGACTTACTGTGAGATCCAGCAATTCCAGTCCCGGGGGGACACCCCACACATCTGAAAACACACATCCATGCAAACACCTGATTCACAGCAACCAAAAGTGCAAACTCGGAGCTCCCTGGTGGCTCAGCCGTTAAGGATCAGGTGTGGGTCTCTGCTGTGATGCCACTTCAATCCCTGGCCCAGGAATTTCCACATGCCTTGGGTGCAGCCAAAAATAAAAAACGGGGGGAGTTCCCGTTCACAAATCCGACCAGGATCCATGAGGACGTGGGTTTGATCCCTGGCCTCACTCAGTGAGTTAAGGATCTGGCGTTGCCTCGAGCTGGGGTGCAGGTCACAGGCGCGGCTCAGATCTTGCGTGGCTGTGGCTGTGGTGTAGGCTGGAAGCTATAGCTCCAATTCGACTCCTAGCTGGGGAACTTCCATATGCCGTGGGTGCAGCCCTAGAAAGCAAACAAAAAAAAATTTTTTTAAGTGGAAACAACCTGCACGTCCATCAGAGGAGGAATGGATGAACGCACTGTGGGCCCTACCCAATGGAATATTGTTCGGCCATAAAAAGGGAGCAGAGCCATGTTACAACACGGATGAAGCTCAGAAACAACACGCTTAAGGAAGCCAGGTACCAAAAGACACACACTGTATGGTGACCCCATTAAGAAAGGCCCAGAACAGGCAAATCCACTGGATCGGAAAGTGGATTTGTGCTTGTCTAGGGCTGGGAGGTTCAGGAGCCGTGGCCAAGGGGTATGGGTTTCTTTCAGAGGATGAAAAATGTTCAACCCTGATTGTGACTGAGACACACACTTAAAAATGGAAATTTTACTGTAGGCGAAATAGATAGAAGAAACGTGATTATTAAAAAATGAATAACAAATGAAGAAAGAAAGAAACACCAAAAGTCATCAAGAAGTTCAGAGAGTGCCCAAAGCCCCCGAGGAGGGTCAGCTGTCAAGCCCTGCTTGGAGTTTCCCAGTAGGCAGAGCAAAGAAGGAAACACACCACAGTGGTCATTGCTTCTGTGATCACATGCCAGGCACTGCTCATGTGTCAGCCAAGCTCATCCACAGCAGATGTGGGCAGGAGGCTGGCTGTGCAGAAAACACCGAGGAGTTCCCCCCCCCCTGTGGCACGGCGGGTTAAGAATCAGCCTGCAGTAGCTTGGGTCACCGCAGAGATGCAAGTTCAATCCCCAGCCAGGTGCAGTGGGTTAAAGGATCTGGGGTAGCCGCAGCTGTGGCTCAGATTTAACCTCTGGCCAGGGAACTTCCATCTGCTACAGGTGTGGCCATAAAAAGAGAGAGAGAGAGACCGAGGGAAACCAAGGTGGCCAGCTAGCAAGTGGCCGAACATGGGCCCCCGGGGTTCCTCGCACTCCGCCACCTCTCCTCTGCCCGTCTGTGTCCGCAGAGATGTGAGCAGCCCCCGCCAGCAGGAGCGGCCACGCGTGGCCCTTCCAAAGGAGGTTCTGTGACCTGTTCTTGGAGCCGGGGGCAGGGGATGCCCCCACAGGGTGGCTCACACCAGGACCAGCCAGGTGTCCCCTGCAGACAGGGGGCAGGACTGGGGCATGTCCAGGGCTCACGCCAGAAGCGTGCTGGCCAGAGAGGCTGCTTCTGGCCGGCTCCACGACTGACATTTAATGGATGTTTGAAGCAGTGAGGATTTAATGGAAGAAGGGCCCATTGGGAGGGGACCCTGGCTGCTAAGGTCATTGGCCTGGGGCTCTCAGACCCGTGCTCGGAGGTCGGCACGCCGTGGATTGCAGCAACTGTCCCTTGGAGGCCCCGGCCCTGGGGTTCTGGGCTTGTGGCCTCCGCGGTGTTCTCTTTACCACTTCTCCCCGGGGGGGGAGGCCGGGGGGAGGCGGGCGCCATGAGACCACAGTTCCCACGGCTGCGGCCCCTTGGAGGCCGGCTCAGAAGCCCTGGCTGGGGCCCCCTCAGAGGGGCAGCGTGGGGGGGGGGGGTCCCTCCAGTGTGCACCTGGCTTGCTCCCTCTCCTGGGAACCTCTGCATTGGGCTCTGCCTGGTTCCCAAATGCTGCGTCGCGGTCTTGCCCGCGAAGTGCCCGCCTCAGGTCCCCTGTGGAGCTCAGCTGGGGGACTCGGCATCTCAACCCCACACACCCTGGGATTCCCTTTGCAAACAGAACTGCCTGCGCCTCACTTCCGTCTATGGGTCAGGCGAAGGGGGCGCCCGGCCCCGCAGGGACCTGGCTTGGAATTGAGACCAGTGCTCAGGCCCTGGCTCCTGTGCCAGAGCTCCCGATGGGCCTGCCCTGGAAAGGGGCCCCCATGGGGCTCCACAGAGGCCTCCCTCGGGCTGCTGGCTCCTGGGCTCCCAGCAGCAAGTTGTCAGGCTTCCCAGGTGCTCTCCCGTCGTTCCACGGGCACAACCATATCCTAACTTCCCTAATTACAGCTGCAATGACCCCATTTCTGAATGAGGTTCCATTTGCAGGGGGTGAGCACCTCAACCCCAGGGGTTTAGGGGGACTCAGTTCAGCCCTTAACGCCCTTAGCCAGAGTCCCACCCTCAACCCACTCTGGGTAAGGCTGAAATATCCGCTGGGGCGTGGACGGCACCCGACGCCACTGTTGGCCCGGGGGCAGGTTCTGGGCATGAGGGCGGCTCTCCAGGGCACGGCTGGGGCGGGGGGGCGGTGGTTTCTAGGGTGCCGAGGCCTGGTGGGCTGTCCCAGGAAAAAAGAGCCCAGAGGATGGCGTCTCTGGAGTCCTGCCACATGGGACCTGGGCTGTAGCCGGCTACACAGCAAAGGGGATTAAGTTGTGGGTGGAACAGGGTCTGCCAATCAGCGGACCTCAGATGGGGCTCCCTGGGTTACCAGGTGGCCCAGAGTCATCTCAGAGGTGGAAGAGGGGGCCAGGGAGGCGGGATGACGTGACAAGGACCCCACTGGTGGTTTCTGGAAGAGAACATTGAGGAGGGGCCGAGGGCCAAGGGTATGGCACCTCCGGAAGCTGGAAACAGGAGGAAACGGACCCACCCCCAAAGCCGCTGAAGGAGCCAGCCCCTGACCTTGGTTGGCCCTGGGAGGCCTGTGTGGGACCCCTGCTGGCCAGACCGCGAGGGATAAAGTGTCGCTGGCACTGAGTTCGTGGCGCTTTGTTGCAGCAGCCACAGGGCATTGATACCCCCCCTGCCCCCATCCCAGGGACAGGGGGCCTGGGAACGGGGCCCAGGACCCCGTGCCACCGCGCGGATCAGCAAACCAGCCACAGAGGCTTTTGCCCACAAGCTGGTCTAGCGCCGTCAAGGGCTCCACGGAGGACGTGAACGAGCAGACGGCCACAGCCGCCAGCCGCTGCACACCCGGTGCCACGAAAGGCCATGGCCCGTGTCTCTGGCTCTGCGAAGAACAGCTCCCTTTGGTGGGTGGCCAGAGCCCGAATGTGCCTGTTCTCGTGGCCCAGGGCCTGGGCCAACCTTGGGGTGTCTGGAGATCGTGGGAGCCGTGGGACTTCCACACACCTGCTGGCCCTACCCGGGGCCCTGGAGGCCTCTGTCCTCCGCCGACCCGGGCCCGAGAGGCCGGCCTGCCCAGCTGCTCCAAGCAGACGCAGCCACAGAGAGTGGGCTCGGCCCCAACACACGTAGCCCAAAGCTCTGGCCAAGAGCAGTGTCCCAGAGGGAGCGGCCACCAGCCGTCCAGGGTGCCAGCGCTGTCCCTGAGACTGGTAGGGTCATGCCACCCCCACACCCTGCCCTACCCTTGGACAGCGAATGCTGTGCTCCATGCCACCCCACTGCTCAGACAGGGAGACGGCTCAGAGGGCCAGCAACCATCAGCTCTAAAACCTCTGCCAGGGCCCCCGACCCCGCAGGTACAGCTAACACATCCTATTCTGAAGACAGAGGCGGTGGGGGGCGGGGAGGCAGCCAGGAGGGACTAGACACCCGCCAGGCTCAGGTTGCCCCTGGGATGGGGTGTGGGACCTTGACCCCCAGGCCCCAGAGCTGGGAACAGCTGCCTGTGAAAACCACCAGGCCTGGAGGAACCCCAGTTCCAGGCCTTTCTCCACCTTCAGGCTGCTGCATCCCCCTCCAGGGAGCCTGCACTTCACCAAGGGGGAACCAGGTCCCCCCGTCTCATCCGCCTCAGAGTCCGCCCGGGTCTTGGCACCCAGGGCCCCACAGCTGCTCAGAGAGAGAGCCTGACCCCGGACCAGGGCCCCGCCTCCTGGCACAGCGGCCTCAGAGCCCAGCACACAGTCGGGTCTCCCCAAACACCTGCCCCATGCAGGTGGAGTGAGGGGCTCCTGGCTGGCTGCGCTCCCCGACCCACCAGCCACAAGGACCCCAGTTAGAGCTGAACCCAAGGATGGGCTGGGCTTGGCCCCATCAGCCTCCACCCCCCAAGTACCTGGCCGGCTCCTCCTGAAACTCCGTGTTTCCAGCTGTGCTGGAGCCGCTGGGGGTCGGAACAGCTCAGGAGGAGCCACGAGGTCGAGACGCTGAGTGGGTCCAGGGGAGCTGGGGCATTCAGGCCGGAAGAGCCTGGTACCTGCTTCACAGGCAGAGAGCACACGTGTGAACCGGGCAGGCTGGGCTCGCAACCCACAGGCTCGTGTGAGCTCCACGTGTGTCCGCATGCACACACAAAGCTATGTGTGTATGTGCGTGCAAGCGTGGCAGCGTACACACGCGTGTGTGTGTGTGTGTGTGTGTGTGTGTGTGTGTGTTTGCATCTAACTGGGGGGTGCTGCGAGCTTCAGGAGCCCTGTCTGCCCCAGCGTCCCCATGGGCCGCAGCCACCTGTCCTCCCTGGGACACTGCTGGCACCTGGCTCTGGGCCCCGGGTGGGGGGTATGAGCAGACCCCTCAGCACCCCCCACCTCATATGCCCCCCACCCCCAGGTCTGTGACTGTAGGGAGGGCCCGTCAGGCAGGGCAACAGCAGGGAGGTGCCAGCATAGCCTGTCCCCAGGACGGGGCGTCATTGGCCGGATGACCCAAGGCCAAACAGCCGTAACCAGGATGGCGCCCTGAGCTCCTGCATCCCAGGACCCAGGGCAGCCCCCTCCCAGTCCTATGCGGCAACCCCGGGCTGCCTTCGCCAGAGTGTGGATTCCAGAGCAGCTGGTCGACTATTGAATCACCTTGGGAAACGCATGCAGACGCTGCCTGGCAGTGCAGGGTAATCCACGCCTTCCTGGGAACACGGTGGCCACTGGGGAGTTCCAAAGACTGATTTTCCACCCGATTTAACCAGCTCCCCCACCTGTCTGGCGGGGCTCCCGCTGTGCTCCGGGCAGGCATCACTCTGGGCCTCCCCCTCCCCCAGCCTCGGCCCCCCTGCTTGCGGGGCTCCTGGGTGTCAGTAAGCGAGGGGCAAAGTGCAGCTCCCACCTACCCCATGGTGTGCCCCCATCCTGAGGACGCAGGTACCTGGGGTGAGAGCCCTTCTGGCTGGCGGGTCTGTGCTGCTTCCACTGAGTGCGGACTGGGAGAGAACTCCGCCAGCACTGCAAACCCGCCTCCGATGTCTCCTTTCAAACAGGCGTGCGGCTCTGAGTGGGTTTATTTTGAAGGAAAGTGGGTCCCTAGCGGCACAGGTGGCCAAGGGGCCCCCAAGGCAAACTGTTGACGGGTTCACCTTGAGTGCAGGCACCGCCAAACAGGTGTCGGGGAGGTAAATTAGGTTAATAGGCATTTTTCAGCACCTACTATGGGCCCAGCTCTACGCTGCCAGCTGGGCAGCTCCAAGCAAAGAGAAGCACGCCATCCCTGTGGCCCAGGAGCTGTGACCCCCTCTGAGAGGGGCCCTGGATGCGGGACAAGCTCCAGTTTCCTGACTCAAGAGGAGAGGGGGGCTAGGTCACCAGCTGAGCAGGAAGGAGCTGTGTCTCCTGGACGCCCAGCCTTAGGGCCTGGAGAACATTTCCTTGGCTCCCTTGGACCTATGCCGAGCTCCCGCTTGAGAGTCAGGCCCCAGGCGGCCACCTGGGACGGGCAGGGAGCCAGCAATGGACAGGGAAGCCGGAGGGATGCGGCCACTAGCCGGGAGAACCATGGATTGCCAGCAACCAGGCCGCTGCAGGAAACCAGTGGAGGACAGGGCTTGGGAACCCAGGACCGCAAACGGGGCTGAAACCACAGGAGCGTCACCTCGTGGTTCCCGAGGCCAGAAGTCAGGACTCAACGCGTCAACAGGGCTGAATTCATCCCAAGGCCCCAGGAAGGGTCCTTCCCGCCCTGTCCTGCTCCTGCTGGCCCTGACGGTCCCAGGCTTGTGCCTCGCGGCACCAGCCTCTGCCCCCGTCCTGACATGGTTGTCCTCTTCCTGTGTCATCTCATCACCTCCCTGGGGCCAGGCGGCTCCAGGCTGTGCCCACTCCTGCCCGAGGCACAGAGCCCAGCGCCCATGGCTCCATCTGGTTTGCCATGTCCCGCCTGGGCACTGCTGCCAAAGGCCGTCCGGTTTCAGTGCCACAGCTCAGGTGGGTTCCACGGGCTGCCCTGCTTGTTATCCGGCAGTGTTTTGTCTCTTTTTTTTTTCTTTTTAGAGCTGCCCCTGCAGCATATGGAGGTTCCCAGGCCAGGGGTCGAATCGGAGCTGTAGCCACTGGCCTACACCAGAGCCACAGCAACGCCAGATCCAAGCCTCATCTGCAACCTACACCTACCTCAACTCATGGCAACGCCAGATCCTTAACCCACTGAGCGAGGCCAGGGATCGAACCTGCATCCTCATGGATGCTAGTCAGACTTGTTTGCACTGAGCCGCGATGGGAACTCCCCGGCAGCATTTCAGGGTTAATGCCATGGTCTGGCACCCAGCACCTCGAATTTACGGCAGGAGGTTCTCCAACGTCCCTCTGAGACACCTTTTAACAGCCTCACACTAGAGATGCTGGACGCCCCAGGGAGGCTCGGGGGAGAACATGCTGGACCTGGGGCGGTGCCCGGCGGAAGCGTGATGGCAGCCAGGCCTTGCTGGCCAGCAGCTGTGCCTGAAGCAGCTGCTGGCAAAGGCAGCCCAGCCCCGACAGGCCTGGAACAGACAGGCCAGCCCGGTGCAGGCAGCCAGGCTGGGCCCCACCTGCCCAGTCCCGCCCTCCTCCCCCATAGCTGCCCACCTTCACAGCAGGTGGCGTCTCCTGATGCACCAGGAGACTGGCCTGGGGGACGCTGTGCCTGCCCGCCCCTGCAAGGGGTCCCACAGGCCTGCCCTCGTGTCCCCATAGTGGGCACGTGACCTGCGGGGCATTCTAAGGGGACTGGGGCCTCGTGTCACCCTCTGCCAACGTCGAGATGGCACTTCTCTCCTGTTCCGCAAAGCCCTCCTGGTGGACATGCCCGAACACCTATGGTGCGTTCAGCCAGCAGACAGACATGCGCATACCACCCGCCCGCCGCCCCTCCCCAGGAGGACTTTGACCTCCCGCCCTCGACCCCAGAGACTCTGCCCGCACCCATCCCTTCTTCAATAAAACCACAGTCCAGGAGTTCCCGCTGTGGCACAACTGGATTGGCGGAACCAGGCTCGATGCCCGGGCTGGAGCAGCGGGTTGGGGATCCTGTGTTGCCGCAGCTGCAGCTCGGCTCAGCTCTGATCTCTGGCCCAGGAACTCCACATGCTGCAGGGCATCCACGGGGACCCCCCTCCACCCCGCTTCCCAGACCCCCTGCCCCCCAGCGCAGCACCTGCCCTGGGAGTCAGCCTGGGTCTGGGGTCTCCCCACCCTTCCAGGCCTCAACTGGCCTGAGTGGGCACTGCCCTGGCTGGGACGTCCCCAGATTCATGGCCATCAGAACCTCAGAATGAGATCTTACTTGGAAATGGGGTCTTCAAAGATGTAATTCAGTCAGAAGAGGGCGTCCTGGATGAGGGGGGACCTTAACAGAGACGAGCAGGGGGAGGGGGGCGGGCGGGGGAGGGGCCTCTGGAACCAGGAGCCAGGAGATGGCTGCTCTTCTTGGTTGGTTTTGGTTTTCGCTTTTGTTTTTTTTTTCTTTTTGGATTTTTAGGGCCATACCTGCGGCATGTGGAGGTTTCCAGGGGTTGAATCAGAGCTGTAGCCGCCGGCCTCCACCACAGCCACAGCAACACAGGATCCAAGCCCCATCTGTGACCTACCCCACAGCTCACAGCAACACCGGATCCCTAACCCACTGAGTGAGGCCAGGGATCGAACTCACGTCCTCATGGATATTAGCGGGGTTTGTAACCCGCTGAGACACAACAGGATCTCTCTACGGCTGCTCTTCTAAGCTGCCCCCCCAGTGTATAGGGGTGGTGCCCGCGCCCAGGACCCTGACACGGGCACCTCATCCCTGCCCTGTGCCCTGCGTGGATCAGGAGTCCACTGGCACCGCAGTCCCTGAGGGATGGTCCATGAGCAATGGCTGGCCAGGGATGGGGGCAGGGGACACCAGCCAGGATGTCCCAGCCGTGGATAGACGAGGGAGCCCTGGGTGACACGTTCCGGGGAGGCCCGGCGGGAGGTCCCTGCCAAGAGTCTGCAGGCCCAGGTGGAGGGCTCAGACGACTCGGGGCTTTGGGGACCGGCAGAGCCTCATGGATCCCAGGAGACCCTCCCCCCAGGGCCCCAGGGAAGGAGGCAGTAGGGAGTCCCTGGCGGTACGGCCGAGGCTGGCCCGGGTCCCTGTCGGGCCTGGCAGAGCCCGCAGGGGTGGGGAAGACATAGCGTCAAGGGGTGGAGAGGGACAGCCAGCTGTGCCAGAGGAGTGTCCCCAGGCCAGGCTCTGGTTACCTGGCCTGGCAGAGCTGCCCGAGGCTCTGGGCTGGCCCGTCCTCCTGGGTATCCACACACTCCTCCCTGCTCTGGACGCCTCTGGAGCTATTTCGGGCGCCTGGTGGAGACACGACCTGTCTGGCCAGATGGGAGCATGGCCCCCACCACCGAGCCCTTCCTTCCCCGGGCGCCCTGGCCCTGCGTGCCCTGTTGACTCACACCTGCCGTTTCAGGGCAGGGTGGCCCCCAAGGATTCTGCTCCCTAGTCCCCATGGCGGGGAGGGTCCCTGCATCAGGGACCACCGTTCCAGGGCACCTGGGCCTCTCCTTCCAGGGCCCCAAGCCTAGGCTTTTGCCCCCGGGCACCAAGCCGCATCCCTACCCAGAAGAGAGAATACAGACAAGCACTTCAACCCTCTGCCCCTGGCGGGCCCACACCCCCTCCCCCCAGCCTGCCACCTGCTCTGGGCCAGGTCTCAAAGCCCTCGTGTTGCCAGGCACTTAAACCAATACCCCACAGCCAAGGTCTGTGACATTGGGACAACTGCGGGGCATGGGTGAGCAGGAGCGACCGGCTCCAGAGCCAGGGCCGCGGGGGGAGGGTCAAACACGGATGGTGCCCCCAGCGGGCCACCGTGCCGCAGGGGACGAGACCGAGGACTGTCCAAGGGAGCGACTTCACCTGAGTGGCCTGGGACCCCAGCCTCCACAGGCACCCGCTGAGTGGTGGGCGCAGGGAGGGGGACTCAGCTCTTGAATCCCACACGCTACCTGCGTGCCAAGCCCCTCCACCCCACGTGTCTGCTCTCCTCAGGGACCCAAGCCCAGTGGAAGTCGCATCTGTCACAGGGGCCGCAAGCACCAGCTCTCTGGTTCCCAATAATGGGCATCCGCCCACGGGGCAGAGCTGAGCACAGACCCCCTAGGGCCGCGCCCCCTCCTCACCCCTTTTTCCAAAAACTCGAATCCCCAGCAAATGGAGACAATGAAATTGCTCTTGCCCATTTCAAGCCACCATTCCCGTTCCACGCCCGATGTGCCGGTTACTGGAAAGCAAGTTTCACAAACGGCTTTCTGTAAAGGACTTGTTTTTGGCGAGTTTATACAGCTACCTTTGTTCGTATAAAAATCTGGAAGCCGCGGTCTGCAAGCTGCCCCCGGCCCCCCCCGCCTTGGACACCTCGGGAGGTATTTCTGCATGAAATACGTTCCCTGCTCGCAGGCAAAAAGGAGCGGGCGCAGTAAATTCTGAGGTGGAATTTGTTTAACCTATCACCCCACGGCCTGGCGCACTGATGTATTTTTATAACACTTGGCAAGACCGCTTGGGAGACTGGAGCAAACCCGCCAACTGGAGCTGTTGCAGGGGTGGGAGCGGCTGCAGGGGTGGGAGCGGCTGCAGGGGTGGGTGCCCCCCCCAACCCCCCCCCGGCCACCTCCTCTCAGAAAAAGTTCTGAGGCCTCACGATCCCTGCAGCAGGGCTGGTCCTAATTCACCCCCCCACTTCCAGCAGACTTCCCGCTCTAGCCGAGCCGGCCACCTCGACGTGGGGGGACACATGGGGTGAGTGGCGAGCTTTGCAGTATGTCCAGGAGGAGCAGAATCCGAAAAGCTTTGCTGGCCTTCAAGCCATCCTCCCAAAGGCAGGGTGCCTTCACAGAGTGAGCCCCCATCTCTGGTCGTAAGCAGGGAGAAGCTGGGGAGGTGAACCTGGGGTCTCTCCTGGAACACCCCGATTCCTGCTTGGAGCACGGATGCCAGGGTGTGGGTCTGGGGGAGGGCCAGGGCAAGGCCAGGCTCCACGCGTCCCCACTGTGTTCCTCCCAAGGTGGGGGGTGGTCTCTGCACAGGTAGCGTGAAACCCTGACAGGTAGACGTTAAGATCACGGAAACTCTGGAGCTTCTCCCAGCCGGTGGACACGGCTGCCTGTCATGGCGCCCTGGGCCCCCACGTATTTCAGCAGATGCTCTCCGCTCAGAAAAACACCCAACCGGGCGGCTCCACCGCAGAAATTGTCTCCTTGTCGCAAGGCTGGACGTCGAGGTCAGGGTGTGAGCAGGACTCTTTTCTCCCGAGGCCTCCATCCTGGGCGAGCAGATGGCTGCCTTCTCCCCGTGTCCTCCATCCTCTCCCCGTGCGTGTCCCCATCTGATCTCCTAGGGACCCCGGGGGTGCTGACTAGGGCCCATCCCAAAGTCCACCAGTCACCTCTCTAAAGACCCCCGTTCCGAGCACAGTCATACCCAGGGGAGCCTGGGCTGGGGCTTCCGTCTGGAATCCGGGGGCCCACCCTGCGGGTGACAAGGGCCCCAGAGTGGTGAAAAGAAGAGTCACCAGCCGGACGACTGGAGCTTTGCAGGTGCACCATTGCCCTTCGGTCCCACAGACAAGGGCACCGACAATTCCCCATCCCCAGGTCCGGGGACATGGCATGGAAATGGGGACATTCTCACGGTCCAGGGGTCCTGGGCCTCTTCCACGGGGACCCAGGGGCGTGCGGGACTGCAGGGTGGGGAAGAGGCTGGAGATGACTTTTAGCTCACTCTGCACCCAGAGGAGTCCTGGGGCCACATCTGTACCAGGTGCATCACTTCCCTGAGCCTCCGTATCCCCATCTGGAAAGGGGGTGCAAGCAGAACCCCCATCCAGAGGTCACATGTGTAAGCGCTTTGGCCATTGCTGGAGGGGGTCTCCTCCCCAAGCGGCTATCTTTTCTGCCAGTGCCGTCAAGGACTGAGACGTGCATCCGAGCACAGAGGCAGGCAGAGGGTGCCCGGTTCCTGCCAAAGGCCGCGCCCTGGACCCGGAAAGCTTCTTCCCCTTCCCCCCTCGCCCCCCTCCCCCCAGGAAGGCCGCTCCTTCTGCCCACCCGGGCAGAGCTGGGACCCCGCCATGGGGGATCACTGCTGCCTGAGACGCCACGGCCTCTGGGGCACAGATGCCGCTGCCCAGAGCCAGCGCTCCTGGGGGACAAAGGCCCTCCCACTGCCCATGGAGATGCCCCAGTCTTCCGCCTGACGTTAATGGGGCCTGACAGCCAACAGTGGTGAGAGGGGTCATGACGCAGGGATTTCAAGGGGGTGGTTGCCTCGTGCTACTGTCTGGGGAGCAGGGTGAGTGGGACAGTGACCAGCAGCCACTCCAGCCCCTCCTGGGGCTGCGTCTGGGCTTCCAGCCCAGCTGGGCTGTGTGAGGGGCCCACCCTGGGCTCCAGGCATGGGTCGCACTTTCCATGAAGCCTGGAAAATCCTTGGGGCCTGCCCCTTCCTCTGAGAGTGGTGTGTGACTTGGGGAGGGGGACGGCCCCCTAGGTCCCCTGGGACTGCAGGGATGTGTGGGGTGTGTGCCTGCAGCCTGTGACCCTGGCTATGGAGAAATGAGCAGGGGGCTCTGGACCCAGCAGCAGCTCCTCAATCTAGGCTGCAGTCCTTCTAACTGGGCAGGGTCCCCAGGGCACTCTCCAGGCTCTGTCCATGCCCCCAGGGGTGCCACGTGCCCTCCTGCACCCCTGCAGCATTTCTCCATGCCAGCCTCTCCCAGGAGGGCCACAGGCTATCCCGGCTCCTGGGACCGCACCCCCCGCCTGGCTCAGGCCCCTGGCCCCTCCAACTGGTCCCAGCCCTAACGGGCAGTTTCATCTCTGCAAATTCAACACCAATCCCTGACCTGGGTGGGCTAAGCCTGTGTCCTCTGCTTGTGGGACAGGACGCCAAAGCTTCGGTTGCCTCCTGCCTTAGAGGGACTGTAGCCGCAGCCACTGGGCTGGGCCCTGTGCCCCAGGGCACCTCCCCTGCCCCAGAGACCTCACTTGGGTCTTTCAGTTTTACTTTTTTTTTTTTTTTTTTTTTTTTTTTGCT
Source organism: Phacochoerus africanus (assembly GCF_016906955.1). Lineage (NCBI taxonomy): Eukaryota > Metazoa > Chordata > Mammalia > Artiodactyla > Suidae > Phacochoerus > Phacochoerus africanus. The sequence continues at coordinate 45,771,802 of NC_062548.1, forward strand.
TTTTAGGGCCGCCCCCATGGTGTATGGAGGTTCCCAGGCTAGGGGCTGAATCGGAGCTGCAGCCACTGGCCTACACCACCGTCACAGCAATGCAGGATTCTTAACACACTGAGCGAGGCCAGGGATCAAGCCCGCATCCTCATGGATGCTAGTCGGGTTCATTAACCGCTGCTCCACAACGGGAACTCCCGGTCTTTCAGTTTTTGGAAAAGGCCAGATTTTTCTTTAAGTGACCACAATGCAAATGGTGCGGACGCATCACCCCCAAACCTCAGTCATCCCGGCTGCTGTGAGTCTTTCAGGTTTAATGCACTGAGGCGAGGGTCACAGAACCCAGAACGAACCATGATAAACGCACATTCACAATTTGCAACTTGGTGCCACCACTACTTCTATCGAGGTCCGGAATTTTCCGACACCTCCCTGCCCCCCGCCAAGGAGACCCAGTGTCATGCCTCTCCCCCCGCTCCAGTGACCCCTGCTCCCCTCTCTGTCTCTGTGGAGTTGCCCGTTCTGACTGTTTCACCTGCATGGAATCACACGCGTGGCCTTCCGTGTGGCTTCTCCCACCAAGCGTCACGTTTTTGAGGCGTCTATGTTGTCGCCGTGTCAGTGCTTCATTCCCATTCGGGGCCGAGTGACACTGTGGGTGTGAATGGACCACTCCTGGCCTGACCCTTGTCACCTGCGAGTGAGCTCTGAGCCTCTGTGCTTGGTCCTGGCCCACAGTCCAGCCGCCACACCCCTGGTGTCAGCTTTGCTTTATTCTGGGGACAGTATGCATTTCACTCCTTTTAAGCAGCCCTGGTGTGTCCTGCCAGGGTGTAGAGGCGGTGCCCGCTGCCCCCAGTGGAGACACTTATTCCCTGTTCACAAGGCCACGCCATGGCTCCTGTCCCCACTGAGGGGCAGCCCCCATCCTTCCAGAAGCAGGCTCGGAGCCGGTAGAGGGGCCCCTGTGTCCGTCTCCTGATCCCCAAGGAGACCCGTGGGCAGGTGAGCAGCAGAGCCCAGACAGGCTGCAAGGCCAGGTGAGTCCGAGGCTGCAGGCAGAGCCGGGGATCAGAGCCTCCAGCCCACCCAGGGCCCGGACCGTCCCTCCGCGCTACCCTGAGCGCAGCTCCTGCGGGCTGATGGTCCTGCTGGCGAGCCGAGGAAAAGCACTTCCTCCCGGGAGAAACATGTCTGTCCAGATGAGTTTTCCGAGTCTGGTTTAAAACGCTCAGGGAGAGAAAAATGTGGTTTTGATTTTCTGGGGCAGCCAGACCCCCGAACTCAGCCCACGTGGCCTGAGAGCCAGCCTCCCCGGTTCTCGGCCAGACACAGTGCGACCCCGAGTGGGAGCTCACTGACAGGTGGCCTCTCTCCAGGGCCTGAGGCTCCTGGTGTGTGTGGGGGGGACCTAATCGTCCAGCCTCACCCCAGATGGAGCCTGCGTCTGAGCTCGGACCATACCCTTATCAAGCTCACTAAGCAACGTAGGCAGGGAAATAATTGACCCACGGGGCTTTCAGGAGTCTCAGCCCAGTTTGGGGTCACAGCTGTCCCCCCTCCCTCGCCTGCCTGGCTGGGTAGTGACCTCTGCTGCACAGGAAGGATTCGGGGGCAGTGGGCGTGTGCACAGAGGTGAGGCCCTCTCGGGCACCTGTCTCCGAGTCTTGTCTGAGGTCAGAGGTGTCGGCCACGCCCACCTCTGGCTGTGGGGCCCCAAATCTCATAGGCAGCATGGAAGCCCCAGCCACACAGAGTCCATGGCCAGGGTCCCTGGCGCGGGGGGTAGGGGGCAGGCTCTCCTGCTCCCGGGGTCCCTGGAGAGCTATGCACTCATTTGCAGCTCACATCCACGGGAGACCCACCCAGGAGTCTCTGACACCTCGTAACCCGGAGACCCCAGGTCCCCGCCGGTAGAGTGGGGAGACCCCCACCTGGGCAGGGGCGGACATGTGCTGGAGCTCTGCCTGGGGTGGGGGTGGGGGGCTTGGGCTCCTCCCCCCACCCAGACTCTGCCCTGGGGCCCCTGTCCATCCATCACAGGCAGTTCATGTTCCCCCGGCATGAGGTGCAGGGGTCGGCAGCGACCATAGCTGGCCGCTGCTGCCCTCTCGGGGCTCACGGTGTGTGGGCAGGGGTCCCACCTGTTGGGAGGACTGCGGACGGTGACCTGGGCTGCAGGGGGAGGGGTCAGACTGGCTCGTTGTTTGTGCAGCGCCCGGAGTCTTCTCGGAGGAGGAGGCACGTGAGCCTCAGGAGAGAGGGGCGGGCAGGTCTGGGGCTGGGGATGCCGCTCCTGCTTCTCCCCCAAGGGGAGGGGTCCTGCTGTGGCAGCATCTGTAGGACAGTGTGGCTGATGAGCCTTTCTTCCTCCCCGACACAAAAAAAACAGGTGACTTTCCACTTAGTCTCTGTCGGTCTCCTGAGAAACAGCAGTGCTTCTTCCCAGCTGGCTTCCTTCTTCCTCGTCTGTCCGTCCGCCCTGGGGACAGGCCATCCTGGGTAGGGTTCTCCTCCTTAGAGTCTCCCTTCCTGCCCATCCCCTCCGCCGCCCCCACCGGCCCCACCAACCCCACCCAAGGGCAGCTCCGTGGAGACCCCACCAAGCAAGCCCCCTGGATGGAACAGGAGCCAGTCCCCAGGCCTAGCGAATCGTTTCCGGCCACATGAGGAGCCCCCTGGGCACCCCCCAGCTGGCTCCAGGGTTCCTCCAGGGAGCCACTGGGCTCACGTGTCTGTGTTTCCAGGGCATCCTCCCCTGGGGGCCACCCAGCCCCAGCACCCTGGCCCTGGCTTCTCCACCCCGTGGCTGCATAGGAATCTCCCGTTTGAGTGCCGTTGCCCAGGCTCCCCGGAGCCCAAGCCTCTGCCCACTCGAGCTGACTGCCTGGCGTGTCTCTCCTTCCCCGTGGCTTCCTTGAGCTATGAAGTGCCCAGGCGGCCCCGGGCACCCATCTCCCACAGAGGGAGACCGCGTCGGAGCCCTCCCTGATGTGCCCACCCAGGGACCGTGGAGGCAGGGGCCGGGGTCCGAGCGCCCAGCCACGTTGGGGGCTCAACATCAAGGGCCTGGGTGGGGGCTCTCTGGGGCTTCGTGCACAGGAGTCTCCCCTGGGGCTGCTTTGTAACAGCAGCAGGGAGCTGCCGCGCCCACACTCCGGATCTGCTGCGCCCGCCGCCGCCCACGGAGCCTGCGGAATTAGCTCGCAAATGGGAGGAACAGGTGACAGAGTGAGTGAGGGGAGACAGCCCCGCCGAGCTCACACCGGGTGTGTGTGTGCGCGCGGAGCGGCGGGCGGGGGCGGGGGTGGCGCCCCCCCCCCCACAACCCCATCAAGTCACAGGCAGTTCGTCTCCCTTCACAAGGCACCGAGCTGGCTATGTCCCTGCTTTGCAAGAAAACGACGGTGCTGCCAGATGGGGCGGGACGCCCACCTCCCCAGGGCTCTGCTCCGCTCTCCTCCTCCTCCGCGACAGCGCCTGCCCAGTCCACGCTCAGGCATTCCCCATGCCGTGAAACCCCCCTGCTCAGCCCGGCCTGGGACAGCCATCTGCCCGGGGCGGGAGGGGCCTGGCTGGTGTTTCATGGAAGGAAGTCCTCCAGCCAGCGCTTCCTGCTCAGGTTGCCTGGCGTCCCCTCAGCTCCCCCGCTCTCCCCCCCACTTGCCCGCTCCCCAGGGCCTGGCAGTCCCGGTGGCAGGGCGGGGCCAGGGGCTGGGTCCAGCAGCCCCCAGTGTTACCCCCGACACCACCAGGGCCAGCTCCCCAGGGTCCCTGCGGGGCCTCCCTAGCCTCAGGGCCAGCCCAAGCATCCACGTGTGCCCACTGCCTTCCCTGGGGCATCCAGAGGGGCCAGAAATGCCTCAGCCTCAGGGTTGCCCTCTGTGGGGACACCAGTGCATTCGGGTGTCCCAGCCAGCCAGCTAGGGACGGCTAACGAGGGGTGACCAGGAGAGGCAGAGCTTGGGAGGAGCGACTGGGTCCCAAAGTCCCTTCTGTACAGGGACGTGGCAAAGGCCCCTTCCCTGCAGTGGACAGACAGGCATGGGTCCCTTTTTAAAGCAGCAGATGTGGCCTGTCCTGCCAAGGTGGCCCTACCCCACTTTGCTGCTCTGCCCGGGGCTTGACCTGGGGTCCTGGCCAGCACACCCTGCATTGTGGTCATTGTCCTGCAGCGCCCCACCTTCTGCACCCCTGCCCCTTATTGAATGGACATCTCCCCAGGTCCTGAACCTCGCTTCCAGGAGACTGGGCAGCTGTGAGGGAGCCCCCACCATCCCTACCCCGCCCCCGGAGGAAAGATGCTCCAGACGACAAAGAGCTGACAAAAGGCTCTCTTACGCTCTCTTGCCATCTCACTCCATCACCAGTGCTTGCTGACCTGTTCTGGGATATTTTCTTTCCATTTGCTGAATAGAGAGGAAGATTCCAGAATGAGGAGACTTGGGGAGAGGGGCTGCAGAGTCTGCGGAGATCCCGCCACCCATGCAGGCACCAGCAGAACTTGGACAGACCTAGTGGATTTTGTTTTGTTTTTAGAGCTGCACCTGTGGCATATGGAGGTTCCCAGGCTAGGGGTCAAATCAGAGCTGCAGCCGCCAGCCTCATCCACAGCCACAGCAGCACGGGATCTGAGCTGCATCTGCAACCTACACCACAGCTCACGGCAACGCCAGATCCTTGACCCACTGAGTGAGGCCAGGGATCGAATCTGCATCCTCATGGTTCCTAGTTGGATGAAGCCACGAAGGGAACTCCTGGACTGACTTTGGAAGAAATCCCCGACGTGTTTTTCTCACTGCTTTGCCTTCAAAACCAAAACCAACACCCCAAATCCCTTACCCTGGATTTGAGCAGGATCTTGCGGCGACCTTGGCCTCTCGGAGGCACCGCATGGCCCGGCTCCATCTCCAGGCTTTTGGACTCTGTGCCAAGATCGTTATTCATTGACTTACTCCGAGGGCAGTGGGGAGGCTCCCAGTGTGCGGCCTGCAGAGAACCTTCTGGTCTTGTGAACACGAGTGCATTTCAGCTGGGCATGCATACCTGGAGCAGGACTGCAGGGGGCCAGGGCACCTGCATGCCAACTGCAGGTGGGACCCTACCATTCCGAAGGGTGAGGCCCTTGATCCCCGGCACTTGATGTTTGCCTCCTTTTAATTTTGGCCTTTCTGGCAGCGGCCACCCCTTGAGCACGCAGTTCAGCTGTTTCTTGGTAACTAAGGTTGCAACCATCAGTGGTACTCGCCATCCCATGTTAAATAGCTCGGAGCAGGCCGGCCCTCCCCATGTAATGCACCCCCCCAACTCACCATACGAGGACCACCAGTCTGCCCAGCAGAGATGCCCAGGCTCCTGAGGCCTCTTCTGTGCCTCCAGCCCTGCGCACCACCCCTCTCCACTCCCTGCTGCTCCTGTGCAAACTGCTCTCCAGATCTGAGAAATTTAGAGAGAGAAAGCAGTGAAGACCCTGGGCCCCCGACTTTGCAGCTGCCTGGACCTTCTGTGACCACAGGGCCTTGTTCCAGCTTCACACTTAGGAAGAGCTGAGACCCGCCTCCCCTCCCTCCTTCGTTCATTCATGGATTCACACTCAGAAAATACTCCCCGGGCATCTGGTCTGTGTCCAGGACAGTTTAGGTCATGGGTGAAGTTCAAGCACAGCCACGGCCCTGACCCTGTTGAGCTCGTAAGGCCACCCAGGGGCACAAGGCCCATGTTGTCCCCATCCACACCCCAAAGTGTGTGTTTTCCAGACAGCCAATGGCAGGGTGGGACCTCCCACACCTGTGGATTTGGGGACCACTGTCCTGGTTCTCCAGGGACAGAGGGCCTCCCAGGACACATGAATGTCAGAGAAACTGGGGTGAGTTGGGCACCTTCCTGCTCACCTAGCCTAGGACCCAGAGTTGTGGAGGGCTGCACCTGGGGCCCATCCCCTGCCTCCTACATGGCTCAGGTAGGTGCCCCTCTGTCTCCTCAGGGCTGCCACCCACTCACGTCCAAGAGAAAAGAGCCCACCAGAGCTGCCCAGACAGGCTCCAGGTTGGAGTCAACGACCAGCCCTGGATGAGGACTGAGCTCGCGGATCCCTGATCAGAAGCAAGACTTGGGGAGGAGGCTCCCTGACAACCCTCAGAGCAGGCTAGTCCTTGTACGGGTTCCTGCAGTCCCCTGTGACACTTTCCTGCCGGACTGAGAGAGGGCAGGGCCAAGTCAGCCTCCTTCTCCTTTAAAGCCCAGTGCCTGGTGTATGATGCTCGCTGGATGGACAGAAAGACGGATGATGGATGGATGGGTGAATGGACATATGGATGGATGGAGGATGGATGGACAGATAATGGATGGATGGATGGGGTATGGATGGACAGATAATGGATGGATGGATGGAGGATGGATGGACAGATAATGGATGGATGGATGGAGGATGGATGGACAGATAATGGATGGATGGGTGGAGGATGGATGGACAGATAATGGATGGATGGATGGAGGATGGATGGATGGGTGGAACGACGGATGGAGAGCACATTGGCCTCGTCTAGCAGGCCCGCTTCTTGCTGAGGTGTGAGTCCTGACTTGGGTTCAATGGAAACTTTAGGTGATGTGTATTTAGTGGCTGTTTCTGACCAAACCCTGGGCTGAGCACACCCACTTGCGTCTCCTCAACACCGCTCCTGGGGAGGTGAACCGTTTTCTTCCCATTTCATGGAGGGACCATGGAGGCCCTTGTCCAAGGCCCTGGACCCTGGGGGCACAAGCACAGATGCCAGGGCCCATGACCCCACGTGACCCGCTCTCTGATGGGAAAATGTAGATAGAAGACGGGTTTCTAGAGCTGGGGTCGCCCAGCCTTTGGCCATGGTCATCTCCTCCCGCCTCCCTCCAGTGAGCGAGCTCCTCAGAGGACCTGAGTGACCCCAGGACGTGTAAAGGGAAGGGAGGCTCCCCTTCCTCGGGGGTGATGCCCGGAGTGCCCAGGCTGCCCTTAGTGCCACATCGTGCGTGAGAAGGGACACACGCACACACATACACACACACAACCATCAGAGGGGGAGTCGCACCATGGTGACAGTGCTTCCCGAGGTCCCTGCCCCCCACGGGACCCTTGTTATCCTGAAACTGGTACATCGTCTGCTCCGTGCAGCCCCAGCACCCAGAGGCCCCCAGCTCTTGCCCTCTGCCTACAGGAGGAGCAGCCCCTGTCCTGTGAGGGTCTCAGGAGCCCAGGAGCGGTACCCGGGACGTGGCCCTGCCACCCATCGGGGCTCAAGTCCTCAGACAAGGGGCACAGCCTCGCACTCTCACCCTTGGCCAGCCAGGGCTGCCAGCACCTCGCCCCAGGATGGCCAGATGGTCAGAGGGTCCCAGGGGTGGTGTCGCCTGTCCCTTGACGATGCCAGGAGGGAGCATGGACTGACTGGCTGACACAGCTTGTTCACCCTCCAGTCTTCCCACCACACGCCCTCCCCCCCATCCCAGACGTGGGGGCCTGGCACTGGAAGGAAACAGGAAGGAGCAGGAAAGCAGGGAAGGGCTGGGCCCGCTTCCAAAGCCGGCCCCCAGGGGTCACAGGGAAGGGTGGGCGGTGGGCAGGCTATGGTTCCTGCTCTCCCCGAGGAGCTCAGTTCATCTGGGTGGGAGAGCCGGATCTGTGGGTGGCACTTTTTCCCTGGTGACGTCTAAATAACCATGACAGCAGCGCGGCGAGGGATGGTGGAGCCTGGTTCTTGACGCACTTCTTCTGGGTCTTGGAGGCTCCCCTCCCTCCCCTCCCCCCTCCTTACCTGTTTCCCCCCCTTCCCTCTCAGTCTGCCTCCTCCTCTCCCACCCTGGCTTGGCTTCTGCTCTCACACAGTGGGGGGCACCCCCACGGCTGGTCTCTGTCCCCTGAGCCAGGGGGACGTCAGGTTTGGGGGGGGCCAGACGGCCCACCCCAAGGTCGCCGCCGCCTCCAAATATTTACGCTGTGTCTGCACACAGAAATTCATACATCTATTTTGTCAGCGGAGCCCGCTCGGCCTTCGGAGAGCCAGGCCGGCGCTGGCCCGCTCTGCCAGGCACAATGGCAGTGCCCACAATGCGCGGAGGCCGGCTGGTCGCGCATACAAAGCACCCGCCCGGCCATTATCATTCCGGAGCCGCAATCCACCCGGCGCGCATCTCCTCGGTCATTCAGCAGCCCCTTAATGACGTGTCAGTTCCTTGCCCTGCCATTTTCTGTCTAATTAATTCTTTTATTGTGCACCGGATAAAGCAAGACAAAGGCCTCCCCGGCAATAACGATTCATTAAAATGCAGCGCCTTCTTCGCGCTCCTGGCCCTGCCCCAGCCTGGCTGCTCTGCCCGCGAGGAGAAGCTAGGCGAGGCGAGGCGAGGCAAGGCTGGCCGCCCGCACTCTGCCCCGGCCTCCACACCTTAACCCTTTGCGGGGCCCTGCGGGTGGCCCGGCAAGAGGCTTTCCCGAGGCAGCCTCAGCAGACCAAGCCCCACACTCCAGTCCCAGCCCCCGGGGACGGCTGTGCGGAGCTGGGGAGGGAGGGGCCCGAGAGGGGCGTCCCACTGCCCACGGAACCCCACTGGCGACAGCCGCGCAGGGGAGGCGGGAAGGTGGCCCAGGCCTCCACCTGGGGCTTCTGAGGTTCTGAGGCTGGGGTGGGGGTGGGGGGCAAGACCCCAGGCATCCCCAGAAAAGTCTACCAGCAGGATGGGGCGGGAAGGTTCCCAGCGTGTGTGTCCCTGCGCTGGCCTCAGCCACTCCGAACCAATCCTTAGGACGTCTGGGTGAGGCCACCACCCTCCCACATCCTGGGGGCCCTGACGCCCAGAGAGGTCGGCAGGCGAGCGGCAGAGCTCCCAGCCACGGGCCTGGCCTGCTTTCCTGCACGGAAGCCTGGAGGATGCGGTGCAGCAGGCGGGGTCCCAGAGGTGGGGGCTGGGAGCATGGGGCAGCCCCGGCCCCCTCTCTGCCCCATTCGCCTTTTCTAACTTCCTTGTCAGCAAATCCGCCCTATTCTGCTGCTCGAGGAGCAGCGCCCATGACTGGAGCTGGTGGTGACGGCGGAGCTGCTGTCAGGCACCTGTGTTCCATCTCAGCCGGTGCTGATCTCATGGAGCGCCCCCCCCCCCCCCCCAAGGATGTCAGGAACTTGTTTCCATCTTCCAGGCGGAGAAACCGTGGCTCCTGGGGGAGGCCAGGTGCCCCAAAGCCAGCCAGAAGCAGGAGGCAGGACGCCCCTCAGAGCCTGGATGCCAGGCGTGGGCAGCGCCAGCGCCTCAAGGCCAGATCTCAGCCCCACTTTCTGCTCCAGCACATTCCTCACTTGAACGAGCCCCCGGCATACGTCGCTGGCTTTGCCACTCAGAAGCCTCCTGCAGCCCCGTCCTTGCAAGTCCTGGGAGGGTGTCTGTAGACCTGCCTGTCCTGGAGGGGCAGTGCCGCCCCAGGGGGCCTATGTGAGGGGCAGAGAGCCGCCACACGTCTCCTTCCTGGAGAACGGCTCTTTGCCCCGCGGCCTCCCGTCTCAGTGTCTACACTGACCTCGGGCTGAGAGTGGGGGATTGGGGCCGAGCCCGCAAGAGTGTCCATGAAGCCTGTCGGGCTGGGTCCAAGGAGGCGTCCACATGGGTGCGAGGGTTGCCTAGTGTCTGGTGGCCGTCAAGTCACATCTGGAAACATCCCCCAGCGCTGCCGAGGCCATGGACAGCAGTCCCCGTCCTGAACGCACGGGAGGCCCTGCCAGACACTGCGGAGGAGGAAAGTGTGGGTTCCACACCAGGCCGGGACCCCAAGTCTCTGATGCCCATGCTCCATGCTGTCCCCCAAAGTGGCCCAAAGTCACAGCAGGCTGGGTGGGTCCCATTGTGACGTGGGAGGCAGTCTGGGGAAGCGGGGCTGTGGGCCTGTCCCAGGCAGCTGCTCAGAGGACACGGCCAACGGCCACACCGGCCGTGAACCCCCATCCAGACCAAAGGCTGATGCGGTCCCAGGAGGGGCGATTGCGAACCGGGCGGGGCGGGGGCCTTCCCCACTTTGAGGCGAGGGCTGGGCCGTCAGCACCACTTCCCCTTCTGCAGGCACAGGGCACTCTGTTCAGCTGAGACGAGAGGCCTTTCACTCTGTTCTGGGCGAGGGAATGAAAACTGCGGAACGTGCCCTGCCAGCCCATCCCTGGGACGGGCCGGGCCGATGGAATGGTCTCGGTGAGAACGGGGCTCCGCACAGTCTCAAGCAGATGCTCCCTTGGCCTCGGGCCGAGGCGGGGCGAGGCCGCCCTGGGGAGTGACATGGTCAGCCGGGCTCTGGTCACGAGACCCTCAACAGCCTGAGGACCAGGGCAGCCCAGGACCCTAACCAGGGGCCCCGACCCTGGGGTGTCCCCCCAGCTGCCTTCTCAGACCGTCACTGGGGCACCCGGCCTTTGGGGAGAGAGAGCCTAGGCCCAGGGCCCGTGGCTCGGCCTGTGCTGCCTGAGAATGGCCCCGCAGGGCACCGATCTGGCCGAGAGGGGTGGGGCCTGGGGGGCAGGGACAGAGTGCAGGGCGCGGCCGCTCTGGGGCCTCCGCCAGGCAGGGCGTGGGCTCACCAGGACAGGCTGGCCCTCCTTCCTCTTCTTGGCACTTCAGCTGTAGGAGACCCTTGGGAGAGTCGCCCAGGACCCAGTGCTGCTGGGCTCCCACACAGGGTGGATCAGTGGAAAGAAGACTGGGCCCCCAGGAGTTAAAACCCAGGAGCCCCTCCAAGTCCAAACAAAACTGGCAGAACCTCCAGCCCTTGGGAACCTGGCAAGGCCTGGGCGATCCCAGAGCGGCAAAGCGGAGGCCTCGCTCCCGCTGGCAGCGAGCTGGACGCTGGGGGCCTTCCTATGTTTGGGGTGTCGACGCGAGGGCTTGGAGGGCCATATGGCCCTGGACAGCCCTTGGCTGGATGCAGGACAGGCTGGGCTGGTTCCAAGCAGGCGGCCAGCTGTGAAGGCCGCAGGCGTCGGTGAGCCTGGCTTTCTGCAGCCCACTCCCAGCCCGCCTCACCCGGGAAGCTTGGCACACACTGGCCTCACGAACCCTCATAAATCCGGGCAGCTCTTCCCAAACACTGCTCTTGGCAGGCCCTGGACGTGGCTCCCCAGCGCGAGGTGAGGAACGCGCCCTGGACGGCAGCCACACAGGCGGCTGGGCAGACGCGGGAATGGGGTGCATGCCCCCTACCCAGGCAGCCCCGCTGCAATCGCAGAGGCAGCTGCCCTGCGTCTCTGAGTTCTCGTGAGAATCGTAAGCTCCCTCTCGCTCCCAGTCGCATCTGCACAGCTCCGAGATGGGCCCGTGAAGCCCCCGAACCAGCCACGTGGGCTGAGGAGGCCTGGCCGGGGAGTGAGGTCCCACAGACCCTTCTCCCTAGAAACCCTCTCCGCCAACCAGACAGCCCTGCTCGGTGCCTGCAGGGCGGCTTTTATCCAGCTCTCAGCCTGGCTCCAAGCCAGTGCCCCAAAAATGCCGTCAACCACCCAGAAACCAGCACTGGGATTCGCCTGGGAGGAAACCATCTCTCCGAGTCTGGCCCGTCTGGACCCGGTTCGCCTATCGAGGAGGCCCCGAGAAGGAAACGCATCACCCAGAGGCTTCTGAGATCTGTGGTGTTCAAATTCAGATGCCACACCCAAGGTGGGGGGTGGTCTGGCCCCCGTCCCCTGCCCCAGGGAGCCTGGGGTTCACCCTTGCAGAGCCAACTTCCGCCTTGGCCAGGCCCCTTCAAAACGGGACCCCGTGGAGTTCCCGTGAGGCTCTGCAGTTAAGGATCCCGCAAAAACAAACAAACAAAAGGGGACCCGGTGGCCTCGGAGGCCGGCATCCTCCAAGCTTCTGGAAAGCAACACGAAAGGCAGCCCACGTAGATAAAAAGCATTTTTTTTTAATTTTATCAAATCGATCTGTACAAAAGTTAGCATTGCTTGGTCAGAAAGTAGCGAAACACAGCAGGTAAGTGACAGCAAAAGTCCAAACTTGACACCGAAAAATAGATTGCATAAAAATGAGTTTGCTGTAGTTCCCTGCCCCACCCCCAGGAAGAGATAAGCCACCCCCCCCCCCCCCCCCCCCGCCAAAAAAAAAGAAAAAAATTTTTTTTTAGAAAAAGTTAAGAAAAAGTAGAAAAAGTAAAAAGAAGCAACATCTCAGATGTACTTATTTAAATGTACAAAGTTTGAAAGGCACACATTTCCATCAAGTAGGCAGCTACCATCGCTCAGGAGACAGGAGAAGCGGCACAAGTAAATCAGACACTGTTCTCTCAAAACTAAGAATCTAAAAACGCTTAGTGGAGAAGGTTTTAGTTTCACAGCTTGGAGGTGGCGCCTGGTTCCTAAGAGCCGAGATTAATGCATTTCTGGAGCCACCACATCCCAGGAAATTCCCGCCTCCACCACCTGGCACAGTCGTGGGCAGAGGTGAAATTCAGCGACGTGCCCTGCCTCCTAAACCTGGACTTGACATGGGTGCCGGGGGCCCCACCTGTCAGAGACACCAGGAGGCAAATCCCCTCTCTTGCCTCGGGGGTCCAACCACCCTGGGGGGGGGTGGAGGGGGCCTGGGGCCAGGGCCCAGCCAGCCAGCTGCCCAAGCCAGGGCCCCAGCCCCCCCCCCCCCCCCCCCCCCCCCCCCCCCCCCGCCCCCCGGCTCTCCAGCTTCCGTTTTGTCTGAAAGTCTACTGCTCTCCGCACGGATTACTTCATTAATTAAAGATAAAATAATACAGAACATAAATACATTTTTTAACAGCTCTCAAAACAAATCAAACACTGTGAAGCTTCAAAAATAAAAATTAAAAAAATAAAATAAGAAGAGAGAAGTGTTAATCGCAGCCAAACCTTGCTCGGAAGAACCCTCACTACAAGGAACACCCAGGTCCTAGGTCCCAGGGCCGGTCCCAAGAGGGGCTCGGGCCAACAGACGCAACCCTGCCGGGCCGTGGGGGCCCACTCGCTGGGGAGACTCCTCCGTTGGTCCTGGGGGGGTTCTCGGCGCCAAGGCCGGCCGGGGCCTGGAGCTCGGCGGCCCGGAGCCCGCCGGCCTCTTCCCTCCTTTTGTCCTTTGTGCTGAGGCTGCCGCTTTGCAGCCACCGAGAGGCAAAGCCCAGATGCTGGCGTCTGCTGGGAAGCGGGGCAGCCGAGGGGCAAGACAGAGAGGAGGACGGAGGGCTTTGTCCGGGCCGAGGTGGGAAATCTGGCCGCGGAGGGGGGTCCTGCACAAAGCGCGGCGCAGGCACTGGTCGCAGCCGGCACTGGTCGCAGCCGCGGGCTGCACCCCTCTCGCCCCGCGTGCGCGCGCGCGCCCCTCCTGGAAGCCCTCGGAGGCTCCGGCTTGGCCCGTGGCCGCGTCGCCCCCCGCGGCCGCGCCCTCAGGGTCTGGTCAGCGTGGTGTACACGGGCTGGTCCCAGTTGCTGGGGGGGCTGTGGGCGGGCGGCACGGAAAGGCCGCCGAGCAGGGGGGAGGCGTAGGGCCGGCGGGGCGAGTGGAAGTAGGGGTACTGGTAGAGGCCGGACGGGTAGCCGGGGTACGGGCTGTAGTAGTTGGGGGTCTGCAGGTCGGTGTAGTCGCACTGCGAGCTGGTGAAGGAGGCGGCGGCCGCGGCGGGGGCGGCCGTGGTCACGCTGGCCTGAGCGCTGTAGGAGGCGTAGTCGGCACGCCCCGGGGAGCCGTGCGCCTGGTCGCCGTAGTGGCTGGGGCTCAGCTGCTCCGTCTTGATGTGCGGCCGCGGGGGGCCAGCCTCGGTGGGCGACGCCGAGGCCGACTGGGCGCCCTTGGGGGCCCACACGGGCGACGCCCCGAGGCCGGCCGCCCCGGCGTGCGCGTAGGAGGTGCCCCCGTAGGAGCCGGCGGCCGCGGGCTGGCCCGGCTCTGCGGGCAGGGCCAAGTGGCCGTTGAGGGGCAGGTACTGGTCGAACTCGTGCACGTCGAAGGTGTCCATGTTCCCGATGACCTCGCTGCTCAGCTCCGAGATGTCCACGTTGCTGAAGTCGATGTTCTGGCGGCCGCTGTCCACCAGGCGGCGGCCTTCCAGCTTCAGCTCCTGCTTGCTCCCGTGGTGCAGGTCCGTCTTGGGGGTGGTGGGCGGGGTGGGGGGCCCGTGGGTCTGCCCTGGGGACAGAGCACATTTCCCGGATGAATGCCCCTTCTGTAGGGGGTGGCCCAGAGGGGGCGGGCGCCGTGTACTCCGGAGGAAAACCAGCCCCGCGAACAGGTAGGAATCAACGGCTTTTTGTTCCTGTGTGTTTCCCAGGAATTCCAGCAAAGCCAGACCCAGACCTCACGCCCCAGCCAAGGCAAGGCAATTCCACTCTTGAAGGGGACGACCTGGGGTGAAGGAGGCCCCGTGGTGAAGGCCAAGGTGGGAAAACGACAGCAAGTGCCCAGCCCCTTGCCCATGGCAGCAGCGCAGTCTGCACAAAACCTGCTTGGCTGGCCAGGGTTCCACCCGGGTCAGTCCGATCCTGACACTGCACTGCTGACCGCCAGGCCAGGGCAGGACTGAGTCCTAGGTCAGAATGGGCGACAAGGCCAGGGGAGCAAAAACGCCCTCGGGAAGGACAAACACCACCCAGCTCGCGGGGCGCTGGACCAGGGCAAGCTCCCAGGCCCTGGGTCTCAGAGGGGGCTAAGCAGGCCCCCGTGGCCATCAAAACAGCTGCCTCTCAGGGCTGGGCCTTTCTCAGGCACGGGGAAGCTCAGGCTCTGTCGAGGGCGCCTGCCCTGGGAGTGAGCCCCTGCCCCCCTGCCCGGGGAGCCCACCTGTGTGGTCACCGTGGTGGTGCACGTCCCCGAGGCCGGCGTCCGTCTTGTACACTGCACTGCCTGGGTGGTGGCCCAGCTCGGCGCCCGAGTCCGAGTCGCTCTGGCCAGCCTTCACGCTCTTCCTCCGGCGTGGCTGGTACTTGTAGTCTGGGTGGTCCTTCTTGTGCTGGACTCGAAGCCGCTCTGCCTCCTCCACGAAGGGGCGCTTCTCACTCTCGCTCAGCAAGCTGCTCGGTGAAGGGTGGGGGCAGGATGTCAAGGGGTCGGGCGCGCCCCGAGAGAGAGGCCCGAGCCTCGGGTGAGGCGCTGGGAGGACCAGGGCAGCCCGCACGCATGCCCTCACCCTGGCGGGCACCAGGCAGGGGCTCCCCCTTCCTGAGGCCCAGAGGGCTCGAGCTGCGGGCTTTTAGGCGAGGGCAGAGGAAGCAGCCAGAACAAGACCCAAACCTTCCCACTTCTGTCTTCCTCCTCCTACTTCCCCCCTCCCTGAGCCTGTGTTTGTTCCTTCCCTTTGGGACTTTCTAAGGCCGTCAGGGGACGAGACCAGGACCCAGGTGAGCATACACTGTGACATAGTGAGGCTTCCCAGGAACCATGCTGGGGCTCTGGGGAGCTGGGCTTCCCAGACCTCCAGAAACGCTGGCAAAGCCCAGGGGTCCTCCCTGGGGCTCGGAACACACACCAGCCCCTCGTACCCTCCCAGAAGCTCACCTCGAACTGCCTGCAGGCCAGCGCCTGGGAGTACGGGGGTCCGGGCCCCCACTCGTGAGGTGAGGAGCAGGAGACAGTGACCAGTGCCCTGAACCCAGAGCCCGTCCATTTTAAACCCAAGTAGCGAGCGTTTGGTGGGGAGGGACCATCCCAAGGAGCAACGCCCATCACTGCTGCTGCCCTACTTTCTGCAGAAGAGCAGCCTCATCTCAGCAAACTGTGCACACGCTCTGAACACTCCCTCGCTCCCCCGCCTCCCCTGCTGAGGGTGCAGAGGTGGCAGAGCAGAGGGAGGAGCTGTGGGGAAGGTGCCGGCTGGGCAAACACGCGCCCCTCCATCTGCCTACTGAACTCCCTCCTCAGGGTGGTCTGGGAGCCCTTTCCGAGGAGGGGACACCGCCAGAGAGCTGAGTCCTGCCTCTGGACAGAGCCTGCGTTCCTCCGTGAGGAACAGCCTGCAGGTTCTGGGACTGCTCACAGCTGGGGTCCCCAACACAGCCTGCCAGTCACCGCCGAGAGTAGGCTGTTTCTGGACTTGGGGAACGTGCCAGGGGCCACACGCTGCTCGCACTACCCTCTGCCGTGCCCAGACGCCCAGTACCCCGCGCCCAATCCGGCTGGCCAGATCGGGTTTTTCCACTAGGACTCGCCCTGGGAACAGCCACTGGGAGCAGGGCCCAGGCCGGGCGCGGCGCCACCTCCCAGCCCCGCGCACCCCGGGACGCGCTGCCCGCCCCGGCTTGGGGACAGTGCACTCACCGCCACAGCTTTCCCAGTGTCTTGCTGAGCTCAGCGTTGTGCAGGTGCGGGTACTGATCGGCCAGCTTGCGGCGCGCCGCCTGCGCCCACACCATGAAGGCGTTCATGGGCCGCTTCACGTGCGGCTTGGCCTTGAGCGCGCCGCCGCCGCCACCGCGCACGGGCATGGGCACCAGGCTCCAGTCGTAGCCCTTGAGCACCTGCGACACGGCGTCGCGGATACAAGCGGGGAAACGCTCGTCCGCCGCCTCCGTCGCGTCGCTCCGGCCGCCGCCCCCCGCGCCCGCCGCACGGCCCAGACTCTCAGAGCCGGCGGGCGACGGCGGCGCGTCCGAGTCCGAGTCCTCCACGTGCGACATGGAGCTGGCAGTGCCAGACGGGCTGCAGGGCGGCTGGGCGCGGGCCTCGCTCATGTCCAGCATCAGGGCCGAGCTCGGAGAAGCGCGCACCGGGGACGCGCACCGGGTCCGATGCCCGGCTGCGCTGCAGCCGCTCCGGGACCCGAGGTCGCTGCACAGAGGCCCGACCTGTGTCCCGCCGCCGCCGGACCCCGGCCCTCCTGTCGCCGCCGCCGCCGCCGCCGCCGCCGCAGCTGAAGCTCAGTCCCCGCGGGGCGACCCGCAACAAGTTTCTTTAAGCGGCGGCCACGAGGCTCCGCCCCCATCCCAGCTCCCAATTGGCCGGCGCGCACCCCGCTTCCACCGGGGGCGGAGTTTGACCGCCCCTCGCCCCCTCCCCCCACCTTAAAGAAAGCACAGCGGTTCCCGCTGCGCCCCCGCCCGCCCCGCCCGGCACCGCACCACGTGGGGCTCGCGAGCCCGGCAGCCGAGGACCCGAGCCCAGGCTGTGCATCGCGCCACGGGCCCCCCTTCCAGGAGGGGCGGGAAGGAAAGAGGGGGCAGAGAGTCCGGGAGCCGTGGGCGCTTCAGGCTGCCCTGCGCCCGCCGAGGTCCTCCGCTGTGCTCCCTCTGCGGGCGCGTCGCGGCTCCTGTGCGTACGGGCCCCGGTCCCATCACCCCGCCTCGGCAGCTCACTGCTTGCCTTGAGCCCCGACGCCCTGCCCACAGTCCAGAGGCGCCGGGGTCAACTGCTGCCAGCCCACGGCTTAGCGAGGGATATGCTCCCTGCCCGCAGGGCCGGCGCGACGGGCAGGAGCCTCCCGCGCGCCAGTCTGCACGCAGCGCATGTCCAGGTAACGCGCGCCCTGGGGCCGCGTCTCGGAGATGGGCGATCCCAGGACCCCGGTCCGGTCCCGGCACAAGCTCGGGAAGCGCTGCAGGGGCGCCGCCCCAGAAGCAGAGGCTGCTGAAGGGGGCGGGAGCATTGGGCGGGGCCTGGGCTGACCCTAGCTGCTCAGTCCTTGGGGCAGCCCAGCGGATGGCGTGGCCGGACGCGGGGGCCCAGGGCCTTCCGGGCGTGACCCGGGGGGTGGGGGCACCGAGGCCGTCCGGCAGGGCGGTCCTGGGTGGTCTGGCGGAGGCGGAGGCCACTCAGGGCGCCTGGAGTGGAGGAGGTGGGCGCGCCCCGCCGAGGAGAGAAGGGGGCGGGGTGTGCCGCCCTGGTGGGGGCGGCGGGGTCGGAGAGGGGACATTTCCCCAGAGGCAAGCTCCGGGCCGTGGCTCTGAGTCCCCGCCCGAGACCGCCTCCACGAGTTGGCCGTAGGCCCGGCGGTCCCCGAGGGCGGCTCGGATTCTTTAGCCAAACCAGCCAGGAGGCGACCTACCGACCGCGCAGAGCTTTGCCAGACTCCCCCTCTCAGACAGCCAGTTGGGAACACACCCATCTCCAAGCCCGTGGCCCGCACCACCGCGCGGCCTCTAGGCAAGGGTGGCCACGTACCCACTCGCGAGCCTCCTGCAGAGTCACGAATTCCCAGGCTGGTTGTGGCTGCAGCCTAAGGAGTTGAAGATCTGGCCTGTTAGCAGAAAACAGCAAATCTAAATCAGTAGTGCCCAAACATCGCTTTGTCCCACTTGTACCTGCCCAGGGGCTGCCATCAAGCCCGTGAGCTCACCGCCTACCCTTCACTTGAGACTTGAGACCCCTTAGAAATAAGGAGTCTGCACACTTGCAGCTGCTTTGGACCAGAGCTAAGGCGGCTGCCTGGGACACCGCAGCCTTGCATCTGAACAGCTGGCTGCCCAAGTCCCCACCATCTTCAGGTGACAGAAGGGCTCTCTTTGGCACAGGACCAACCTGCCTGCCTCTCTTGTGCGGTCAGTGAACCTGACCTCCAGCCTAAGAAAGCGCAAGGAGCCTTGCTCGTTAAGGTGAAACGGTGCACTAGGAGGGCCCCCTGAGGTCAGAGGGAGAGGTGGCCTCCAGGGGGGTCTGTCCCCTTGAGGGAGGCCCAAGTGGTGTCTTCCTGGGGGCGCCTACCGAACGTATTGATTGGCCCGAAGGGACCCATGCAAATAAAAGCCAGGTTGAAGTCGGGGAAGGAGGTGAGGAGGTCCTGCCCCCACCCCGCCCCAGGTCCGTCCGCGTGTGTAGGAGGAGCTCTGCTTTGCCGAGGGAAACGGAGCACAGGCCGCGCCGGGTACCCTGCGCAGGGCAGCCTCTCCCCGCTTGCCACCAACACAGCTGTGTCCCCAGTCCCGGGGACACAGACACCTGGGACCCTTGGAGGAAAAGAGGCCCAGTGGAGGGAGTCCAGTGCCAGACCCAGGTCCCAGCGTGTGGCACGTCCATTCCCAGGCCCCACCTTTGCCTCCACTGGGCTGCAATGACCGACGCTGGGACCAATGGGGGTGCTGGCAGGCAGCCCCTGTCCTATAGTGCAGGCCACCCCTCCCACAGGGTGGGGCAGGGAGGCCCCTGGCAGAGCCTGGCTCAGACGCCTGCTGACATGAGGGGTGGCACCCAGAAGTGCCTCAGAGCCCCCTCGTGCTCTTGAAGGCCTGTAAAATTGGCCACTGGGCTCTCCGGCCCGTTCACTAGTGCTGCCCTCGATTTGTATGCTCAGCCACCAGGCAGCCCCTGAGTGGACCCCGGGATGTGGCCTCCGGAGGGGACGGTGGCCACAGTGGGGTCGTGTGTTCGTCAGGGTCACTGAGGCCCCTGCTGTGCGCTGGGGCTTTTCTGGGTGACACAGCACAGAAGACGCTGGAGTTTGAGGAAGGGGCCAACAGTGATGGCACCACAGGGCTGAGACACTCGATATGGGGCGGGGTCGGGTGGGGTGGTCGGTAAGGTGGCTTTGAGGAAGTGACAAGCTGAGGCCTGTAACTTGGGACCAATGGAAGGGAGAAGAGCGGGTGAGGGAGGGGGCGTGGGGGGCAGTGTGTTCAAAGGCCCTGTGGTAGCTAAGAGCACAGGGTATCTGAGCACAGCGAGGCCACAGTGGGTTTTAAGTCCTGAAGCCATGGGGGGCTCTGCCCCAGGCTCAGTCCCCCTCCTGGTTCTCCTCCTTTCTTAGCGCTTCCTTCCTGGCCCCACCCACCCCAGCCCACATGTTCCCACCTTCCTCTAGTGGGTGCTGCAGTTTCAGGGAGATGATCTGATTGGCTGAGTTTCCACCAGGTACCCGCCCCCAGCCCAGCCGCCTGGGCACTGGGAAAGCTGGTATAAGCAAGGTTTCTAGACCCGCAGCCCTGGCAGCGACTCCAAGGGCACCTGCAGAGAAGGGGGTGTGGGCTGGCAGGAACCCCCTCCCCATGCCTGTGAGACCAAGCCCTTCAAGGGCTGGAGAGCTTGGGAGAGACCTCTTCTGGGGGGAAAAGACCCCCAGCCCACCCACCTGCTGGCTGCTGGGCTGGTCAGGAAGTCTGTGAAGGGGCTGCTGAGAGCTAGATGCCATCACCGGGAAGGGCACCCTGTCCATCCGCCTGTCCCCTGCTTGACTCTCCTTTTTTTTTGTCTTTTGTCTTTTGCTTTTTGTCTTTTTAGGGCCGCACCTGCGGCATATGGAGGTTTCCAGGCTAAGGGTCAAATCCGAGCTACAGTTGCCAGCTTCCGCCACGACCACAGCAACCCCATATCTGAGCTGCATCTGTGACCTAC
This sequence comes from Phacochoerus africanus, assembly GCF_016906955.1. Taxonomy (NCBI): domain Eukaryota; kingdom Metazoa; phylum Chordata; class Mammalia; order Artiodactyla; family Suidae; genus Phacochoerus; species Phacochoerus africanus. The sequence continues at coordinate 45,792,049 of NC_062548.1, forward strand.
ATCACAACTCACAGCAATGTTGGATCCTTAACCCACTGATCGAGGCCAAGGATTGAACCTGCAACCTCATGGATCCTAGTCGGATTCATGTCCTCTGCACCACAATGGGAACTCTGCCTGGCTCTCCTCTCGGAGAGTCAGGGAGGCCATGTCTGTGGTTGGTACAGTCTTTAAGGAAGGACCCTGGGGGCAGGCCACATGGGCCCACGAGCTCCTGGGCCGGTGTCCCCTGTGTGTCCGCAGCCCTGGCCTGGGCCTCTTGGCAAGGCAGCCTGCGGCAGTTGGCATCACATCCTGGGAACCCCGGCTCAACCTTGGGGATTAATTGGCGCTTTTAATTACTGCCCGGTCTGCAGATACCAAGCGTCTGGGCTAGAGATGAGGCCTGCTCGGAGCAGCGGCCCGGGAAAGGCAGCCTCATCCTGGCCTTGCAGGTCTCCCAGGGAGGCAGCGAGCTGCTGGGGGCTCCAGCATCCCCCGGCAACAGACTCTCGGGGCTCGGGCCAGGCCTTTTGCTGCAACTCCCCTTCCCGACAGGGCAGCCAGCTGGCGTGGAAGTTCTGGTTTGGGTTGAAGCTGCCCCTTGTTGGGCTGCTGTCCCTTGGGAGCCTGCTGCATCTGTTCCTCGTCCTCCTCAGAGACACTGGGAGATCATGCCCGATTTCTCCCCTCTCTGCCCGCAGGGCCAGGGCATTTGGGGCACACACTGGTCTGGTCTGTGCAGAGCCCCATCTTTGTTTCCAGAGGCTGGGCCTCAGGATGCCTCCAGGCGCTTCCTCTGCACCTTCTCACCAGCTCCAAGGCCTCGTGAGGCGCATGAACCCATACCACCTGGGGGACAGCTGACTGCTGGGACCCCTCCCTCTTTGGGGAGGAGGCGGTGCTTAACCCGAGGAGATGGGCCCCAAAGCACGTGGTCTGCCCAGGGAGATGTGTGCACACAGATGTGTGGGGACAGCTGTGTCCCCGCCCGGCCTCCGCTCGCCCCCTCCTGGTGGTGGTCCCCGAGCCTCCGGCTGTGCCCGTCCGTCTCGCTCCAGCCAGGGCACTGGGAGCTGACTCTGAGAGAAGAGGGTGATTCTGGAGTCCCAAATCGTCGTCAGGCGGGGTCCCGGGATAGAGGGAAGCCCAGAGGGACCAGGCCAGGCACCCGGCAGCCAGGAAATTGCTCTCCTTGTCCCTGGAAGGGCTCCGTGTGATAACAGACTCCTGGCTCCCTGGACCCCAGCCCCATTCTGGGCCCTCAGCCTCCTGGATCCCAGCCGTCCGAGAAGCGACGGGGCCAGGAGGGGCTTTCTTGGCCCACCTGCTGGAGGAGGCCCAGAAGGATGACGTGGACTCTCTCTTCAGAAACATCAGCTTTCTGAGCCCAAATGGGCCACCGAGAGCTGTACTCGTCCTTCTAAGCTTGACTTTCGGATTTAATGAGGCTTCTTGTCCAAATCGAACCCCAGGCACCAGCCCTGTGTCCAGTGTGACTGGGACAGGCCCATGTGGCTGGAAGGCAACGTGTCCCAGAAAAAAAAATCCCCTTTCCGAGTAAGAGGCTCTGGCCAGCTGGGCCTTGGCCATGGTGGAAGTTTCCAGAGACCCCTTTAGTGTCAAAGGCAAATTAAAACACGGCCTGTGAAAAGGTTCCCCTTCTCCCAGGTATTCGTTTTTCTGAACAGGTGAAGGACGATTTAGTCAAGACACTTTCCGGCCAGCACGTTGGGATGGTGAAAGGACTGAGCGGTTCTGGGCTGAGGTGGGAGCTGGCAGGCGGGGGCTCGGACTTGGCCGTGGCAGATCTTTGCCTCCAGAGGCCCTAGGCTGGGGCACAGGTGCAGGAAATCCTGGGTCTTCTCTTTGGTGGGGCGGCCCCTCCAGGTCTGGCATGAGGAGCTGCAGGGACTGCCTTTGGCGAGCGTAGAGCCGTCATCCTTGGCTGCAAACCCTAACGTCCCCTTCCTTGTGGAACAGGACCACCAGCCCCTGCTCCCCTGCCCCGGGACCTGAGGATTGCAAGATGTGGGTCAGCTTTGCCGCTCAGACTGGCGGTCCCCACCCAGTCACCAGGAGTCGTTAGAGAAGGAATCAGCTCCCTGGCCAGGTGGGGACAGGGACACCCGTGGTCCGAGCTGCATGCCCCGGCCGGCCGTCAGAGGAGTGAGTGGGGACCTCGGCGGCAGGTGGATCGGGGCCTCTTAATGGCTGGGGGTGGGTGCAGAAGTGGCCTGGATGAGCTCGCATGACCCCGGGCCTTGGCTGGAAGTAGCGATTCAAGCTGAGGGGTTCTGAGCAATCTCTGGCAGCTTTTCACGTTACCGTCGACCACCGTGAGAGGGAGAGCCCCCCCATGGCCCTGTGCACGGCCGTGAGGGGAGGGGGGCAGGAGGGGTTTGTGGGGCTCCCAGAGAAGGCCCTGGGGTTCTGCAGTGAGGGCGTTTCCAGGTCACAGGCCTGATGCCATCTTCTGTGGTCTTCAGCTTTGGGTGAGTTTCAGGTGCTTCTGGGCAGCAGAGGCTCTGGAGCACCCATCTGTTCCCAGGGCTCCACCAGACCTGCACAAGCTGATGTACGTGGGATCCTGGGTGTGAGGCAGCCAACACCTGATGTGTCCTGTACCTGCTCTGTGAACTCACTGTCACTTGAAGCTGGCAGCTTTCACAGCGGTCTCCCATCAGTCAGCCCCCCAGGGGAGCCCACGATAGCGATGCCACCCACTCACCCTTCCTGGAAACTAGTCGTCTGCTTTAATTACTGGGCGAGAGTCAGAGGGAGGTGGGACTTGGTGACGGAGGGCGTTGGGCATGAACTCCCCCGGCCCGGCCCAGCCCTCAGCCCTCTCCAGGTTCGGGCCTAGTCAGTGGTCTTGGATGCAGGTGCCTTTATGAGCCAGGCAGGGAGGGGAATATGGGACCTGCTGCGGGCGAGGTGGTAAGGGGTGGGGGGGATTGTGGGTGGCTGGAGAGAGGCCCTCGTCCTCCAAATGGCCAGCCAAGGCCCTGCTGCTCCCCAGACCTCAGAGGCGTGACAGCAGATGCATGCCTGACCCCAGCAGGTGGGGGAAGTCCTGCCCGCTGCCATAACGGCTTGTGGCTTGGAGGCTGTTTGTTCCATAGCCTTACTGTGATTGCGAACTGGTATAGCCTGTGGCCGAATTCACCTGCAGGCCTCCTGTTTGGGAGCCCGGGCCTCGGCAGTTCCCATGTGACTCTGCGAGAAAAACTCAATGCACGTTCTGTTCCCCCATAGGCTCTACAACCAGCGTGGAACTGCACTGGAATTGTTGGCTTTCCGCTCTGCTCAGCAGTCGTGGCTCCCCAGCCTGCAGGGCCACCCCGGGCCATGTCTCCTTCTGGGGTGCGGGCGTAGGCGTGTCCACCACCCAGAGCCGAGGTGCTGGGACAGGAGACGGCCGAGCCAAGCAGAACAGCCGTCCGTGAGTCACGGTTCCAGAACAACCAGCAAATGGCCAGCACCTGCTTGCCCACCCCTGCCCGCACCTGCCAGCCTCACCAGGGGGTTTTGGCCACTGGACAGTCAGGGTGGGGCCCGCCCAAAGTGACCACCCCTCCAGCAGAAAGTGACAGATGTTAGCGCCAGCAGGTTCTGCCCCCCAACCCCGGCAACAGATGTCAAGATATGAAAAATTGGGGTAAATGAAGGGTGCATGATTAGATGCGGGCCCGAGCTGGGTTCTCATGGGTGCCAGAGACAGCTGCAAAGGCATGTCAGGGGCCCTTGCCCTGATGCGGCGGGGACTGCCAGGCCCGGGTGCCCGGGGACAGCTGGATGAGGTGCTGACACGGGGCTCTTTCCTCCGTGAGGCCGGCCCGCAGCTGCTGGGCTTGCCGCCAGCCCCAGCCGAGAGCTTTTGCGCCTCAGCTGGTCGGGGGGGGGGGCGGGCACTGCACTGGGGGAGCTGCAGGGGGGCCATCTAGGGGTTCCCAGGACACCAGCGTGTCTTGAGCTGATGGCTCCTCTCAGAAGAGCCCCCTTCTCCCCTCCCCTCCTGTTCTCCACCCTTTCTGGCTCTGTCCAGGTGGAGCTCAGCTCCGGTCCTCCTGCAGCCACGCCGGGGGCCGGCCAGGCCTCCTCTCAGCACCTGGGGCCTCTCCTGTGTCTTCTTGGCTTGCTCCCATATAGTTTTTTGCTTGAAAATGTAGGTTCAAGAGTTTCTCCCAAGCCCCTGAAGCTGATGAAGGGCTGCTTTGTAGAGACCCCAGTGGGCCTGTGGCTTTTGCAGGTGCTGAGCTGTGGGGCCCGAGGAAAGCATTTCAGTGCCCCGCACACACCAGGCCCCAAGCCCTACAGCGCGGGGTTTGCAGGAAAGGTTTGGTTTTGAGTAGGATAGCTTTGTGGGGCATACAATGTACCCATAGCTAAACATTATTTAAAAGTGTCAGATGCTCCTTAATACAGATGAAAATATGTTTGGCATAAATGACATGAGCTATCCTGACAGCTAAAAGCAGTGCCGTCTTAAGTAATTCTGAAACAATGACCAGGGCAGAATTTAAAAATACAATTTTTGGTGAAATTCACATAGCATAAAATTAACTGGGTTTCCTTTTTTTTTTGCTTTTGTCTTTTTAGGGCCACACCCAAGGCATATCTCCCAGGCTAGGGGTCGAATCAGAGGTGTAGCTGCTGGCCTACCCCACAGCCACAGCAACATGGGATCCCAGCCGTATCTGTGACCTACCCCACAGCTCACAGCAACGCTGGATCCTTAACCCACGGGAGTGAGGCCAGGGATCGAGCCTGCGTCCTCATGGACGCTTGTCAGATTCGTTTCTCCTGAGCCATGATGGGAACTCCGTGGGGGAGTTTTTGTTTTTTTTTGTTTTTGTCTTTGTTTTGTTGCCATGCCTGTGGCATATGGAAGTTCTCCAGCCAGGGATTGAATCTGGGCTGCAGCTGCAACCTATGCCACAGCTGTATCAATGCCGGCTCTTAACCCACTGCACCATAGGGGGTGGTCCCAAATAAGTCTTTTTAGGCGTACAGTTCAGTAGCATTTCATACATTCAGCACGTGTGAGCATCGCTGCTATTCAATTCAACAGTATTTTGGTCTCTCCACACAGAAATCCTCTCCCTGTCAGCAGTCGCTCCTTGTCTCCCTCCCCCAGCTCCTGGGAACCACTGATCGAAGCTCTGCCACTGTGGATTTGCTTATTCTGGACGTTCCATGTAAATGGAAGCGTACAGTATGTGGCTTTGTGTGCCCGGCTTCTCCCCGAGCACGGTATTTTCAAGGCTCGTCTCTGCTGCAGGCGTATCAATGCTTTACTCCTTTTTATGGCTGTGATACACCTGTGGACACTTGATTAAATTCAGGCCGAAACAGGCAAGAACTGGGCCCCGGGCCAGCCTTTCCTCAGCCAAGCCCTGCTCCATGGGGTTCACTCCCTGGAAGGTTCTAGACCCTGAGATAGACTGGACCTCTGCGGTCAGCTCCCAGGAAGAGACATGAGAATATGAGCTCCCGGCAGACCTCTCCGATGGCCTTGCCCACCCTGGGCAAACCTGGGGAGGGAGCCCAAAGCCCAGTGAGCTGGAGGCTGGACAAGGGGCCCCTTTCTGCTCTGAACAATGTCCCATTGTACACATCTCAGGGGGAACAATGCAGCCCCGGCCAGGGGAAGCTGAGGACAAAGGGCCCTTTGTGAGAACTGTCCCCACCTGAAAAGCAGCATCCAGGGTCACACCTGACAGTGGAGCCGTCCCTCCTCGCCTCTGTCCCCTGCTCCGCTCTCACATCCGGGCAGGGACCCAGGGGAGCTCGGGCAGGCTTGGCCGGATTCTCCGTGCTCCCCCCAGACGGCTGTGCGGGCTCATCCGAGACTCGGCACCTGGACAACCAGCCGGGGTGGGGGAGGGGAGGGGCAGGTTGCGGGTTCGTGTGGAAGGACCTGGAAGCAGGACTCCGGCCGGGGCTAGGTGTTCCTCCACTCCCCCTCAGGCTCACGCTTCCCTGCGGGGGGCTCTTCAGGATGCAAAAGACGTTTGTACCCTCCATGGAAAATCTGTCTTCCAGGTCCCACTTCTCAGGTGGGGTCCCAAGGAAGGGTTTTTCATGGACAAGAAAAGGAAGGTTTTAAAAAAAAATCACATTGTAGGAGTTCCCTGGTGGCCTAGTGGGTTGAGGACCTGGCATGATCACTGCTGTGGCTTGGGAACTTATGCATGCTGTGGGCTTGGCAAAACAAACAAACAAACAAAACAAAAAAACCACTAAATTGCACGTAGATGCTATTACGCCAACACGGGGCGGGGAGCAGCAGCTGGAGGCTGCAGAGAGGTTCCAGAAGTGTCTGGTTTGGACTAATTTGGGAGATCCCTTGTCCAGAGCCAGTTCTTGCCCTCATGGAGCTCACAATACAGACGGTGAAGAGATAATTAAACAACTGAGAAAGCCTGATTGACTATGTAAATATCAATCATTTATACATCAAACACTAGGAACAAGATGTGAAAACAAAAAACCCAGGACAAACATTCACAGTAGACACACAAGAAAAGGATCTTTAACACGTTAAGAGTTTTTACAAATGAATAAGGAAAAACCCACACCTACTGCAATCATTTCCTTGCAAGTACTCCACAGTTTACCCCAAACCCTGAAGGCGCTAATGCCTACTCACACACGTTTCTTTCTTTTTTTTTTTTTTGCTTTTTAGGGCCACACTAGCAGCATATGGAGATTCCCAGGCTAGGGGTTGAATCGGAGCTACAGCTGCTGGCCTCCACCACAGCCACCACAGCCATGCCAGATCCTTAACCCACTGGGCGAGGCCCGGGATCAAACCCGCAACCTCATGGTTCCTAGTCAGATTCTTTCCACTGCGCCACGACAGGAACTCCCCACACCTCTTCTTTCCTCTGAAGACTGCCTAGCACTCCACCTGCTGAATGACACCTGTCCCGTATCCTCAGAATGTAGAGCTGCTGGAGGCTTCCTGGGGTTCTGTTGGGTGATTCACTGGTCAGTGCTTCCCTCCTCTGAATCCTCAGCTGGCCACTTCCCCCCCTCGGCTAGAGGTCCAGTCTCGAGAGCCAGGAGAAGCGCTAAGGGGACTTGGTTGCCCTGTGCAGAAACTTCAGGGGGTGGGCGTGGGGAAGAGAGCTGAAGGGTCTGAATATTAGGACCCAGGTGCTGCCTGAACTGTCACTAGCTGTGGAGCCACCACCCCAGCATCCTCCTCAGATAGCAGAAGTGGGGAGCTGGGAAGGAACCCCTTCGAGGCAATTGCCCACCCACTCCTCCTTCTCAATGCAGGCAGAGGCAGCCTGGAATCCTGGGGTGGTGAATCCTGCTCTGCCTTTCCTCTGCGCGAATGTGAGTTCCACACACAGCCAGGGCATGCAGAGGGAGCACGGTAGCCTCCAGGGTTCTTGGCTGCCCTCATCTCAGCCTCTCTGGATGCAGATCACATCGTCAGACACATGCTTTCCAAGAGCCTCCTTCACATTGCGTTTCTGCCTCTGAATTCAGTGCCTCCCGCCCTCCCTAGAGTGAGAGTCCAGGAGGGCGAGCTCCTGGGTAGGGGCGTGCACTGGGGACCTCTGCAACCTCGGCTTATTCAATGAACGAGTGAGTGAAGGAGTGACGCGGTCAACCCGGCTCCCGCAGCGGCGCCGCGCAGTCTTCCAGGCGCGAAGCCCCCGACCCCCGCAGCAGCAGCGCCCCCGAGCGTGCGCGCGGCTGGCCGGGGCGCGCGGGACCTCCAGTTGTGGGCGGGGCCTCTAGGCGGGGGCGGGGCTATCGGCGCGCGGCAACCCCCCCACCCCGCGCATGCGCTCTGAGGGCCCGGCGATGGCGGCGTCCGAGGATCCCCTGAGGCGGCGGAAGGCCGTGGCCGCGGGCCCCGAGCCCGCGTCTCCGCCGGGGCGCGACCCCACGAGCTGCCCGGCCCGCCTTCGCGCGGGCACCTTCTGGCTGACCAGGGTCGTGCTCCTGAAGGCCCTCGCTTTCGTTTACTGTGAGTCCGCGCGCCCCGCCCCCACAGGCCGTCCCCCCGCGGGCTCCCCGCCGAGCTCCGGCCGCGCCCCCCTCCGCCCTGCCGGGACCGGGGGCGCCCACGCCGACCCCGCGCTGACCGGGCGTCCGTGGGGCGGCGGCTCCACTCTGCCGCCCGCAGTCCCACGGGCTGCGGCGCCTGCGGCCTCCTCGCGGCTCGGCAGCTTTGAGGCACGAGCAGCAGGTGCGGCCTCACCTGCGGGGTGGGCGCGAGCCGGGTTTGACCGGGCAGAGCCTCGCGGCCAGCCCCGGCCCCCCTGCCTCCCGGGTCTCCTCGACCACAAGGCTGGACCCCCGGGTGCCCCCCAGCGCGAAATACACACGCCCGCCGTGGTCCCCACGCCCGGAGGGGCGCAAACGCCCGGAGCCGAGCAGGGCGTCTGAAGTCCAGCCGGGCTTCTCAGAGGAACGTGGCCTTGCGGGGGCCGTGGGGGTGGGGGACAGTCCCCGGCAGGAGTGGCCTGGGGCCAGCGGGCAGTCCCCCTTCCGGAGGGTCCAGAGGGCGCTGGTCCCCGGCGCGGCGAGCCGGCTTCGTTTCCGACGCGTTGGAAGGGGTGGACATGCAGCTCTTCGAGCCGGCGTTAGAAGGGGTGGACATGCAGCTCTTTGCACAGCGGCCTTCAGCAAACACTGAGAGGGCTCCGCGGGGCCAGGTCCCGGGGTGGGGCCGGGGGGTCCTGCGAGCCCTTCGAGGGCCGCCGCGTGCGGCGCCGGGCGGGGATGGGGGGATTCAGCCCCGCCTCCCGTGCGCTCTAAGTTACCATAAAAAATAGTTCTTGCCGGTATTGCTTTAGTCTCCACGGGATTGAATAATCACTCCAAACGTTTGAGCTGTCATTTTGCGAAAGATGGAGTCAAGGCAAAGTTAATCTGCAAGACTTTAATAGTCCCTTAAACCGTCGCCGTAACAGTGGAAAAACCCTGGTGGGTGGCTCCGCTCGCAGAGAGCGCCGCTTAAAACACTGCTCGGCTTTCCAGGGAGTGGGGCTGCCTTTGATCTCCACAGGGATTCGCTCTTCAATTCAGAAGGGAACCGTTTCCAACCACTGGGGCGAGCAGATATTTTAAGCCTGGTGCTGAGTACAGAATGATTTGCCCTGGCAGATGGGTTTTTTCCCCCTGGCTTCTCTCTATTGGGGGCGGCGGGGCGGTGGGGTGGGGTTCAGCCGCTGGAAGAAACCAGTTTCGCATCTTCCGGGGCGGAGGGTCTCTGGCTGAGATGTCCGGGGCAAGGAGGCAGTCATCCTGCCTTGATCTCTTTCTGGAGAGTTCTGGGTCTCACCGCAGACTCCCTGTGAGCCCCTTAACTCCCGGGGAAATCCCACAATGCCATGGGCTCTGGGCACTTTTCCCCGACGTTGGTACACTTGTTCTCTGGGGCTGCCAGGCTGGACAACAGGCGTCTGCACAGCTAACAGTTCCTAAGCCGGGAGCCTGTCTGGTGTCGCCCTGGGAACTCCTTGTGGCCAGGGACAGTTTTCATACATCCATCCTTTGTCACCTGGGAGCAGCTCCCCTTCCATAAATTTCCTTGCCTTTCTGAGGCCTTTATCAATACTCCGTGTCACCACGGGATACTTTTCCAACCGTGCCCCCCCCCCCATCGGCACCCTGGCCGTGACACTGAGGGCGCAGACGGCCCACCCGAGAGGCCTCTGGTCCTCTGTCATTGAAGTCCGAATTCCTTGGATCTCCTTTCTTATTTGGGGGTTGTTCTCTCTTTAAAGCGTGCGCGCCCAGTCCGCTTTCTAGCAAAGAGCGCGGAGAAGGTGAACTGTCTGTGTCCTTCTCGGATGCACAGAAGTCACCTGGGCCTGTGCTTCTTCGGAGCTCGGTGGCGTCCAGGAGTCTTACACGGCCTGACTCCTTCCTGCTCCCTGGCGGGTGACCGAAGGGAAACACTCTGATTTCTCCTGCTCACATGCCTCTGACCTCGCGCGCGTGGGTTTTTTCGCACACCGACGAATCCTCTGACGGTCCAGACACTGCTCGAGGGGACGCGCTCCTTCTGACGCCAAGTGCCCGGCGTCCGCGCAGACCCCCCCCCCTCGGTCCCGGCATCCCCTGTGCTTCCGAGCGACCAGCCGTCCATCAGGGCTCCCCCGGGCCCCCTCTGGTTCCGCACCTTTGCCGGAGCGCTCGGAGGGCTCCGAGAGGCTTGGCCTGTTTTCACGGTTCATCGTGAAGGCCGCCCCTCGGAGCCGAGGCTCTGCAGCCTCGGGCGGGTGATCCTGCTGCTGGTGGAGCGGATCCGCCCTCCGCCCACTGCTGGTCACAGCGGCAGAGGCGAAGCTCCCACAGCTGCAGCTCGTCCCGCTCCCCCGTCACAAGGCTCACCTGGGTCTGGCGGCCCAGCCTGGCGGCCCATCCGCACTCCCACACCCGCATTTGCTGAACTCTTAGCTTTTCTTTGGAAAATGTGAGGACAAATGGAGCCACAAGAGCGCCGGACTCCCGCTTCCTCTTTTGTTGTTCTGAGCTTTCAGCACTTCTGAGAGTTCACGTGGAGTTAGTTTTCCGTCTTTCCTCCAGGCCCCTCCAGGGCTGCTTAGATTTGCGGGCGTCTCTAAAGTGCTCCCTGTTTGTTGAAGACGCAAGCACTGCTCTCTCTGCGCTCCCTGCAGGGAGGACGCACTGGGGCTTATTGTGCCCAGGTCCAGAATTTCACCACATTCAATGGAACCGCCCGGTGGACAGGGACATCGCAGAGGTGATTCTGGTTTAGTTTATGGCCTTTTATCCGAAGGGGAGAGAAAACCCCATTTTTTTTTTTTTTAAGGAAATCTTTGCAGACCTCCTTGATGATGCAGGTTGGGTGGCCTTGGTCGCCTCTCCTAGGTCAGGGAGCAGCTAGAGTCTCATGCCTGGGCCTGTCTCCTTCCTCCCTAGAGCTGGTGGGGTGGGGGGCTTTGGGGGGGGGGTGACTCTCTCTTTCCTCCAATGGGGCAGGGGCTGACTGAGCCTTTCTGAGGTTGGTGGTTTGGTTTAGCTCTGAGATCCTGTGATATTTTGGAAATTTTTTTCTACTTTCTACTTGGCCATTTTTTTTTTCTTTTTTTCTTTTTAGGGCTGCACCCTAGGCATATGGCAGTTCCCAGGCTAGGGGTCAAATCAGAGCTGCAGCTGCGGCTGCTGGCCTGTGTCACAGGCACAGCCACACGGGATCCAAGCCTCATCTGCAGCCTACACCCCAGCTCATGGCAACGCCAGATCCTTAACCCACTGAGTGGGGCCAGGGATCAAACCCTTGTCCTCACGGATACTAGTTGGGTTCGTTACCGCTGAACCACAACGGGAACTCCTCTATTGGCCATTTCTGTAACAGAAGTGAAAACTGAATAGGTTTTTCTCTTCCGAAATTTAAATCCGCCCTCTTTTCATTTTTCCCTGTAAGTAAGGTGGGACGTTTCCTGCACTGCTTGCCTTAGATTCACTTTTTTTTTTAACGATTTAACAGGGGGAGACCGGATCTCATTTTTCCTTCGGGGAACCAGACTCTGGGCTGTGGTTGCAGGGAATGAGGGTGTCCAGCTGCTTAGCCCTTGCTACCTCGGCCCCTGTGTGTGGAAGAGCCTGAAGTGGTTTCTGGAGTGTGCAGGAGCCGTCTGAGTCGGGAGAGTTGGGGCACCCACATGCACGCGCGCGCGGCCAGGACTGGGTGGGCACCACTGTGAGGGTGGCCTCCACGTTGCCAGGCAAGTCAGTGGCATGTGACTTGGGCAGCTTCGGCCCAGCAGTAGAGGCAGCAGGAGGAGGGTCATGGGGAGAAGAGCAGGCGAGTCCTCCCTCCTGACATCCCGGATGGCCACTGTCATGGAGGTGGCAGGGTCAGGTCCCAGTTTTCTTCCTGTAGTGCAGTGAGCCATGTGTTTGAAGGAACATTCACCTTAAAACAAACAAAAAACCCATTAACCAAACTCCAGATTTTTTCGGATTTCCACTTCCGGGCCAGGGTCCCCACACTGTACCAGCCATCAGGGCTCCTTGGCCCCCGCTGGTCTGCTGCAGTCTCTTCA